>NC_023759.2:40168171-40511921 GCF_000499845.2 Phaseolus vulgaris
AGCTTTCCAACATTAGCTTTCTTAGATTACTAACTTTATTATTATATTAAAAGCCACGAAGTGTTCTTCCAGAAGTATGAGGGAAAATGACAGGAAAAACAATAAATGACGGTCTAAGTTTTGCTAAGCGTTGAAATTAAGTAATTTGGGAAAGTTACACGATCTATCTTGTGTCAAATTTATGAAATTATTAAACTCTTAAGAGATAAAGATTGAGATAAAACCGTGTATTAGTAAGACAACATGGGTCTTTATTTAGATTGAGAAAAAAGAATCAACACAATAAATAGAGATTTGATATCCTCTAATAACAAAGATATGATGAGGAAATAAATAAAAATGTTTTTAATAATACATACATATATAATCTACATATTCTTAATTATATAGGATTGGTTTCTTATTTCTATAATTCTAATATATAAGTTGTATGTGCTCAGCTTGCTAATTATTGGTCCTCTCAAAAACTTAGTGAATATGTCAACCATATGATGCAATTCGGCTTTGCATCTCATGTGTAGATCTTCTTCAATGTTTTTTATTTGGATTTCTTCAACGGAAGATGAATGATAGCGGAAGCATAAAGAATTGTAGAAATTTTGCAAGAGACAAAAATATGAGATGAATCTAAGTGAGGTTAGGCCAACACTTAGTTTCTAGAGTGAGGTTGGATGAACACTTCTAGGAGGAGTCTAGAAATTTGTCTAGGAAGAAGACAACTCTAGAAAGAACACTATTCATTAGAGTTGACAAGGTTTAACCCCAAGGACAATGCAAATTCATAAAACAGGATTATTAGTTGTACACCAATAAGCAACCGTGTTAACTTCTAAACACTTTTTAAGCACTTTTTATTTTTAATTGTTGACACTTTACATACACATATGTTAAACGTATTTGTGTCAAATAAATCCTCGACACCGATACACTAGCTTGATGAACATATCAGTGCATCACAACTGCTACACAATCAAAGATAGATCAACCAATAGTACAAGAGCAACAAGTGAATGTCTAGCAATAGTGTGAACGAGAGGGTTTCCCATGCAGCTTCCAACACCTATCAATTGTATATATCCAATGCGGTGGCAATATTCACATTTTGGATGATCTTAGAACTACGTTTGCGAGAACGCCCATAATTATTACTACGTGAGGCAACAGTATTGTTATCCCCTACAGACGAAGTATGTGTCTCCTGTTTATTTTTTGAGGAACATGGAGGAGCTCAAATAATGCGGAAGTCAATAGGGTGTATTGGTAATCCCAAAATCTTATGACAGGTAGCAGTATATTCTTGTGGCAAGCCATACAAGTCAAAGGTCATAAAGAACGTACTACGGTTCTTAAGTTCCTTCTTCATATCCACATATCGTGGAAGGAGGTAACTAAAATCATGTAAGGCAGCATGAATTCGCCCAAAAGAAGTGGAGATAAGACCCTCAAAATTTCGTTGGGCAAGAAGTGTTAAGGGATTTTGGCACACACCATACAAATGTTGTGTTATTGGTATAATGGGCATGGGCCTCACTCCAAACTGATGCACACATCTCATGGAGAGAAAAACTAAATTTGAGGTATGAATAATGAATTTAATGACACTAGAGAGTTGGGTATCAATCTTTATCCATTGTTCTCAATTTTTTGTAGGAATGGATTCAATCATAATAGTGAGATGGGATTTGTAACCCAATGAACTTAACCATAACCTGATTTTGGAAGTTCAAGTAGAATAGTTAGACTTGTTCATCTTGTCAAACAATATGGTTAGAAAAGAAAGGAGAATTTGTTCTAGAGGTTGATGTGGTGTTGGAAGACATTCTTTTCATGAAAGTTGGAAAGAAAAAAAGAAAAACCTAAGGAGAGGGAATAGTAGATTGGACCACCAAACTAGGATGGGTGGCTCACATTGACGATTGGATAGATTGGCATGGTGCGATCCCAATTGTGTTCACCGGAGAAAAAGGAGGTCACCGAAAAACTTGTAAGCAACATGGAAACAATGAATGCAAACATGCGAGAAAGGTTCGCAGAAAAAGAATCCTCTAGAGGCACTGGGTCTACTAGGTCAATGCAGTTTTGAAAAAAGCTCTAGATATCATGTTAAACTCTAGGAAAGAGAGAAACATTGTGTTGAAACTACATGTTTTTGGGACAACACTAATGCTTTATTTGTATTGAGAAAAAATAATCAATATAATAAATAGAGGACATTTGATATCTTTTATTAACAAAGATATGATACGAGAATAAATAAAAATATTTCTAATAATACATATATAATCTTAATATTCTTGATTATACAGGATCAATTCGCTATTTTTATAATTATAACAAAAATAAAAGTTTAGCATGCAGTCATTTATTCCCTTATTTCAATTGTTTTATTTGTTAAAAGAAAAAAAAATAATATAGTGAAAGAGGAATAGAAAAGGAGCATCAGGAACCATCTTACCAGCACATAAAACAAGTAAACAAGGAGTAAAAGAAGTAACAGCTTGAGAGATCTCCCTATCCTTCTTTATATTTAAGAAACCACATAATAAGAAAGAAATGGAAAGTCTAAGTTGTGAAATGAAATTCACATTACCTTATCATACATCTTGATGGCTGGCGCATTTGATGCTCTCACAAAGAGATCAACAAAGAAAGCCTTGTCACTGAAAAATTCACATTCTTAATTAATACAAGGCAAGGCATCCACACAAACATAACATCATTAAAGACATTTCAAATGCAGGAGTCATAGCCAGGGTCTTAGGTTTAAGACTTAGGTATTATAAGAAATCTCAATTGGAGCATGTTGATGTGGCATGGACAGGGTCTAAGTAAGATCTTGGGTCTTGAGACTAAGAAAATATTTTTCAATCTTAACAAAATGTAATAAATTAATTTTTTAAATTGTAAGAAATTGAAGTGTAAATAAAAAATTATAAAAATGTGGATCTTAAAAGAACTTTGCATTAGAGCAAAATTTGCGAAAAAGGTCTTAAAATGACGTGGCAATGTAGGACCCACTTAAGTAAAATAAACCTGAGGGTAAGACCCCCTTGCATTGGAGATGGCCTAATCTCCTAGAACTAGTATCCCATTCATGAGTCTTGTTACACAAAGCAACCCCCACACACAAAAAAACCACATTTAATCACTGCTCCAATTCGTCTTTTATAAATTATGCAAATAAAAATAACAAGCAGTCAAGTCAAAACTATCCATGTAATGGACAAAAGGAAAGTCACAGTGATAGAGAAGTTGAGATTTTAGGATTTGAATATATAATAAATATAATCCTTTATAAAATATGAAAATAAAAATAAACTATACAGTCCAGTCAAAACTATAGATGTGATGGGCAAAATAAAAGTCATATCTGAATTCATTGCATATATTTACAAGGGGAATACATACAGGTGCAATTTTCTAAGTACATGAATTTAAAAAATACAAGAAACTAAGCTTAAATGTAGTAATTTCCAATAGATTTCTATAGACAAACTTTTCTTGAACAAAAAGATTATCAATTTCTATATTTGGCCTTTCATGAACGTTGGAAGCAATATGAACAACTACTTGATTTTATCACATACTGCTTTCTCTGCTAGATGTCACAAAACTTCAATCCTTGAAGGAGTTCATCCAAAAAAAGTTCACGGGTGCTTGTAGATTGCATATATTCTAACTAGTCCAACTGCAAAATAAATGTGAGGTCAAGTAATTTTGAAATAGATGAACTTTTCAACCAATACTTGATATCTCTCAAGATCTGAACAAGGCCATGACTAGGTAACAATTTGTAATTTGCATCCATGGGACTATCAATGGATCTGTAATCTAACACACCTCTACTCTAAGTATGTCTAATGCTTACATCTTTTTGGAAAACCGAGATTCCATCCCTTGATTGGGTCACTTCACTACCAAAAAGTATTTTAAAATTTCAAAGATTTTGGTTAAACAAGTGCTTTATCAGCTACTTAAATAGACTTTATTGAAAAGTTGTTGTCTGCTTTGTGCTGCAAGTAGTTCCTAAATATGTTTTTTCCTATTCTCTTCTCTTCCCTCTCATACATTGTATCCGACATCTCCAAAAGTTATTATAAAAATGAGACCCATTATATAAGAGAGGGAAAATCATCCTTTCAAATTCATTCTATATTTTTTGTATTTTTCTAAAGTTGTTATTCATGCTTGGGTCTATTGCGCCTCAAGGAGCGCAACCCAACCCCAGTGGTGCACGTCTAAATTCCGATTGATGCGTCATCACACACCATCGCAGTCTCGACCGACCTAGGTGTGTGTGTCACATGCACCACCTTCCAATGGTCATAATTCTTTCGAACCACCACGTTTTGACTCACAGAAGTATTTTGAGCCCATTTCCGCCCTTTGTCCTTTGTTATGGTACTATTTGGTGAGTTGTCTAGAGTTGGTCAATGTTTCTCTCTTTTGAAACCCTAGGGTTCCCTCTATTATTTCTCTGTAGCATTTTTTAGTCGTGTCCCTACCTTGTTTCAACATGTCTTCATGAACTATCTCTTCTTTTTTTGAGACTCCTATAACTTTAGAGAAATTAAATGGGAAAAATTACTTGTGCTTGTCTGCCTGAATTGAACTTTGGTTCATTGGATAAGGTTTTCATGATCACTTAGAAGATGAGAGTAGAGTACCACCAAATCAAATTCAACCGTGGAAGAAAATTGATTTCCAGCTTTGTGCTCTACTTTGACGGTTAGTAGAGACCAATATTTTGAGCTCTCATGTGCTTCAAAACTTGTAATTCCTTGTGGATTAAGGCCCAAAATATTTTTGCAATGCCTCTATGATTCTACTAATCGATTGGTTTCTCTCCAACAATCTAATAACAATACGATGTCTTGCATTGTTGAAACTCAATCCAATTGGTTTCTTTCCAGAAGAAAGATGAACTAACTCCCATGTACCACTATGCTCAAGAGTCTACATTAATAATCATGGTTTGTCTTCATCCAAAATGATTAAGTTCTCCATAAACACTTGGGAATAGTAAGAGAAGATATCAAGGAAACAAAGGAGAAATACAAAGAAAATAAATTATGATATATAACTCATAAAATGGTAAATAGGATGAGGGTGAGGGTTTTGAGTAGATCAAATACCTCTCCTAAAAGCAATGGGCCAATCAAAATTATCATTATTAGGATATGTAGGAGTGGTTGTGGTGAAGGACAAAATTCAAGGGACTCCTCAAGTATGGTTAGACCAATCTATGTGGTTGACATTGATATGTGAGTAGAGGAGACAAAACACGTCGATTGGACTAGTTGGAGGAGAATGAGGTTGATTGTCTTTTTGAAGAGGTAGTACAAAAGGGACAAAAGGAATGGATAAGACTTGTTGTGTTGAAGTAGTGTATCGTACAAAAGATGCAAAAGGAATCTCCAAAAGCATAACATTAGCCAACATGTAGTACCATCTAGTCTTTGGAGAGTAGCATTCATCTTCTTTCTGAAGGCAAGAATAACCTAAGAAAACACATTTAGTAGCCCTAATGGATATTTTTATCCTGACCTAGAAAAACATCATGAAAAAAAAACATAGACCCAAAAACTTCTGGAGAAACATGAAATAAATATTCATTTTGAAAAATAATTGAGTGAGAAATTCTATTTTCAAGGGTGGATAGGACATCCTATTTATTAGAAAACAATAACTAAGAAGTAAAGGTACATTTGCATTAAGCATTAAGATGCATGCAACTTCCACTAAATGCCTATCTTTTTTCTAGCTATTTCATTTTGTTGAGGTTTGTGAGGACACGTGGATTGTTGTTGGATGCCTTTTGAAGATAAGAAGAAAGAAAGTTCAAAAGAAAAATACTCTTTGGTACTTATTTTTCCAAAAATTGGTTCTTGATCTCATTAAAAAAAGATACAAAAATGGATAAAAGTTTAGATCTATCTTTCATTAGGTATACTCCAGTACATCAAGAATATTCATCAATAACTAGAATAAAATATTTGAAAGCAAAAGATGTTACATGACTTGGACCCCAAATAACTAAGTGAATTTTTGGAAAACATGACCAACTCCTTTGGAAGCAATTTTGGACCCATTTGCTAGGGTAATATGGTGAGGAAATTTAAAAGGTGACAAAAAAGAAAATAGAGAATTATTACCAACTAATCAACATTCAACATTATTGAACAATTTGAGGACTTTGACAATTGACTTTGAAGGTAAGATTAAATGGATAATCAAGGACAAACAAAACAAAATTCAAACATGTGAAGGAGAAAGGAAAACATGACCAGCTCCTTTGGAAGCAATTTTGGACCCATTTGCTAGGGTAATATGGTGAGGAAATTTAAAAGGTGACAAAAAAGAAAATAGAGAATTATTACCAACTATGTGATCAAAAGCACTTGAGTCAATAATCCATAGACCTTATTAGTAACAGATTCAGAAACATCAACAATTGAAACACTAGGAGAAAAGGATGATTGGGACTTGATTTATGGCTTTCCATTCAAGATATTCTTGATAATCATCTTTGAGAATCTTTACTTTAGATTGACAAGTTTGCAATCTTTTTTGGAAAATCATAAAGTGAGTAACAAACTTCTACTTGAAATAGGAACACTAAGGACGACCGCTTCTACTTCCTCTTCCTCAAACTTCATGACTGCCTCTTCCTTTAATATACACCATTGCAAAAGTTTCCACAATCCCAACTGAATTTTCTGTTTTCACTTTAATGGGAACATGGAGATGTCTAATAATCAAGTCATCCATTGAGGGAATTTCATTACCAGTTAGGAGTTGGTCAAATCTATCAAGTTTCTTTCTTATTCCTTCCAAAATTGATAGAATCAACACCATACACAAACTATCAAGTTTCTCTCTCATTCCTTCCAATGAATCATTGTCCCTGAATATTCTTAACTCTTCCATTGCAACTTCAGCTTCAAAAACAAAAGAAACTATAAACAGGCCATCCATTGAGGGCATTTCATGACTAGTTAGGAGTTGGTCACAATCTATCAAGTTTATTTCTTATTCCTTCCAAAGTTCAAAGAATCAACACCATGCTCAATCTATCAAGTTTCTTTCTCATTCCTTCCAATGAATCATCATCCAAGAACCTTCTTAACTCTTCCATTGCAGCTTGAGCTTCAACAACAAGAGAAACCATATCATGACTAGTTTGTTTGAGAGAGGCTCACTTTTGAGCAACATTACACAAGCACTTGATTATAATACAAAGAAAATTGAAATTTAGAGTGTGTCTTTCCGTCTCTCATGATCTCATATTTATAACTACTATAGATAGACCAAATACAACGTATTCTTTAGATAGACCAAATATAATGTATGAGAGGGAAGAAAAGAGAGTATGAAATTATATAAATTATATTTAAGACTATTTAATCTAACAGTTCCCCTCGAGTTGGAGTATACAAATTGTATGTGCCAAGCTTGGAACAAATATATTCAATCCAAGGTCCTCTCAAGGATCTTGTAAGTACATCTGCAAATTAAGCATTTGATCTGACAAATGCAATACAAATTTCCTTAAACAACTTGTCTTGAATAAAATGACAATTAATTTCAATGTGTTTAATCCTCTCATGGAACACTGGATTGGAAGCAATGCGGAAAGTCGCTTGATTATCACAATGCATCATTGGCTGAATCTCACAAAAATCTAATTCTTGTAGAAATTGTTTTACTATATAAGCTCACAGGTGAGGGATGTCATTGTTCTATTCTATACTCAGCTTCAGTAGATGATCGGGCAACAACATTTTGTTTCTTGTCCTTCCAAAATAATATTCCTCCAAGCAAAACACAATAACTTGTGGTAGAACGCCTATCCATAGGAGAACCAACCAAATCAACGTCACAATACCCAAAGATTTGGGCATTCCCTTTATCTTCATAAAATAGTCTTTGTCCTCAAGCCTTTTTGAGATATCTTAGAATATGAATGATAACATTCGAGTTATCAATACAAGGATTTTGCATGAATTGACTCACAACACCAACTGCACAAGACAAAATGGTCTAGTAATAATGAGTTTTCCAAGTCTTTTATATCTTTCTAGATCAAAGAAAAACTCTCCCTCTGCTGCCATTAATTCCAGATTTGGATCCATGGGCCAATCCACTGGTTTGCAATCAATCATGTTTGTGTCTTTTAGTATGTCAAGAGGATATTTCCTTTGAGAGATTACAACTCCATCCCTTGATTGAGTTATTTCTATGCCAAAAAAATATATAGGATTTCCAAGATCCCTAGTTTGAAAATGGCACAGGTGTTTTCTTAACTCAAAGATTTTAGTAGCAGCATTCCTTGTGATTACTATATCATCAACATACACAATTAAGTACACACATTTTCCAAGGGAGGTATGACAAAAATGACTAGTTTGCCTCACTATGTTTTAGCCCTAAGGATTGAACAATACAGCTAAATTTTCCAAACCAAGCACGGAGAGATTGCTTGAGACCATAAAGAGAGTGGCGCAACTTACAAACCAAACCAAACTCCCCCTGAGCAACAAGTTGTTTAAGCCCATAAAGAGAACATTGAAGTTCGCAAACAAAACCAAATTCCATAAAGTCAAGTGGTAGTTTAGTATAAAATTCTTCTTCTACTTCCCTTCAAGAAATGGAATTTTAATGTCTAATGATGTAATATATCCCAAGTCAATACCATATATTAGGGTCTTACCCTAGAGCAACTATTGTAACCTCAAGTTGATTAACTTCTCTATTTGGACCGACTTTAATACCATACACCAATTTGCAATCAACATCTATCTAAAAGAGAATAACTTCCAAATATCACTGCACTTAAAAAGCCTACAATTCATAAATCATAACTCGTTTCCATCCTAACCACATTTTTTGAACTATGATAGAAGATATAAATGAGAAATATGGAGGAGATAAACAATAATGTCGTAAAAACTTTCATAGATAGGATGGGATGAGGAATTAGGGTGGATAGAATACCCAATCTCTGGATGATGAAGTTCCATAGCAGATGGGTTGAATAGGAGATGACCACTCGATTCTTCATGTAATGTTAGAGCAACAACCCATGCTCCAACAGCTAGGGTATTGAAATGATAACATTTTGGAGAACATGTGTAGTAGAATGATGTGATTAAGGGAATTTGAATCAATTCTCCGTGAACTTTGACTATTATCAAATTAGTTGCAAAAGACAACTAAGAAAGCTTAGGAGCCTTTAATTGAAGATATTTTTTTTATACTTTTTCCCAAAATTTTGCTCACATTTTTAGACTTAGAGATGTGTATTGCCTTCTCTTTGGGAATAACATGAAGAAAGGGAGAAAGAAATGACTTGAGTGTGGCAAATTACAACCACTTCTTCCTCCATGCGCTTCCTCTTTTGTGATTTCCACGACCTCTATTCTAAGATGAGACAACATTGCATAAGATTCAATTGACTGTTGAATTACCACCTATTTTAAGTGATAAGTAGAAATTTAATTATTTGGAAGGACTTAAATTTGTGAAATGGTCGCATATTTTATATTATATTATATTATTAGATATATTTATACACACACGCACTTCTGAATCGAATATATGTTATGTTAACAAGAATAAATACACAAGCAACTTCCTAGGTAAATGAATCCAAAAGAATGCATGAACCTAACCTATAAATGCAGCTATTCATTTCCAACAGATTTCTTGCAGTTTCAACAAGAGAAAGATTATGTATCATGATATCATGTATTACAGAGTATACACAATTTACCAGAAAACTACCAGGAGAAGAAAATTTAAATAAGATCATGTAAAGAGGACAAGAAATGTTTCAGAAACTTGAATATTAAAAGAAATCAAACATATGCACGTCTTACACGTTGTCACTAATTTCTTCCAGCAGATTCATAAGTTTCTTGGCTAACTGCTGCCTGCGATACTCAGGAGCAACTGTTACTGCAGTTACATGACCATGCCAAGACTCTCCTTGCCCCTCTACTTTACCCATAACTACATCAATAATACTAGCATTAGCATTCCACTGTCATGCGACTTGATTCATAATTAGGCACATTGATCAGACTAGTAAGGAAGACATAAGCTACATTGAATTAGCCGGTGCAAGCAACAGAAGATTATCATTATCGTGTTTTAGAACAACTACATAGTCATTCTTGAACCCGTACTTGCGTTTAAACCATCAATTTCTGCCACCAATAAGCTATTGAGAGCAACACTCATTACCCTGTCTCCCTTCCTTGCTTCAATTTTGCAAGATTTTTCATTTTGAAAATGATTTCAACCTAAGTAACTTTGGCATATAGTGATTTAGGTGAGTGAGAAAGAAAAGGCAAAGACTCACTGTAACCCATGATTTTATTTCCAGGACCTTCAGCAACATGAAAATAGTCTGGCCATCTTGCAAGATAGGTCATGTAGAAGGACATGTTGAACTGAAACCAAAAACCAATTAAATTAAGGCACCATCCAATTCAGTATCGTATTGAATGGAAATGAACCAAAAAAACTCTTACTGTTTCGGTGAGATGGTCAAGATTGACGGAGGAAAAGCGAAGAAGATCGTTGCAACAGAATCTGCGTATCGTCGTCATCTTCAGAAACCCTCGCTAGTGACAGACTGAGTAGAATCAGGAACCTTCAAAGCTGGGTTAAACGAGTCAAAAAAAAGATAAGAAAATAGATTTGGATCAATTAAAGTTAAATAGATATAAACAACTATTAAAGTTAAATTTATAAATATAAATAAAAATAATAATTATTTACTCTACACAGTTGTATACAGTACATATTACAATATTAAATATAAATATACAATAATATATATATATATATATATAAAGTACGTGAAAAATTGATACGTGACAATTATTATTACCAAATAACAAAACACATATTCAAATACCTTAATCATTAATAAAATTTAAATAAATTAAATTAAAGTATCATTAATGAAATTTAAATAAAATAATTAGAATTTTTGTCATACGACTATCTTTTTATTAGTATAAAAATAAAATATATCAATATTTATTATACTGAATCAACTATTTATTCTATTTTAAATAGCTACAAATATCTATTAAAGTTAAATTTTAAAATATAAAAAAAAACGTAATTATATACATCATATATTATAATTAATTATAATATATACATATGGCGGAAAATTGATCATATTCAAATATCTTCCTTATTTTGAATTATATAAAATATATTATTTTCATAATTCATATAATATAATTGTGTAAGTTATAAAATTATATAAATAATTTATATAATAAAATTTATAGAATTATCAGCAGAATATCTTTTTAGTCTTGAAATAATATAATGTTAGATGCATAAAAAAATAATAAATAATTCTCAAAATTATTGTCTAACCATGAAACTAATTAGCAAAATTAAGCTTATTACCTTTAAGTAAGAGTTCATATATGAAATATATCATGTATTAATCATTTGAGGATAGCCATTAATTAAAAAATAACCAGTAAAGGGGATAAACTAATCTATACATTTTATAAAGGAAATAAACTTTCAATTAATTATTTTATAACTATATATATATATAAGGGAATAAACTTATTTATATATATATATATGTATTATTCTTTTATATGTAGTTTATTTTTTCTATTAAACTTAATAATTCGTAATCTAGAAATAAATATTTAGCCTTACATAAAATAATATATTATACTAGAAAGTTAATAACAGTAAGTAAACAATAATTATTATTTCTTTGTTTGATTTGAATACGAAATAAATTTTGTATACTTCCACTATAATAATATTATATTATCCTAAAACTATTTTATTGTGTAAAAACTTGATAGTCGATCATCACTTATTTCTACATAGGTCATCACTTAATTTGATTGTGACTAATTACATTAAAAGTGACATTGGAGTTGGATAATTAATCTAATATAGCCACTCTACAAATTTATAATGCCATATATTCAATATCTCTAAATTAAAATCAAACAACCAATACTCATCAAACATTACCCTTTAAGTGATTCATCACACTATTCAAATACATTAATTTACTTATTCAAATCAAAACCAATATAATTCTACAACATCTGTCACATCTACAATTTCACATTCTAATCTCAATCAAACTCTAATATACAAACAAAACAAGCAATTATGCAAGAAAAAAAAATGGAATTGGCAACCTAAGTGGTGACATGCTACCAAGTTTGTGCACAATTAAGTAGTTTTAATTTTTTTTTAGCTTTGTGTTATTCTCGTATGGAGTGGTGCATGAGGTGTATGTAAAGTAGCATCAACGAAGGACACCAATGTACAATTATCTAATCTCAATGTCAATGTAGTTAGTTATAATAAGTGGTGACTTATGTAGTAACAGGTGGTGACCTACTACGGATTTTCTACACAATTTAAGAAATTTTAGAAATTTCGAGCTTTGTGTTGTTCCTTGTGTGGGAGTAATGTAGTACATGAGGTGTGTATAAAGTCACTGCAGTAGAGAAAATGAAGGTCAAGTTCTTTGATCTGACTGTTAATGTAGTCAGTGATAATCACATTAAGTGATGACCTGTGTAGGAATAAGTGGTGACTTGATAACAAGTTTCTGCACATTTAAGTAATTTTAGAAATTTTAAGGTCTTTGTTGTTCTTGTGTGGGGTGATGCATAAGGTGTTTGCAAGTTAACCTCAATGGAGGAATTATTTAATCTTAGTGCCAATGTAGTAAGTTAGAGTAAATGGTGACTTATGTAGAAGTAAGTGGTAACCTACTACCAACTTTTTTGTTCAGTTAAGTAATTTTAGAAATGTCGAGTTGTGTTGTTGTTGTATGGGCTAGTGCAGTGCATGAGGTGTGTAATGTCACCCAAGTGGAGGACATGAAGGTTAGGTTTTATAATTTCACTGTTAATGTAGTTAGTTAGTTAGTCACAAACACATTGAGGGATGATACATGTAGGAATAAGTGATGACATGCTACCAAGTTTGTTCGCAGTTAAGTAGTTGTAAAATTTTTAGCTTTGTGTTGTTCTTATGTGGGGTGGTGCATGAAGTGTGCGTTAAGTGACCTCAGCGGAGGACACCATGGTACAATTATCTAATCTTAATGTCAATGTAGTAAGTCAAAGTAAATGGTGACCTATGTAGGAATAAGTGATGATCTGCTATGAACTTTCTGCGGAGTTAAGTAGTTTTAGTAATTTTGAGCTTTGTGTTAGTCAAAGTTGTTTTAGGTAGTCAATTTTATTAGTCAATGAGTTTGTGTTTCCATGTTATATTGTTCAAAATGTTTAAAGTAATCAATTTTGTTTTTCATGTGAGAAACAAATTTAATGTGATAAACAAATCACTACAAGAAAAAATGTATGGGGTGACAATTACTTTTGTATAAAGTGACATTTATAACCTTCATAATGTATGTGTGTACCCCTATAGATCTGACTTGTGGCAGTCTATTATGAACCGTTGCAACACGTGCCATGTAATACCTTATAAATGTGACAGTTTTAAGCGTGTAATTTATGTTAGTTATAAATGTCGTAATTTTCTAAATGGGTAAAATAATTTAAGCATAAATAACGACAAACTTAAATGTTACTTTATACATTATAGTGCAACGTTTGTAATCGCCATTAATATATTAAATTGTGAATTATTTTATGTTAATTACAATAATTGTAATTCAAGTATTAAGTTTTAAAAATTTTAATATTCTATTCAACTTGTTTTTATAATTTAATTGAACCTTGTTTTAATTATATAATTAAACATGTGTTCTCATAACCCTGTTTTCACAAATTAATTTTATAATTTAATTAAACTTCATAAACACTAATAATTCAATAATACACACACAAAATTATAATAGAAGAAGAATTCATTCATTTATAGATTAAAGTTGATTCATCCAATGATCAAAGTTCAGATGTTATTTCAAAATATACTAAACTGATTGCATGAAAATGATAACTTCAAATTTACAAAATAACAATTGTTTCACATTTAACAAGACATATTTTAATCTGTTTTATTCTCTCCATTTGATCCTACAATGTTTTGGTTTGGTAATGGATCACCATTTCTAACATCCGATATCTTAAATAAATAAAAATGGGTTTAAAGTTATTCATTTTCAATTTTTAAAAAATAAATAAAAACAATATTTTAAGTATACTTGTTTATCTCACCTTTCCATTCACAAATAGTTATTCCAATACTTAGCTTGTCACTGAAACCCATTCTACAATCAATGGAAGCAACTATATCGAAGAAGCATTTGAGGTCAATTGGTGACACTCATAAAAGGCTTTCGCCTTGCTGATAGCATCTGCTGCAACATCACAAACCCCTGCTTGTTGGTTTTCTATGTGGCACTCCAGTTCGATCTGCATCTATATTCTTCAAACTATGTCGAGACATCTATAGCATTTCTTCTTCCATCTGCATCTATCTTCTTGCATGTTCTGCTTCCTTCCTTTATTCTTTTCCATTTTCTCTCTTTTTCCTGCAGGAAGAGCATAATTAGATATGCTAAGATTCAAGTGGCAATTTGATTTTGCACCGTAATCTTCAACCCAGAGTTGTTTTTATTGTGTCAGAGAAGTTGCAGACATCATCAACAGAAGATAGTAAATCTAAAAACTTTTATTTATCATATCTAGTCGAAAGATCTTAGGCACCATATAAACTTGGCTACAATATTGAAGCCATAAATTTCAAAGCCCAAAGTCTATCAAGAGTAATGATAAATGAGACAGAAATAAAACATACAAGTATTGACAATCATATTTGAGACACATAGAACCACCATGTTATGCAAAACTTCATATATCTTGCACATTTTACTACATACGTACTAGTAGCAGGCTAGCAACACAGCGTTGCATGATGGCCAATACTACATGAAAAATAAATTACACAACATTTAAACGAACAACCTATTTAGTCTAACTTTTCTTTATAAACACTTGTACGAGAAACGAAAGAAAAAATAAAATAAGTTTCTCTATAAATTAAAATTAGCTTATTAATCTCTTGACAAAGCTAATACTTACCGGACTTGCTGGAAGAGCATCAGGGGGCAGCTGATACTTCACTACAGGTGTGATTGTGGCATATAGATCACCTATCTTTAGACCCTATAAAATGAAGATTAAGCACATGAGTTAAAAACAACATCAACTAAAATATCTTATTTTATGCAATTTCTATCAGTTTCAGGGATTGAATGAAAGGGTTAATAATATAAAATGGTGCAACCCAACCCATCTCATTATCAGGAAATATTACGTGACATTTACAAAAGGTAAAATTTATTTGCATACAATAAGAATTAAAAACCAAAGAATTAGGGAGACAGGCGTTCAATGTTAAAGTTTAAAAAATAACAATCATGAAAAATGAGTAAAACAGTACAAGTTCTCTGACCTTTGCATCTCGATATATCGAATATCACTGGAGAACGAAATGAATTCTTGAATCTCGATCTTGGAAGTAACTGATGATTTGTTGCTAACCTTAACTGTAAACAAAAACAAACTAATTAACCTTGTAAAAGCAAGGAATTAAAAAACCCTAAATATTAATTAGTTTCAAATTGAAAGACAAACTAGAGATGTGAAGAGACCGATAAAAAAATTTACCAAAACACTCATTCTTCTGAAACCCTTTCTTAGTGTCATCATAACATTGCAATGTGTTGATTCATAAATAAGTGAAGGAAGAACATGGTTTCGAAAACTCTCCATTTTTTGCAAACTCTCGCACTTATTAGGCTTTGTTATCATTTTTGTAATATAATAAAATATTAATGATATATTTAACAAACAATAGTAGTGCAGTTTGATTACAACCTTTATTCTGGGCCACAAGATGAATTAAAAGGGGGGCTTTTAGGAGCCATTCAGAAAATAACGCTGCAATATGATGACAATATGCTCACTTTTCCAATCACTTCAAACAATCTTATACGCACTTTAGGAACCCATAACAAAGGTTAAAGCAAGGACCACTTAATTAACACTAAACCAAAATATATCAAACGATGAAGTGTGACCGAAGATCAAAGCTACTGATAAAGTGGGTAGCTATTTGCTTTGGGTTGTTATACGGGTTGTTAGTTTTTGTTTATTTCTTTGGCCATGTCTTTGGTCACTCAAAAGTTTCAAGTCAATAATACTTTTTCTTTTCTTCCTTACCAGTTATCTTTCTTTCTACGCTTCTTCACTCTTAGGGTTCATCAAGTCCCTTTTCTATTCTTTCTGTTTTCTTTTATGGTGTTAGAATTGCAGTGCCCCATTTACTCCAAAGTGCAACTTCTTTTGTCTTCTACACAGTGCTTCTACACCACCGTTTGGACTGAAGCTACAACACTTTCTACCATCTCCCGCAAGGCGCATCTTCATCTCAGTTTTGTATTAATCGTGTTATGGTATCAGAGCTTTTCAATTGAAGATCTCTACTGCGTGACCTTGTTTTTCTTGTTTCAATCTTTTTTCCCTTTTCCATCTTCTTTCTCAATCTGTCTTCAATTCTTGCTTTTCTGATTTTTCTTTTTTCTTATTGTTTCCCTTTACAGATATGGCGGAAGAACAAAATAAGACTTCTTCCTCCTCCACTCAAATGGAACAGTTGACCCCATCAGCCGGTAGTTACCTGTACTTGCATCCTAGCGAAAATCCTGCCACATCGTTGGTGTCGCCGCTGCTAGAACCATCAAATTACCATTCCTGGAGTCGTTCCATGTTGACGGCTTTGAGCGTGAAAAACAAAATAGAGTTGGTTCTCGGAATGCACCCTTGTCCAGCAAAGGATCACTCCTCTTACCCTTCCTGGTACAAATGTAACAACATGGTAACTTCTTGGTTAGTTCACTTTGTCTCTATACCCATTAGACAAAGTATAGTATGGATGGAAAAAGCTCTGGATATTTGGAATGATTTGAAAGTTAGGTATTCTCAGGATAATTTGTCTTGGGTTTCTGATTTACAATTTGAAGCTGCTTCTTTAAACCAAGGTGACCTATTCGTGACGAATTATTTTACTAAGCTGATGATTATTTGGGATGAATTAGACAATTTTAGGCCTAATCCTCTATGTGTTCATCAAGATACGTGTATTGTTGCTTCTGTCACATGTCAAAGAAAATGTGAGGACCAAGTTATGCAATTCCTTAGGGGTTTGAACGATCAATATCACAACATCCGATCCCATGTCTTGCTTATGGATCTGGTTCCTTCTATAACGAAAATCTTCTCCCTTGTGGTTCAACAAGAATTAGCTAGCAGTCATCTTGTTTCTAATATCAATAGTGCTAACTCTAAACATGTGAATTCTTCTGTTGTTTGTACCTTCTGTGATAAAATTGGTTTTCCCAGTCAAGATAATAGAACCCTAAAAAAATAGTGGAAATAGAAAACAATGTACCTATTGTAATAGAAGTGGTCATACCATTGATTCTTGCTACAAGAAACATGGTTATTCCGCTGGATATAGGTTTTATGATAATGGTCAAAATCACCAAGCTAATAATATGATTGTTGTTGATGATAGTTTTTCTGAGCATTGTTCAAAAGAATAGGAACACAAAGATAATCCCTTTACAGCTCAACAATATCAAATTTTATTTGAGATGTTCAAACAAAATGGCAATAGTGGTGTTGCCCAAATAAACCAAGTGGGATCCTTCTATGCAGATCCATATCACAAAGCTCTTAAGCAATCTTCAACGGGTAATACCATTTTAAATTCTGCAATTAAAAATGAATATTTTTGGATTCTTGATTCTGGAGCAACAGATCATGTATGCACTATTTTATCTGTTTTTACTGCCTATAGGAAAATCAAACCTATTCTTATTCATTTACCTAATGGAAATCATGTGTATGCTGATTATTCTGGAACTGTCATTTTCAATAGAAAGTTTTTTCTTAAAGATGTTTTGTATGTGCCTCAGTTTTCTTTCAATTTGATTTCTACTTCCAAACTTTGTCTACATCTGAACTGCCATTTGATCTTTTTCTCTACCCACTGTATTATACAGGATAACCTAACTCAAGAGAAGATTGGTTTAGTTAGTGCCAAAGCTTACTTGTACATGTTTAATTCTGCCATTTTTCTTTTTTCTGCCACGCTTAATATTGTTCCTTTTGTTCATTACATTCCTAAAGACTTTAATTTGTGGCACTATAGAGTGGGACATCTTTCTGATGAAAGATTACGTGTGTTGAGAACTCAATATCATTTTATTTCTTCTGGAAAAATACATTTGTGTGATATTTGCAATCATGCCAAACAAAAGAAACTCCCTTTTACTTTAAGCACTTCAAAAACTACAGTTGTGTTTGATCTTATACACATGGACATTTGGGGTCCTTGTTCTACAAATTCTATGCAAGGTTTCAGATATTTTTTTACTGTTGTAGATGACTTTTCTTGTTATACTTGGACTTTTCTCTTACATGCAAAATCTGAAGTTAGACAAAAGATTGTTAGTTTTATTGCCTATATTGAAAATCATTTTCATACTACTGCTAAAATCATTCGTACGGACAATGACCCTGAATTTTCTATGAAAGATTTCTTTTCTTCCAAAGGTATTATTCATCAAACAACATGCATTGAAACACCTGAACAGAATGACATAGTTGAACGCAAACACCAACACCTTTTAAATATCACTCGTGTTTTAATTTTTCCAGCTCATTTACCTTCTATTTTTTGGGATTTTGCTTTCAACATGCTACTTTCCTTATTAACTGCACTCCTACTCCGTTGCTGCAAAACATTGCCCCATATGAAAAACTATATGGTAAACCTTGTGACGTATCCAATTTACGTGTTTTTGGATGCCTTTGTTACTCTAGTACTTTACTAAACATAGAAAAAGTTAGATGATAGGTCTGTGCATGACATTTTTCTTGGATTTCCTGCTCTTACAAAGGGATATATTTTCTTAAATTTAAAATATCATCGTATTGAGATCTCAAGACACATAATCTTTTACGAAAATCATTTCCCATACATGTCGAAAAATGATAAAATGACAGTCCCAACAGTTTGTCTTTACCTATACCTTCAAATTATTATATCATTTATGATCTTTCTTTTGAATATGCAAATACTACACCTGAGGACACTACTCCACGTGAGGATATTTCTCCACATGAGGATATTACTCCACATGAGGATAATTCTCCGATTCAAACCATACCTGATGCACCACCTAAACGGTCTAGTAGACCACGACGACCACCCACGTACTTAGAAGATTTACATACTCAAATACCAAATGCAAGCAATGCAAGTTCTAAATACCCTATTCACAAGTTTCTTTCTTATTCAGCTTTATCATCTACTTTTAAAAACAGTGCTCTTTCTATATCCTCACACACGGAGACTCGAAATTATACTGAGGCTTCCAA
This sequence comes from Phaseolus vulgaris, assembly GCF_000499845.2. Taxonomy (NCBI): domain Eukaryota; kingdom Viridiplantae; phylum Streptophyta; class Magnoliopsida; order Fabales; family Fabaceae; genus Phaseolus; species Phaseolus vulgaris. The sequence continues at coordinate 40,187,617 of NC_023759.2, forward strand.
GCACGCCTGTTGGAAGCAAGCGATGCAAAAAAGAGCTTGATGCTCTTACTACCAATCATACTTGGCAGCTCATCCCTCTTCCCGAAGGGAAAACAACCATAGGTTGTAGATGGGTCTACAAAATCAAACATAAGTCTGATGACACTCTTGATCGCTACAAAGCTCGCTTAATGGCCAAGGGTTATACTCAACTCGAAGGTCTTGATTTTATTGATACATTCGCTCCTGTCGCCAAACTTACTACCTTACGACTTTTTCTTGCGGTTGCTACTGCTAATGACTGGTATTTAAAGCAACTAGATGTCAATAACGCCTTTTTACATGGCAATCTACACGAAGACGTTTATATGCAACCACCACCTGACTTATCTATCCCTACACCTCAACATGTTTGCAAACTTCAGGAATCCCTTTATGGACTTCGCCAAGCTGGTAGGCAATGGTATGCTAAGTTATCATCTTTTCTCATTTTCCATAATTATATCTTATCATCTGCCGATCATTCCCTTTTTTGAAACAAGATAAAACCAAACTAACTGCTATCCTTGTCTATGCTGACGATCTTGTACTTACTGGCAACAATATCAAGGAAATCAATCACTGCATCAACAATTCAAGATCAAGAACCTTGGCGATCTCACATACTTTCTAGGACTTGAAGTTGCCCGAAACAGCAGTGGTTTACATCTCAGTCAACGTAAATATGTTTTGGATCTTCTCCCTGAGACATACATGTTAGATTATGCTTCAATGCCTACTCCAATGACCCACTCCTCTCGTTTGACATCTTCTGAAGGCATTCTCCTTTCTGAGAAAGACTCTTCTACATATCACCGTTTGATTGGCAAACTTATTTATCTCACTAACACAAGACCAAACATTGCTTTTAGTGTAAACAACCTCAACCAATTTCTCTCATTTCCAACTAAAGCTCATCAACAAGTTGTTTTTCGTATTCTCCACTATCTCAAAGGCAATCCAGGTTCTGGCATCTTCCTTCCCCGCAATAGCTCCATACACCTACGTGCCTACAATGGTTCAGACTGGGCTACCTGTCCTGACACCAGAAAATTTGGGAGAGTCTCTTATTTCGTGGAAATAAAAAAAAAACAGACTATCTCCGAGAGCTCGTCTGAGGCCGAGTACAGGGCACTTGCCACTACCACTTGTGAATTACAGTGGCTTACCTTCATTCTTCAAGATCTTGGAATTCCATACACTTAACCAGCCACGCTTTTTTGTGATAATCAATTCGCTATTCAAATAACTTCCAATCCAGTCTTTCATGAGCGTACCAAGCACATTGAAATCGACTGTCATATTGTCAGAGAAAAAGTCACTATTGGGCTTCTCAAATTACTTCTAATTTCATCTTCACTACAAATTGCCGACATCTTCACAAAACCTCTTGCTCTAGCTCTTTTTACTTAACTTAAATCCAAGTTGGGAATGCAAAATATCTACTCCCAGCTTGAAGGGATAAAGTGGGTAGTTATTTGGTTTGGATTGTTATACGGGTTGTTAGTTTCTGTTTATTTCTTTGGCCCATGTCTTTGGCCACTCAAAAGTTTAAAGTCAATAATACTTTTTCTTTTCTTCCTTAATAGTTATCTTTCTTTCTACGCATCTTCACTCTTAGGATTCATCAAGTCCCTTTTCTATTATTTCTGTTTTCTTTTAGGGTGTTAGAATTGTAGTGCCCCCATTTAGTCCAAAGTGCAAGTTCTTTTGTCTTCTACACAATGCTTTTACACTACTCTTTGGACTAAAGCTACAACACTTTCTACCATCTCCCCCAAGACGCATCTTCATTTCAGTTTTGTATTAATCGTGTTAGAAAAAAAAATCAAATTGTAAACTCATTCTCATTTCATCTTCCATTCAAAATTCATGGTTCCATTCGCAATTCGCCTTCCATTCACTCTTCGCACACCAGAATCAAGAGAGTATTCGATGACACTGTAAACTTAAATTTAAACGTTGTCACTTCCACCCTTTCACTCTTTCCCTATAATGACAAAAAACGCCTTTCACAATTTCTACCCTTTCAAATTTTAATTATTTTTTGTAATCACAGAAATACCCTCGACATGTCATGAATCTCAGCCACGTCAAATAATTTTTCTTTAATTTTACCCCGAAGGACTGAATTGTGATGAAATCACACTCTCCACCACCGCGTCATCACAAACCCTAGATGGATCTTCTGAAGCAAGAGCTTCTCAAGAAGCGCCAATCTCTGGCGCAAGACATCGGCGGCAAGAAATTCTTCAAGCGCTCCGAGATTCAACAAAAGGAAATCCAGAAACTCCGGGAGCAAGAGAAACGCGAATTGGAAGCCAAGTCGCAAAAACGCCAGACAACGTCCTCCGACGCTGCCACCGCCGCCCCCACCTCCTCGACCACTGCCTCCGCCTCATCTTCATCCGCCGCCGCCGCCGCCTGCACCTCCCTCACCGACGAACAAAACATCGACAATCTCGTCCTCCCGAAACCCGAGGTCATCCGTCGCCTCCGTTTCCTGAAGCAGCCGGTCACGCTATTCGGGGAGGACGACGATGCCAGGCGGGACCGCCTGAAGCACGTTCTCAAAGCTGGCGTGTTTGAGGTGGACAGCGACATGACCGAGGGGCAGACCAACGACTTCCTGCGCGACATCGCTGAGCTCCGGAAGCGCCAGAAGACCGGGATCATTGGCGAAAGGAAGCGCCAGAAGTCCGACGACGGCGCCGCAGAGGACCGCGAGGGTGGAGGTGGCGACGATGATTTGAGCGAGGGAGGCTCTAGTGGCGCCGATGCCGATAAAGATTTGAAGCGTATGAAAGCGAATTTTGAAGATCTGTGCGACGAGGATAAGATTCTGGTGTTTTTTAAGAAACTCCTGAACGAGTGGAAGCAGGAGTTGCACGAAAAGCCTGAGTCGGAGAAGCGCACGGCTAAGGGGAAGTCCATGGTTGCTACGTTTAAGCAGTGTGCGCGGTACTTGAATCCGCTGTTCAAGTTTTGTAGGAAGAAGGTGAGTTTTCTTGATCTTGTTTTTTTTATATGCTTTCCTTTGGATTTTGTTGAATGGTTGTGCGTGCGTTTTGACAACCCTTGTGTAATTGATATTGGTTTTGTGATTGGATGATATTGTTAACTGTTAAATGTTTGGCAGAATAACTCTACCAAATAGAACATTCTGAAGTATAATGCAATTTCAATGAAGAGAGACGGGAAAGTAAGCTGTTGTCATCATGTCTTCAGTGAAGTACATGCATGTCACCTAGGTGCAGGCGAGAGTGTGGTGGTATTTTATATTCTACTATGATTTTGGATTGGTAGGACTGGTAGGAGTGTAATGCCATTCTGAGAGTATGTGTGTGATTCTGCACAGTGGCAGTAGCGCTACAATGGAGTAGTGGCTCTAGGCTGCTATAGGATTCAAATAATGGCCCAAATAGCAGGTTGTTTTTGTGAGCTATGTTTTGGTTCTACCTTGGTATGGGTTTCAAAGCCCCAATTTTTCCTCTGAAACAAATTTAAGTTTTTATTTTGGGTGAAAATTCTGATTTCTCCGTATTTTCTATGGCCTCTTTAGCTCCAGAAACATAATAGGATTCGACACTCTTCTTCCTTGAGCGTTCCACACTTTTTCTTAAATTGGGTGCAGAGCATAATTCATCCTTATAAGCACTAGTTAGGTCATATTTATAGTGAGGGAGCCTATAGAGGCTGCAATTAGGCTGGCTAGGAGTAACTACAATTAAGATCTCTCTGTATCAGTTGCCCCTGTTTGATCTGTTCTCTCACGTCTTACAGAGTAATCTTTTTCCTGCATTCCATTCTTTCTTTTAATTTAGACTTCCTACTTCGGACACTGCTAATTTTGAACTAATTTATTATGTTCTTTTTCTATCAATTTAATTTAATTTCACCGTATTCTTTCATTTTTTGGACATCATCATATTACTGTCCAGCAAAATAATTTTGGAGATTTCGTGATGAATATGGCTGCTTGTGGTGCTGAGCAGTGCCAATAAACAGAGTTCATTACTTCTGAGCATTGACCAATCCCTTTATCTATCAGTTATAAGCGTATTTATGGATTTTACTGTATGTCTTTGGTAGCTTATGTTTTGTAGTTTTGGTGCATGTTTCGAAGGGCATTGGGTGTGATAAAAGGACCCAATCCTGGCTTCAGAAGAGCTTTGTTAGAATATGAGTGCTTATTGGACCCCATATCTATCCCCAAGGGCTTGAGAGAGCAAAACGTGCATGAGAATAGAATATGGTGACTTCCGGCTCTATTCACGGATTCCCAATGGCCCACACAACAATTCTGTTTGTCGATTCCATTTTGGGGCTAACATGTTTTGGAAGCAATATTGTTTGCGATTTTGCATAGTGCAAGTCGATAAAGCACCCAGTACTGACTGGGCGAGTGTAAGATATAATTGGCTTTCACTTTCCAATGTTTGTGTCCTTTCTAGAAGGATATAGATAGTAAGTGTCTCCTCCATTGGTTCTCCGTTGCTCTAGAGAATCAAAGGATTTACTGAGCATGGTTATAACCGTTGAATATTTAGCATATCTTTTGAAGGCTACGTTCCTTGTCTTACCAGTACATACTGTTTAAGTAATGGATATTGACTGAGCAGTAATCATAAAGTTTTATTGTTGACAAGGCATGTGTCAATTTTGCATATTTTCTGAAGCATTTAACTAATGGAAATGTATGCGGTGTGTTCTATTTTCAGGTTCTTCCTGATGACATTCGACAGGCACTGTTGGTGGTGGTTGAATGCTGTATGAAGCGAGATTATCTGGCTGCAATGGACCAGTATATCAAGCTTCAAGCTGGCCATCGGGAATGCACCCTGGCCTATTGGAGTCACTATGGTTGGTATTCATGAAAGATCTGCCCGTGAAAAGATCTACACTAACAGTGTTGCTCACATCATGAATGACGAAACCACTCGCAAGTACTTGCAATCCGTGAAGAGGTAAATGACATTTTGCCAACGGCGTTATCCGACATTACCGTCTAAAGCAGTGGAGTTTAACAGTTTGGCAAATGGCAGTGATTTACAGTCACTTCTAGCAGAAGAGAGATTTAGTGGGGTTAACCAGACATCTGAGGAGAGGTTTAGGATAATGCCTGCTCCAAGAGACAGCTAGTTCATCCATCTTTGCTGAAACGACATCATCATATGATGTATACTATCTATGTCCAATTGCTACTATCCTTCCTACGATCGGTTTGTTATGGCGAAAACATGTAAATATTCCGATGTTGTTTTAAATCAGCGAGCATCGCGGTTGGGCTTCATCCTCTTGGTTTTTCGGGCTCTGCTGCCTGAATCTCGTTTGCTTTGTCTGAAAGATTAATTAATTTATTTCGATAGCTATTTTGTAAAAATAGAGACTAAATTATACAGAAGTATTGCATAGAATAATTAAAATGTATCTTAATTATTTCTTTTCGAGCATCCGGTTTTTGAGTAACAAAAAAGAAAGACGGAGAAAATTTGTCGTTTTGTATAATATTTTAATACTAGTTTCTTTTTTTAAACAGCTGTCAGAAAGCACAGAAGATTGTAGGTGTATTAAAAAACAAAATAATGCCACATTCAGTTTTATATAATCTGTAGCTGTCAGAGTTTGATTAGGAGGTGCGTAACGAAGAAATAATTTTGATTGGGCATGGGTAGTAAACAAATGGGAGTGAAGTGACGTGGATTATATGTCATGTCGAAGGAGAGGAGAGTAAATAACAAAATAAAAAAACGTTGTCCGAGAAAGAACTAACAGAGGCGAGGAAAAGGTAATGTAATAAAAAAGAATTTAAAAATAATGGTTTTGAACAGATGGAGGGTTGTGAACCAATGGATGGTCCACGTGGCGCTAAGGCGACAGGCACCGGCACTGAAACGCATAGGATCTATCTGCGGTACATAGCCATAGGCACAGAATCAGAGAGGGTGAGGGTCGTGTGAATGTGAACAAACCAAACCAAACCACTCACTCACTCACTCTCTCTCACTCTTGCCGTGGGTATGGATTCCGTTGTCCTTCACAGTGTGAGTGCGTCATCAGCGTCATCGTCAATGGCGAAGCGTCCGTGTCCGTCGCAAAACCCTAGAGTGGAGAAGCTGAGCGATGTAGAGCGTCTTCTAGACGCGTTTCTTTCCCTCTCCGACCTCCCTTCTCTCTCCCTCGATCTCTCCTTCGAGAGGCTTCTACAATCGGCCCCCTCCGACTCCGATCTTATCGATCGCGCCCTCAAAATGGGTTCTCTCCTCCTTGACGCCGCCAAGCACTCTTCTCGGAAACGCGCTTCCAACCACAATTCCCTTGCCTGGCCCCTCCCTCCCGACCTCACCATCAAGGTCACTTTCGCTTCCCTCCCCTTCTTCTGGAGTTCCTTTTCCTTTTCTTATTATTTCAGTATGAATGTTACTACCTTTCCTCTGTTTCCCTTTCTGTAGATTCTTGTTTTGCCTTTCGTGTCGGTATGCTTATTAATTAAGTAGATGGATGTGTAGTTAAAGAGGGCTGATTTTTGTTATTTTCCCCCCTTCTCATAGTGAAGTTTTTTCTTTATATTATGCATGTGTAGTTTGAGAGTGCAAATGATTTTGCTGAATATAATTGGATCCGAGTTTTCTCAGTATCTGAATACGAGGATTATGCATAAAAAGTACATGCGGAGGAACATGCATCACGAGTTTATGGACTGCAGTTGCATTTTGCACAAACGATGGCTATACATGTTTCACCTGTTTTCATAGTATTTTTGAAGAAAGGCCAACATTTCAATTATTATTGGAAACTAATCATTGTTTTGTTGGAAAGACACCTTAATTCCGGTTACCCCTAATTCATCATAGTTGTGGTCTGTTTGGGGGCTGTGAATTGCAGCATATTTGCGGATGTGTTAATCTTTCATCGAGAGAATGGCTTAAAAGAGAGCTTATAAATTTTGGTCAGTCCTCATTTTACGAGCCGATTTATAGTGTTGAGTCCTAAGACCAATTTCTAAGAGTTTTAAATGTGTCCATGAAGTAATTGGTAAGTTCTTCCGAGTACTAATTTTGACTCCCATACACAGGTGTTCTCAATGCTAGATACCCAGAGCCTGTGCTATGCATCAGCTACTTGTTCAATGTTTAGCAAATGTGCTAAAGATCCTCTGTGCTATGCAAATCTTGATTTGACAACACTTGTTCCGAAGGTTAACAATGCAGTAGTTGCCACGATGATTCAGCGAGCTGGAAAGGCACTAAGGTTTGAAATGTTCTTTCCGTGCTATATATAGTTTTTGCTCCGGAGGGAACTTCATTTTACTGCCAATTGGTGCTTTTGGTGAATGCTTTGTGACAGTCCAAAATGAATCATGTACTGGACTGATCATTTTTCCTTACTGTACTTCACCTTTGCTCATATTGGTAAAAGGGGAAAAAAGGAAAGGGGAGGGGGGGCTATTTAGTTGCATATTGATTATTTGTTCGGTTGGTCTGGCTCACCTGGTTAGGTGCTTACATTTCATTAATGACTCATCTTTTATCAGCTCCTTTTAGAATTTGTGCAACTAGTTTCATCATTTTAAGTGAATATTACCATGTAAACTTTGTTAGCTTTCAACCAAAAATATTAACTGTTCTCATTATTTTACCTTGTGTTAATTTCTCGGTCCTGCATTACAATGTGATCTATCTTTTCTTTCGTTATTATATTCTCACATGTTATAATTCTGTTGATAAGGTCTCTTAAGCTTGGTGTTGTTCCTGGCGCTACTACTTCACTTGGATCTTGTCCACCATTTGTTTGTACCATCAGAAATGCTATTGTAGAAGTATCAAATTTTTCATGGAATGATAAGAGATCTCGACAGGGGAGGGAGTCATCCATTCTCACAAGATGCTGTTTAAGCCCTTTAAGCGGTGATGGTGGCACCCCAGGGTATTTTTTTTTTCATTGACTTATTAAATATTCAGTGTGTTTGGGTGATGTGTTTTAAATGGACTTCTATATTTTGTTTTTGTAGGGCTCTTTTAAGAAAGTTGCACTTGTATAATATTGAGAGAATGGATAATGCATCCCTTGGTGCAGCATTGTCAGCATGCCCATCTCTCCTTGATTTGGAAATTGTTGGGCTGTAAGTCTATTTACTTCAACTCTTGTTCTTTCCCTTCTTTTTGTTAAGCATTTTCTCTCTGCTAGTGGATAATGCATATGAGAATGTCATTGGTTAAAATGTGTTAAACATTAAGAAAATGTATCTCTTTTTCTATGATCAGTGAACTTCCATACAATCTGGTGTGGTACTATTTTAAAATCCATCTGCGATCTGCCATATTCAGGCTGGGTATTCTGGTTGAATTCAACCAGGAGTAGAATGAAAAATGATTAGAAGACAGTGAGACATACTGTCAGTAGACCTTTGAAGTGATCTAGAGGTAGATAGTGATACACTATGAATAGTTCTAATGTCGGTCATGCTGTGTGAGCAAGTCATTTCCACATGAGCAGTGTGTCAAAAGTTCAAAAAAATTCTGAGGTTTTGTCTGCATTTTCCAATTGTCTGTCAATACTTTGGGCAATGGCAGAGGACTATATGAGCCTGATAAAGCCTTGTTCAATCAAATGAGATGAAATACAGATCATGTGAATATGGCCCATTCAATTTTGGACTGATTTTCTCTTTGGCCGTGCAACATTATGGTCCATGCAAAGCTTGATGTTATCCTTGTAGCAGTGTAGTGCAACATTAACTTGGTGTTAATTATGCTTAAACTCATCCAAAATTGAGTCTCTTGTAGCAGAGTCTGGAGAGCTGGTTTAGATGTCCATGTTCGAGGGAAATGTACTCCCTATAAAAAGCAAGGCTGGTTCCCTTCCATACAAGTCTTTAAAGGGCGTCATTTTTGTTGAACCCACAGTCATTCCATTTGAATGATTGGGGCCACTTCTTATACCTTGTGAAATACCTCAAAAATCCAAACCTCTGTTTACCTCCTTGTGCAGGCTAAGCAAGCATAGCTTTTATTGAGTTTAGTTTCAAATCGTTTGAATAACTTTTAATAGAAAGGCCTCAGCAAGATTTGGTCCCTGTTTGATATAATGGAACTAGGGAACACTTGGTGCTTTACTATTTCAGATATAAAAATGTGGGCTGTCTTCATAGATGAGAAAGGATGACCTAAAGCCTAAACTGGGTATATTTGGGAAGTCTACACTCCATGCTAAGGTGTTATCCTTCCACTTTTTGGCCTTGGATTGATCATTGATGAAATCCATGGTGACTTCCCTCTACATTTGGGTCTGAATAAGCAATGGTTTGGTGCAGAAGACTGGCGGGGTACTGATTTTGATTCTTATTTCTCTTGTGTATTTCACATTTGACTATAAACTGCTGGAATCTTTCTTCATTCATTCCAATTAAATCATCCCAGATATTCTCTTACATGTTTGATTTCTGAACAGACTTAACTGTCCTCTTAATCCTATGGCTGATTTGTGAATTCTGATAGCAGGCTAGGAGTTCTAGCAGAAGTCCTTGGAATAACTAATCTGTCCTTTATAAAATAGCCTGCCATCTTCAAAGCATAACCTGGATGAGGTTTGGGGTCGTGCAATCAGTTCTCTTATGAACTGATGCAAACCGGAATTAGTCGGAACTTCTTCTTTACTTGCTCCCATTCAATTATGAAATGGTACTAGTAGAAGTCGTGTTCCATAAAAGTGCATCAGCTATCTGGTTGTCATTTCATGATAATAGTGGATTTCAAAACTAAAAAACCTAAGGTTTTGGAGGACCATGTGTGTTGGTCTGGACACATTAATGTCTGTTAGAAATTTTAAAATCCTTCAGTATGTAAGGATGATGAAGATGAAGTGCCTGCTCCATGAGATAATATTACTACTTCTAGAATGCAATCACTTTTCATGTACTGAATCCAGTGAGCTTTTTTGTTATAATGCTTCTCTTGTACCTTGATGCATGCATCCATCTCCACAATTATGTCTGTTAGAGATCCCACATTGATTAGATATATGATCAAATCATAGCATATAAGTGTGTATAAACCTCATCCTGCAAGCTAGTTGGTTTTGTAAGGTTGAGTTAGGTCTAAATCTACTTTCTAAGATGATATCATAGCCTATATTAGTAAGGTTTATTAGGCCTATTAGATCACTTGCTATCGGGACCACCCACAAATATCTAACTCCAAGACATTTCCAGTTCTTGGTGATATGGGGGGTCTACTAGAGATATGACCAAATTATAGGTATATAAGTGGTATAAATCTCACTTTTCAAGCCAATTTTCTAGTGTTGATTTATGCCTAAATCTACTTTTTAAGATTTTATTTTAATGCCTTGTGCCTCGAGGCCAATCAAAATTTCACTTTTTTTTTTTCCAATAATTCTGTAAAGGAATTTACTATTCTCCCATAATTCCTCATCAATTTTCTGTATTACTCCTAGAGTCCCAAAAATCACATGAACCTTTTGAAAGTCCTTAAACATGAAGATTATGAAACTCAAATTAATTTCTTATGATCTGGAATATGCACTATTTTAAATTCCATCTGCCATAGTTAGGATGGGAATACTTTCTGCTGTAAGTTTGACTACAAACATGGTAGATTTTATTGTTTTAAACTCTGGTGTGAACATGTGATTAGCATTTAATGTGTATCTGTGTCTGTCTTCTTTTTTTCACTATTTCATTTAAAGTAGAAGATCATTTCTAAATAGTGTTTGTTGATGGTCCTTTTCTTTCCTTCTTTTTTCCTGATATGCTAGCCATGTTGAGCTGAGACAAACACTAATGTCAGTAAGTGCAAACTGCCACTTGATAGAGCGTTTGTTTTTTGAGTCTTCTAAAACAGGTAACTCACTTTCTCAGCTAATGTTACCTTTTAGGGCTTTTAATATCTCTACTTATCTCTTTTTGATTTTCAGGTAGAGATGACAGCTTGAAAGCACAAACCTGTTTTGAGCTAGTAAACAATTGTCCTCATCTAACTTCTTTATCCCTTAGAGGGTTTAAACTACATGATTGCAAAGTTCGCGTATTGGTCAAGGTATGTTTTCATGAAAGTTGCAATTTTCAATGTACTATGTTTCAGATTCTTATTTTAGCATATTTTACACTTTGCAGTATGCACCCACTTGCTCTTGTTACTCCAGTGAATTTTTTTATTCATTTTATTCATTAAAAGATTCAAGTTTAATTCTATCTTCTATATTCAGTTTCTGCATTTTACTTTAGTTGGAAATTGTAAACTTGACTCCTTTTTATATATTTTTTTATTGTCTGCACCTTTTACACCCAAAAACTGTCTTGTGCTCAAGTTAGAGGCATTTGTGTGAACTTTTGCAGCCTGTAACGTATCTTTTATCATGGAGAGTTGAGATATGTGGATGTTTTATAATGTGTATGAGCTTAAATCTATTTATTTCATTGTGATTATCAATTACTGGTGGGAAAATTTGATTTTCTGAATAATAATTTTGCAATATTATGCGCTACATATTGGTGGTTATTGTGATACCTACAGAGGATTATATTAATATTCCATTTATGTGTGATTGGAAGCTACCATTTTGTTTTGGAGTTTGGACAATTAGATAGCATTATCCTAACTTTTCCTTTTCATCAAAGTAAAAGAAAAGCCGCATGTTCTCATAGTTATTAATTCTAAACTAAATGTGCAGGGATTTAGGAAACTGAAATATTGTGACTTTTCAACATCCTATTCAATCACTGGTAACTTCTTAAGGTCAGTTGTTTCTAACAAGGCTTTGCAAGAGCCTTTACATTCTGTCCATCTAGTGGGATTGATTAAAAAATACTAAAACCTATTTTTTCAGAAACCTTGGAAGCTGCAATGGGGGAAATTTACTTGAGGTCTTAATTTTAAGGGATTGCATGCATCTCAAAGAGGTAATGTCTCTAATACATTTATACCTTTTTCTCTTTTCACTCAGTTACCTCTGAAACATTAATACTTCATGTGCAGATGGAAGTCGCGAGGCTGTTGACTGCAATTCTTGCTGGAGATTTCAAATTTCTTGTACATCTTGTGGGTATATAGATATATTTTACCTTGCTATAAAATAAGTGATGTTTCAGCTTGACTCTCAATTTTGATTCTTGTTGTCACTTTTACCTTTAAACAGGACATATCAAATAGGGAAGGTTTAGCATCTGAGGCTGACTGGTATCACAGGTGCTACAACTCTAGGTAATGGTTATCACATATGATGAGTTTCTTGAATTACTTTGACTTTTTAAATGACTTATTTTTCTTCTCTATTTATTTACAAATTTGGGGTTGGATAGTATTATGCCTATAAAACAGGTTTTGGAAACGAGGCCTGATATGTGTCTGGTGGCTGAATATCCATCAGCAGAAGGAAGGTTAGAGTTTTCAGTTTGTGTATTTTTGGGTTCTGGTGCCCTTAATTTATTGCAGGTGGAGGGATTTTCTTATTTCATTCTATAATGGTCACCAATTGTGTTTCCTGATTGTCTCGCAGTTATATGGAGACATTTGATGCTGATATGAACAGTGAGATAAGTCTGCCCTCACAATTGAGTAGCCACACGTCAGATGGATCAGTTTTTATGAGTACATCTGAAAGCAGCTACAATAGTGATCAAGGAAGTGGCAATGAGGATGGTCAAGATGCCAACTACGTGATATACGAGGAAAGCTCAGATGAGATTGACTTTTTGTCCCTCTAGGAAATCCTCGTTGTTAGGCATCATTTAAGAAGGACAACAATCTAGTGAACTTGGTACTCTCTCTCTCTCTCTCTCTCCCTGTAGTTGCGGGTGCACCTGTGTGTTGGCGTAGGGTAGGGTGGGTTACAAGGGTGTGTTATGCATACAGGCAAACGTTATAGGTGCCTTGAGTACATTGGTGCAGAAAACAAAACTGGATAGTATTTATTGATATAATAAATACAAAAATCGTTTAATTCTTGTTTTTTGAAGGAATTGGAAATATTTAATTGGGGGTGATAAATGCTCTCTCTCTAGTGTCCTCAAGATACTTGCTTTTACCCTTTAATTTAATAGAAGCACTTACAAGGGTAGATTGGCTTGCTTTAGGTTTTAACATTCCACAACTATGCACTTTGAACAACTATGAAAGCTTACGCAGAATGATCTTTTGGTGACTGTCATGGTTGACACGTGACAAGTTTTGTTGTCTACTACTAGTATTCCCATATTGGAAATTAGAGATACCTAATAATTTGTGTCTACAAAAGGATTTGTTTCAATTTGATGCTTGGAAGTTAGTGCCTGTTTGTTTCCTTCTAAATTCAATTTTTGTTGGACCCATTTTATTAGCTTTGTCCGCCTCTTGGCGTTTCCTAACGGCGATTTGAATTTATGGACTAGGGGAGCTGTAGGGGAAGAACGATACCACAGGATGTGGGTGTCAACGATGGATCCTGGATTTTTCGACTTCCATCTTGTCCTTCTCCCTAATTGATGTTCTTCATTGTGGAATTTTCAATCTGGAGGACAATTGGAGGCTGGTTGTTATTTTAAAGTTGGCCTTTGTTTCCATATTTGCAATATTGTCAAAATATTGCTGTTTCATCGCGCAGGCTCCCCAAAAAAAAGAGAGGTTATTTTTCCTCGGCACCAATCCATGTAATGCTGGCATTTATTTTTGGTTCTAATGCAGAAGAGGTCTTCAATTATGTATTTTGTACCCCTTTTAGTCAATTCGCAAATAAAATTAAGTAAACACTTCTTTGTTTACTTTCTATTAGTAATGGGTAATAGGAGATGGGCAGGTCACAGATCACTCTGTGATGAATGAACATGGCCAGTTGATCAAACACATTCCTATTCATGAGGGGTGACATCCTTGAAAAAATGTATAACTCGCACGCAGAGTGCAGTACACAAATTATGGAATTGATGTAATATTCTTCCCTGCTCGCTCCTAAACATGGAAAAATTATTGCAAGTTCCTATGGAGCTATATACCTGGGGGAAATATTTACTGTAATGTAATGAAATTGATCTCTTATCTCATGACTTTCGAATGATTCGCATTGCAATATTTTGGTTTGGCGTGAGATAATTGAACCCTTTGGGTTTTTACAAAACAAGATGTAATTTTTAGTAGAGTTTCTTTTACATATTTCTGTAGGGTATATGTTCCTGCTACTTTATACTTTACTTATGTACCTCAATTTAAAATTGTACAATCTGAATAAAAAATTGCTTCTAAATTGTGTACAAGCATGTGACCTGTTTTCTCACTCCTCCCTCGTCTCTTTCATATTGGTCTACCTTCTTATTTCCTCGCGAGTGCCTTTCAGTTTGCCTCCTTGATTACCCTGCATTGAAATTCCAATGAAAGAAAAACACCCCTAAAAGAAACGATCATTCTCTGTCATGGATGATGCAAAATGCAAAAAAAAAGAGTAAAACCCATAACTCAGCCATTGAGTGCCAAAGGTTCAAGCTTTCCCTTCATAGAAATGAGTGTGTATTTAATAGGTTTTGGGAAACAACAGTAGATACTATACTACTTATTTCTAAGCAGTTTGGAATCAAGGAATAAAACGTGGGAGAAAAGACGCGGTCTGAGTCATACCAAGCGGTCAGTTTTACTCTCACTTTGGACCATTTAATTTGGTTTGGTTTGGTTTGGGATAAAAAAAGCGTATAACTTTTATGGAAAATAATCAGAAATATATTCACTATCACTGTTTTTACTGACACATGAGACATTTAGTTAATAAAAGGGCATATCTATTTTTTACTTCCGGATAAAAGTAAAAAATGACTTTTAGAATGTAAAATATTTTTAAATAAAAAAAATTCACATTGTATACTTTGGAAATCTAAAATGACTTCTAAATGTACAACTCGAAATATTTTTGGATTAGACAATACAAAAAAAATACATTTTTAACATTCAAATTGCATAATAAAAAAAACAAAATGAAAATTTTCATATTTGTAAGGTTGTAAAAGAAAAAGTATGAGCTGCAAAATAAAAATCCTAAACTTTCTCCACTTAACTCCAACCCTTCCTACAAGAAAAACCATATCCTAAAAGAAGAAAAAATGTAATTTCAATTTCTTCTGAAAAAAAGGCCTAATTAGAGGATGTTTAAATTCAAAAGATGATTTTTTTAGACTTTTACAAATTGATTTATGAAAGTTTCTGAATCATTGTAGTTATAGTTTGTTGGTTGAGCAAAAGTTTATATATTTTATAGGAGTATTAAGTGAGAAATTTTGATGGTAAGTATTTTATTGCACAAACAAACGTCATGATGATAAGTGCTCACAGAGTTAAGAATATAGAATAGGATTGTGAATAAGTATTTATAGATCTCTTAGACGACAACTTTTGGATTGGTAGTATGATTATCATTTATTGCTTCATAAATAGTCGATCAGTAAAGGCTCGTTGAGTAGAACGTTTTATTCATAATTGTTATTGATGATAATGAAAGCTCAATTATGGAATGTACATAGTTATCTAAGTTTTTTGACATTCTCAGCCTTGTGACGGGTAGGTATAATATGTAATTATTAGAAAAAAAATAAAATGGACAATATCAACTTAAGTATATTTTAAATACTAAAAAATTACAATATAATATAAGTGTCTAATTGCAAATAAAATGTGGACGAAGATAATGCTTTGGAATATGATTAATTGAATTGCAAAACAAAATGTGATTGATAAAATATATATTGAAATATTAATAAAATATCTCCTGTAACATGGAATGGAGGAGGAATGGAGGAGGGGTGCCAAGGACATGGAATGTAGCCAATTTGCGATTTTATTATAGTTAGTTGTGTTTCATCTGAAGTTTTTTCTTTTGCATACATTTCTCAGAAACTAAATATTGTGTTATTTTTGTTGCAAAATAAAGAAGAAGTATCATTCTGATCTGTGTTATGCTAAGGTGGGCATTCGTACCAAAACCATGGTAGGATTTTCACCCACCATGGTGTCGAGCAGAGTCTCGGCCCAAAAAATCATGGACTGGTTTTCACCCTCCATGGTGCCAATCTAAAAGGTTCGATCCAATACCAAAACCATGGTAGGGTTTTCACCCACCATGGTGTCGAGTAGAGTCTCAGCCCAAAAAATCATGGACTGGTTTTCACCCTCAATGTTGCCGACTTAAAAGGTTCGGTCCAATACCAAAACCATGATAGGGTTTTCACCCTCCATGGTGTTGAGCGGAGTCTCGACCCAAAAAACCATGGACTGGTGTTCACCTTCCATGGTGCCGATTTAAAAAGATCGTTCTAATACCAAAACCATGATAGGGTTTTCACCCACCATGGTGTTGAGCAGAGTCTCGACCCAAAAAACCATGGACTGGTTTTCACCCTCCATGGTGCCGACTTAAAAAGATCGGTCCAATACCAAAACCATGGTAGGGTTTTCACCCACCATGGTGTCGAGCAGAGTCTTGGCCCAAAAAATCATGGACTGGTTTTCACCCTTCATGATGCCGACTTAAAAAGGACAGGTAAATTATGACTAAAATGTTTTCAGTTAGACAGTATCAAGTTTATAATTAATTAGACATAGTCAGCAATAGGATGACCAATACTTAACTTACGTAAGAAAAGTTCAAATAGTAGAGATAGTAGTTAAAGGCAACAATGTAAATAACATAGTGGGCATAACAATTATAGTTGTTAAAACAACAAAATAGGACTACAAATTTAAGTTAAAGTTAAAAAGCAAAATACTTAAGAGATCGGTCAGAGTCATGCAGAAGTCTGGAGAGGTTCTTCTTCATCAACAAGTTGCTCGTCAACCACGCTTTTGAATGGGTCCATAGGAGAAGTGATAATTTGAATAATAGCCAGTAGGAGGACGACACGTGGATCTGGGAAGGTGAAACGGTCAGATTATGGGACGCAAGACATAACGCATTTAATGAGGGGTTGTGGAAAAGGCACAAGCTCGAAGGCCGATAGTGAAAGGGATCTACAATAGCCTTCTTTGCTTGCGCATAAGGCTACATGTTGGGTTATGGGCCTGGGCCGATCCTTTATTAAGTGTGAAGGAGGCCGATCTAAATATAGCGGGTGTAGTCCAACCTGGCGATCGAGTACAATTTGAAGCCAGTAGTAGCCTTATCTGCTTGCACATAAGGCTGGGGGCATGTTGGGTTATGGGCCTGGACCGACCCACCATCAATAAGGCAGGAATCCGATCTACATGAAGGAAGTTTCTTCCTGCACCCCTACATTTTTCTTCTTGCACCCCCACAAAGTTATGCAGAGATCAAACTATCCCTATTATTTTTTAAAAATCCTAAAATGCACTTGAACTGTATTTAATTTTTTGCATTCTGGATTATGAAATCTGGAAAAATTTTGGATTGGCACTTTCAGTAAAATTTCGGATCCACCAATCCATAATTCAAAATATACATTTCACATTGAAAAATCCATCATTCAAAAAAAACATTCTGGATCCACTAATCCGTAACAAAAATATGCATTCTGGATCAGAAATCTATAATTAAAAAAAGCATTCCGGATCCACCAATCCGAAACAAAATTAGGCTTCCGAATTCAGTAATCTAGAAATCAATAATTTATGCAAAATTTGCTTCCATAACACTTCCTCATCCGAAAAAAAAAATGATTCAGTTCCAGATTGATGAATCCATAGCACACTCCCGATTTTCAGTAACCACAGTGTCCTTTTTC
The DNA here is from genome assembly GCF_000499845.2 of Phaseolus vulgaris. Lineage (NCBI taxonomy): Eukaryota > Viridiplantae > Streptophyta > Magnoliopsida > Fabales > Fabaceae > Phaseolus > Phaseolus vulgaris. The sequence continues at coordinate 40,205,345 of NC_023759.2, forward strand.
AAATAAAAGGTCAAGGCCAGTTTCAAAATTTAGAAAATTGTGAGGGTGCAGGAAGAAAAACATAGGGGTGCAGGAAGAAGAAGCCCTACATGAATAATACAATGGAAATAGCGTGAAACATGAGATCTTGATTAATTAGCATTAACCAACATTAATCAGGTAGTAAAGAGAAAATCATAATGACAGACACGAGGTTAAGACTGACTCCATATATACTAGGTAAAACCTCACAGATAGGGAGATCTCAATTTAAGTTAAGAGCACACTTGTTCTTTATTACCTTGAATGTTTTGGGTTTAGGTCGTCTATTAGTCGGTCTATAACCGATTTTAAAAAGGAACACATGATTTCTTACTCATCAAATGAATGAGTTTGTTTTGATACATTGGGAGACAACCAATTATTTTATAAAGACTCATTAAACACTAAATTTACTTATTCAAAAGCAAAGTTTATTTTTTAGTTGAGAAATAAACTTCTGATAAATTTTAAAAACATATTTTCAAGTAACAATTTTAATCTAACTTCTTACACTTGTAAATTCTTGTTATTAATCTTACTAAAATGGCTGAAGAGAGTGAATTCATTGACGTGGCTTGTGTTTTTCAACCTTGTACTTAGTTTTCAGTGAACTTTTTATTTATTTTAATCGGCGTTTAAGCGAGGATTAATTAAGGTAGGTGATTTTGATAGCTCTAACTTGTAAAATATGTTTTAACACATCTTTCTGGCATAATTGATTTAGTTATAAATTTGATTAAAAACCACAAAATTAGTATCTGTTAAGTAAAATTATGTAAAAATAAAATAGTATGGGTAGTATTTTCCGAGAAAAAAGAAGAAGAAAGTGAATAAATTCAGAAATTCAATGTCCTTTTATTACAGGGTTTGCAGTTGCAGAAAGAAAGTAGTAACTGTTGTGAGTAATTTTAAAACGATGATAGCACTCGTGTCGGTGTTGCCGTATCCACTCTCCAATCGATTATCCACACAAACCCAAAATCCCAATTCGCATAACCGTTTTCCTTCTTCCTTCTCTTTCCTCACATCCTTCCCCAACAAAACCATCGTCTTTGGCGTCAATCCCAGCGACTCCAAAGACCCATCTTTCTTCGACGAAAATGGCGCCGTCAACGACATGGAGGGTTACCTCAACCACCTCTCCCTCGAATACGACTCTGTTTGGGACACCAAACCCTCTTGGTTGGTTACCTTCCCCAATTATTTCAATAAAATGTCTTTTTAATCCCTATTTTGTACATTGATATTGGACTTTGAAAGCATAATTTAACATTTTTTTTGGTGTTTAGTGACACTTCGTTATTGGTGGTTGATTGCTTATCCTTTTTGATATTTTGTTTAGGTGTCAACCCTGGACAATTGCGCTCACTGGTGTAGCATTCATTGCCATTAGTTGGTTAATTTTGAATTCTCTGTTAGTCACTTCGCTTGTATCGTCGCTAATATTTGCATGGTGGTACATTTTTCTCTATTCTTATCCCAAGGTTTGTCAGCATTCTGTTATCTATGTTACATTTTTTAATCTTTTTCTTTTGTTTTTCATGACATGGTTCTTTGTTTGCTTTTTGCGGTCCAGGGTATAAAATTAAGAGAGAACACATGATTGACCATGTTTTTCTACAAGCATTTATCAGGGATAAAAATAAGACAAAAAAGATTGAATGATTTTTTCTATAATTATGGAGAAATCAATTTTAGCTTTTCTTTTTATTTTCTTTCCCTAAGTGTGTCTGAAGAAATTCGTCTAGACTTTACATTAGCTTGACATCAGGTGAAGTTTTGTGAATCTCTGGCAAGGGATACTGCACACTTTTTTTTATCTTAAACAAGTAAAGGAAGTTAATATAATATATGAAAGGTATTCACTGTACTATTTTTCATACACTTGAAAGGAATTAGTGTATGATAAAAAAAATTAAAAGGCTTGTGACATCTCACAAAACTTCTAAAAGTGCCTATATAATTTGCCAAAAGTTCTTTGCCTGTTAGGGGGGGAACATGTGGTTAGTGTTTGAGTCTGAGCTTATGAATCTTCGATTCAGTGGGATTTTGAGATTACCCTAATGTTTTTCTTTTGTTGATGGAACATGCGTAGTGATTAAAATTTCATGTCGTTTTACCCCCTCATAGATACCTGCCAGATTTTAGTCACAGGCGTTCAGCGTGCTTAGGGAATGAAGCATCAAGTTTGGTTTATGTAGTGATTTGTTCAGGTCTTGTTTCTTTAATAACAACTGATGTTGATATTGTTCATGTGTGTTTCTCGAAACTAGAGATAATGATATAGATATATTACCAAGAAATGAACATGTGTGGATGAGTTTTTCTACAAATTTCTTCTAGAAAAGAAAAATAAGAAAAAAAATTGCGAGTAATTTTGTCTAAGCTAAAATTAATTTTTGCATGAACTAATTTAAAGAAGGTTTCTTATCATCCAAACACTCTGCATGTTCTACATGGCATTAGCGTTTGCATTTGAGAAAGTTATGTGGAGTGTGGAGGTTCTACTGTGTTTACATTCAGTACTCCCTTTTATTTCAGAAGTTATATTCATCTCTTTTTGTATTTGATTATCATTACACTTAAAAGTTACTGTATGTGAAGTAGAGGAGTGATTATTAAAGTTGCTTAAATATGCAACTACAGGTTGTTTAAGCTTAAAAAATTCAAATTTTCAAGTCAAAATGAGGGTTCTCTTGTGTGTGAGTTGAGAAATAAAATAGAACTCTGATAATAACAAAAACAAGTAAAGAATTCAATTGAGTTCTTAATTGGAAATTAGTATCTCTAAATTCTATATGATAACAAGACATCTATTAAAAGAGAATTAAGAATCTAGATTGAATTTTTGTATTGAAAATACTCTGGCTTTTCAAATGAGAACAACGTGAAGTAAGTAGGGCTAAACCTCATGAGGCTAGTGTAATTTTCAAATGCTTTTGCAGTAATTTTCAGTAAGATTAATGTAATATTTCTTGTTTGTTTTTAGGCATATTCAGAGATGATTGCTGAGCGCAGAGAAAGAGTTACTAATGGTGTTGAAGACACATTTGGTCAAAGGAAGAATCAGTGATTAGTATTATTCTTACCCGAGTTGTATTCATCTTTTACGCCTCCTTTCCTTGCTCTGTGCCTCTGCTTGTATTTGTATATTCAATTACTGAATAGTACACGTTGTGGTTTAGGCTTCATTCGTATTACTGCCAATTGACTTGGAGATAACAGGGTAATGTACAAGTCTTGAACTAACACTCTGTATAATAAATATTTGACCTTGTCTTCTTACACTGGACGCGCATGCGTTATGATTTGGTTAAATTTGAGAATTGTTCCCTCAATCTGAAAATATCTTTCTGTCAGAACTAAGAAGCATTTATCTTTACAAAAGCTTCGGTCAGAGGTACGAAACATTAGTTATTGTTAAAAAAAAATGTGTTGTTAGCTTATGTATTGTACCAAAAGTCGTCCAGAATTTATTCAGATTTAGAAGAGGGATAAAGACGGATAATTCACCAAAAAAAACTTTCGTAAGATTTTATTCATCTGATGAAAAGTTAAAAGCGAAAGAAGTGGGAAGGACTTTTCATTGGGAAAACATAGTCAAACAATTTGTTGCAGAGTCCACCATCATGAACGTTCAAGTATCATGCCATCAATAAAGTCGAAGGCAAAATAATTTCCAAGTCATTTCTTTTTTCCAGGAGCAGTACTCGGGGAAACTAGTTGAAAATTACCAACACAAAGAACATTGAGATTAAAGTTGTCCCTTTGTACATCAAAAGGAGAAGTTTTAAGCAAAATAAATGGAGTTTGCAAACAGGTCTTTTAAGACACTCACCCTATAGTACTTAACCATCAGAATTTGGAGTGAAAAAAATAAGTTTGGCAAATTGGGTATGAATAGAAAAAGATTCTCAAAAGGTTGATGGAAACTTGGCCATTTTCTTCCGGGTTGTGAGAGTTAAGCTATCAGAAAGAACTTAGTCTTGTTCAAAAGGTCAAATCTTGTGCTATTGTTTTGGGGTGGTTGTTGAAAATGGAAATCAAAATCAAAATCAAACATTTGAAGCCCGAGCTTAAAGTTAAACGTCAGAACTGAAAGTCCATCACAGGAGTCAAAATCATGATATTGTTTCTGGGTGATCGTTGAAAATGGAAAACATTTGAAGCTTAGGTTTCAAGTTAATCAAAGTTTATATACCGTGTTTGTTATTTTTCTTACAAACTGAAATTCCTCGACAGTGATACCACCAAAAAGGTTTTGTTCCACGCACCTTTCAGCTCTTATTAAACCATATATTTAATGACTAATTTCAGCAAGAAACAGATTCAGAGATTTAGAAACCGAAGGAGGTATTCCAGAAGTTCTAATGGAAGGAACATGGAGGACTAGTGGTATATACAGGCAATTGAATTAAATAGAAGAAGAAAAAGAGAAAGTACTAAGGCAAAAAAAGACGAGTTTGAGTTTCATGTACTTTGATCACATGATTGCTGAAAACTGTGTGGCTGGCAATACCAGTTTAGCAAGAATAAGATTTAATAACTCCTATATTGACTACTCATTTCTCCAAGCATACAAAATGAGAGAGAATCCAAGACCTTGCAACTGGGAATCCCTGAACTGCTGAGAGTAAGCCCATGTGAGAACAGAAGGATCAGAAACAGATTGGCTTGCGAACATCTTCTCAGTTGAAATGCAAGTTTGGAACATAAACACTGCATTTCCCATGGCATTTCCAAAGAGCCAATTATGTACATCCCAAAACACTTCCACTGGTAGGCCATCCACCAAAATAGTGTGATTGCCCCGGAACTTCCACTTGAGTTGCTTCACCTGCATCACTGTCTTGCTATCAATTCGGATCACAAGGCATGGATCATTAGGCCCAAGTGTGTCACACTCAATTCTCACATCATGAACTTGGCCCTTGTCGCAAAACTGAGCCCTTGCACCATAAAACTTCTTGCCAAAAACGTGCTCTCTCTTTGCAATAAAAACGGCTTCAGAGTGAGCACAAGCATAGTCACTATCAATCTTCTTGCATGCCTCCTTTTTCAGATCCCCAAGGAGTAAGACCATCTCTTGGTTGAACACAACAAGCAAGTAAAATCCCTCCAATGGTTCTGGCCCGGAACCAAATTTTGCACAGCTCAAGTCCCAAAGTATATCGATTTTGTTTGATTCAACCTCCAAATTCTTTGACCCTTTTCTTTTTGAGAACAACCATGGCTTTATATCAACCTTGCAGAGGCAACTATTACCCAACTCATCTATTCCCACACTCAAGCCTTGTCCCATCAAATATTTGGTCCAAGAGACAGTAATCAAGCATGAACGGCCTCCTAACTTACACTGATAGACACAAGTAACAGCATTTTGAGCTCCCCTTGTGGTACTTGAATAGGAGGAATCTACAACCTGAACACCATTTTCTCCAAAGCAAGAAGGAAACTCCTTCATGGCAGCAGCAGCTAATTATCTGAACTTGTTTCCTGAAATCTGTTTTTTGTCACTTTATGAGCTGGAAAATTTCATGGCCTAAATTCTTCAAGATCAGCTAAAAAACTCTTCATTTTTCATCTGATTCAGTATTTGTTTAGAATAGGATTGCAGAAGAGGAGGGAGAGAGAGAGACAGAGAGAGATTTGCTTTAGCTGTTAATTGTATGCTGAAATCCTAAAGTAGAAGCTGATTTGAGAAATGGAAGGAACGGAAAGGAAGGCTAAGTAAAAGAGAATTTGCTTTTAGCACATGGGGTAACAAGGAAAGAGAAGGAATGGATAAAGCATAAAAGCCTGGAATAGAATAAATAGAGTTTTACACCAAAAATAAAAAAAATAGAGAGTTGGTCAAAGCATGAAGTGTGGCATCTGGGTATGTATCTGCTTAAGAGTCTGGTTTTTGTTTTATACAAGCTCTCTCTCAATCTCTTCTAAATAAAAAAACATATAATGATGCCAACTCAATTTTTCAAAATTATAATTATGTCCCTGCTGAGAAGCAGTGACAATATTCAAAGTGTTTAAAATAATTGCCATAAAATAAAATGATTGAAATCATTAGCAATAAACGTAATATTTAAGAATGATATTCTATGTATCACTTCGAAGTGTCTGTGAGCTGGTATAATTAGAGTGAGTATGAAAAGGACGAGACTAATTTAATTAAATGATAAAATACATAAATATGAAATGATATATTCAAGCAAGAAAATAAAAATATTTAATATTTAATAATTTTTCCATTCTTATTAAAAAAAAAATCTAAACTATCAAACCATTTGGCAATGAGCAATTGAGTTTTTGAATATTTAGGAAAAGTTTATTCAAAGTAACAGAAGACACTCACAGTGGGTAGTCATCATATTTTTGTAAAGTTACAAGAAAAAAAAATATCAACTTTGTTTCTAGTCCTCAACAATTATTTTGATGAAGGACTTTTTGTTATGGGAATACCATATATGAGGATAAAATAAACATTTAATGGTATTCTCTAGAAAAAAAAAAAGAAAAAAGAGAGGAGAATGAGTAAATACAGTGTATTTCGAGATGAAGATAAGGGAAGTGAAAGGTATTAATTAAGTGGGCACCTTCTCAATTGAACCATTAATTGAGCACTAAGTATTCATCTCCAGAGTCCACTATCCAACCCCCAAAACGTGGCTTTTTTTTCCACAATTAGTGGGATCATCTCTGTTTAGACATCCAAAATTGATTTTTGACTTATTATGATCTCATAATCTTAGGAATTTAGACAAGTAATTTTAACATGGTGTTTCCTTTTTTTCTTTTAGTTACTTATACAATTTTTTGTGATTTTTTATTGTATATGTGTCCCTCTTATATTTTATAATTATTTATTATCTGAATTTTATTTTTATGTTTTGTATTTTTTATAGTGCTTATCATATCGGATTATTAATAATATATATTTTTCTTTTTTAATATTAAAATAATTATAATTAATCATTTCAAAATGTTCCTCTCTAGATCACAGTTTGATTAAAACATTTATCCAATTTCAATCCTTTAAGTATGCTTCCAACCTTTAGTGAACACTTTTACGGAACAAAGATCGAAAATTGTGAGAGTTGTTGAAGATCCCACATCGATTAGAGATTAGAGCATTTCATAAGTGGATGCAAACCTCAATCTCATGAGTCAGTTTTATGGGGTTGAGTTAGGCTTAAAATCTACTTATTAATATAATATCAGAGCCATTTCGAGAGCCATTTCGAGTCTATCCTAGCGAGTGTTTGTGTTGGGCCTATTGTGCTACCCGCTATCGAGCCGCTATCTGACCACCTATAATATATAGTCCCGCGCATGAGTTGACAGTCTCAACGTGAGAGGGGTGTGTTGGAGATCCCACATCGATGAGCCGATTTTATGGGATTGAGTTAGACTTAAAACTCACTTCTTAATAAGAGTGTCTACGGAAAGACTATGATGCCTAATATATTTATACTAGTTTTATTAATTCTTATTGTGTGGATTGTGCTCTAAGTTTTAATGACGAGACAACCTTGTGTTTTTAGCTTAATACACTAATACACTCATTTAAGTGAATAATATTGATTAGATTGTTAATCTAACGTTGTTATGTGTGTGTGGTACCACTCTCAAGCCTCTAAATTTAAACAAACCATTGTTGGTTCACTAAGGAGGTATTAGTAACAATTCTGATGTATTTTGTTGTTGAGTTTAAAGAGGGAGGTTGGGGGAACAGAGGCAGAAACTTTTTCCATGTGTTCCAATGGAAATTGTAGGCTGTTTGACCATCATCTTCAACAATTAATTTGATGACATAATGTGGATCATCTTCATCTTGCCATAACCAAACCAGGGATTAGGTGCCCCACCATGGAACACTTAGATTATGGACCAGCCAACTGCTTCCAACTTTAGGCATTCAATTTATGAGAAATTCTTTAATACTTCGGACTAGTTCATGCTCCCATTTAATACCTTTTATTTGTATGTGTGTGATACAAATTCAAGTTTTTTACTTTAAGAAAAATGTTTAAAATCTCATATTACATTATAAGTTCAAACATAAATTATAGAGAAATATTGGAGTTTATGTGGAAAATAATTATATTAAGAGACAATCTTCGTTTCTTGAACAAGTTTTTGAGATTAAATGAAGTATAAATTTAAATTCTAAAAAAAAAACTTAATTATGTATTATGTGGTTTTGTTTTGAAACTATGATGTTTTCTTATCATGTATTAATTTTCTTACTTTCTACTGCTCAATATTTTTTCTCTCCTTAAACAAGAAAAAGGTTACCTAGCTAGCTGTCTCAATAATGTTGCAGGGCTCACTTTCATTTGACATAGACTTTTGTTTTCATTATTTTTACGAATATTAAATGTAGGCAATAATATTATTAGCTTGAGTTTGTCATTTATTTAATTCTTGTGATCCCAAATATTATCAAACAGCTGGAAATATAAATAATATATACCCAGGTTTCATTTATATAAGTTCCAATTTTTATAATCATTGCCATGATGACTAATTCTTTAGAGATTTGACAAATTATCTTTAATTAATCTTTTCTATTGATAATCATAATTCTTTTATCTACAATTTTTGAACTTGAGTTCTTGTTTAGAAAACATTAAACTACTTATTTATTTATATATAAAGAAGATCATTATTTTTCAAATTATATATATATATATTGTATATATACTACCAAAAGTCCTTGCAGGCTAGATGTTGTACATGACATGTGTGTTGTTCCTCCTTTTAGTATATATATATATATATATATATATATATATATATATTTATTTATTTATTTTTTTGATGAGTGAAGGTTAATAGAGGATTGATGTCACCATCCTCATCCTGATGGTATGATGAATGTGAAATACATGTTATACTGCAGTCATGAAGGACTTTCTGTTATCAAATGGCAAATCCAAACACACAAGCCATTCAGATTCCATGGATTTAGTCAAGCTTTTGCCAAGACAAAACTCACACACAATAGGACTGTTAAATCAGGATTAGACCACTCACTTTCCATTTTTATCAAATTAAATTAGAATTAAATATGTTTTCTATCTTTATACTTTTATGTAAATTGATTTTTTTTATCTATAAAGTTTTTAAAAATATTTATAATAAAAAAATATTAATAATAATGTTAAAAATTCGTTTATTAGATAAAAAAATTGATAATAATTTTCTCATCATTACAAATATTCAGAAAATTTAAAATTTGAACTAAGACAAAAATCAATATCAAGTTAGTATGAAAAATATATTTTATTTATTAAATTATTAAAATTATGAAATCACTTTTAACTTAAAATCTTAAATAAATAATTTTTTATTTATTGTTAAGTTTTCTTTTATTTTTATTTAATGTAAAATTTCAAACTCTCTCTCTAAACCTAAATTTCTAACAATGTATTTTTGTCAAATTTTCTAACAACAATTTATAAAAAATGTGAGGATCTTTAACATTATTAATCTTTCCTAGATGATTACACGACTAGTGAGAAATATAAATCCACTTGAAACTCTCTTTCTTGCCTAACATTTTTGTTTTTGACTTTCCAATAAAGAATAGGTGGTGTATTCAAATATATTTCCATATTCACTTAACTCGGTTAACTTTCTAAATAACTTTTTGGTAAGTCAACAACGTCATAAATACACTATTGGTTATTGCGGTTGCTTGAAAACAAGAATTAAAATATTAATGTTTTTTATTGACAAACTATGACTGGTATTAAAATTTTCAAAACGTTTTTTTTTAAACTTTAGATATCAACATGATAGTAAACCCAATTACTAAATTTACTTAAAATATTAGCCATCCATCTTCATCCAACTATTCTAACATGGGAGTGAAACTTCTAATTTATCAGAAGTATTTCTAAGAAAAAAAAATAATTAAGTTTTTTTATAAGTTAAAATCAGTTTGTATATTTTCTATAAAATATTTATTATTTTACAAAAAAGTAAAATACGTAAGGCGATTTTAAATTTTAAAAAAAAGTTCAACTACTTTTTTTATGTCTGGTTTCATTGTAGAAATAATGAAAATTGTTTTTATTCAAATTAACTTAATTTTGTAGAAATAATGAACAAGGTTAATAGCGGAATACAACATAACACAAGAAAATTACTAAATAGAAAGTATTTTTAAAAATAAAAAATAATTAGTTATTATAGTGACTAAATTAGATATCATTTTATAGATTTTTTTTTTAATTTTTAAATTAATTTATATTATTGATAAATATTTTATAAATTGATATCTAATTAACTACCAATGTTTTAACTACTAATTATTTAGATTTTAAATTTGGTAAAAAAATTTTGGTAATTAATTAGATACCAATTTAAAAACTATTTATTAATAATACAAATTAATTTAAAAAAAATTAGTCTTTAAAATGATTTCTATTTTAGTTAATATAAGAAGTAATTTTTTTTTCTAAATTAGTTTTTATTCAATAATTTTCTTCTACTAAGAGTTTTGCCAGAGTGAAAAAAAAAATCACAGTAACCTTAGCTGAGGCTGATGAGAATTCAGATTGGGTGGAATCAAAGAATTAAATATGTGGTCTCCATTACTAACTATATTCTTTGCTTAATTGGCCTTAAAAATATGTGGCCTTAGCTTAAAACGAAAGATTCCAACACAGTTATGAATACACATCCTCTATTAAACAGCACCCAAGAATATTTGCACAGTTGATTTAAGAGAAAAGGCAACATGCAGTGTCCAAAATATATTAAAGATTCTATTTGCAAAGAAAAACAACAAAGTGGAATGATTAAAGGAGATGGAATAATGGTAAAGTTTATGAGACAAAACATTGCTTAGAAATTGAGGTTAATTTATCCCTTGTGTAGTGTCAGTGTTACTGCAAGTGGTGTGTGTATCACAGTATGAGAAAAAAAAGGTATATAGAGACTTTAAAGCATACACAGGTTGATGAAAAATGGTCCTGCTGTCTCCCACCTTCTCTGTTATAAAAGCATTAACTTACTTACAATCAATTGCTCTCAACACTATCAATCATGGATTTTATGCCTTTTCTTTGATTCCCAGTGGAGTTTGTGAATTCCTTTGGAATGTTGTTAGCTATTTATCTGTCGGAAATTAGAGACTGATTTTTTAAAATATCAAAAATTTATTTAAGAAATGTATGCCATACATTTTTTTATACACATGAACATAAAATCAAATTCATGATTGCATAATTAATAGATAAAATTATATATAAAATATATTATAATATGAACATATGTTAATCCAATGATATTTAATTTATTTTCTTCGGATTTATAAATGAAAAATACCAATTAAAAATACCTTTCAAAATCAGAGTTTTCTAAAGTTTACTTAACAAGGATTAATATGAATGTTGTATCGGTCAAGTCCGTATGACACCTGGAGGTCTGGTACTCGGTCAAGACTAACCGAGGCAGCTAAATTTATTACGTCCAAACAGAGGATTAGTGAGAATAATCAGTGATCAAACACTACCATCGACTATGCCTTTCGGCCTGATCTTAGGCCCAGACTCACCCTCTGTGGACGAACCTTGCGGAGGAACCCTTGGGTTTTCGAGGCATTGGATTCGTAATACACTCTTAATCATGATCCAAATCCCTAATCCGACCCAATAACAAAGGGCCCATGATAATCATATAAATAGGCACAAATTTCAAGAATCAGATATGTCATCATCCAGTATTAATAGCACCGAGTGCTGAACACCGAATTCTCAGTTAAGCGTCGGAGTGCCTTTTACAGGTACCATCCGAGCGGAGAATTCACGAAGACAAGGAGTGAAGAAGTGTAAGGAGGACAAAGTGACCATTTCTAGAGGAAAGGATGAAAGGTAGACCGACCAACCACGAAGGAAGACAATAGTTCTCTCGGTTCCAACCTCATTCCAGAAAGTCCTACCAACCTAATGTGACTAAAAGTTTTAAATGCTTCCAAATATAATAATATGGTCCATGATGCATTTCATTGAATAACGATTATAAAGATTTATGGAATTCTTCGTAACAATAACCCATAGCATATAAAGTTAAAGGAGAAAGAGGAAGAGAGAAAAACTAAAAATAAATAGAAACATATATATAAAGTAGAAGGAAAGACAAAAACGAAAGACACACAAATAAATAAACACAAAAAGGTCTAGATCATTTAACGACAGACTAGATGATCTAGTGTTATATACACATATTAAACAGTCTAGTGTTAAACACACTAGACAGTATAAATGAATTTGACAAACAAAACAGACAAGATGATCTAGTAAAAGGCCGTCTGTAGACGATCCAACAAATGATCGTTTATAAAAGGTTTAGATGGTCTAACATAGAATTATCTAAACAAGAAAAAAAACATACAAAATGTAAGATTCATACTTTTAAATAACTATATTAATGATTTTATCTTTACTTTAAAATAAGAGTTAGAAAATCTTATATTTTTTCTTGTCATTAAACTCCTATGAGAAAAAATATGTTTTTATCTAGATAAAGTCTAAACATTATAAATCAAGTATTTTTTAGAAACATTATACCTAAATAAAATTAAAATAATAAAAATAAATATCAAGAATAAATTTTTTTTAAAATATAAAATAAATATAATTTTTTTTATTAATTATTAAAAGTAATTATTTAAAAGAATCTTCTAATAAGGAAGATAAAAAATAAAATATAAAAGATAAGATAAGAAGATAAGAAGATAAGATTTCATTTAATGAATGTAATTATGACTTTTACGAATTTTTTTTTTAAATAACATTAAATAAAATAAGGAAGAGAAGAGAAGAGAGAAAAGGAAAGAATGAAAGAGAAAGGAGATTTGGAGCAAGAAAATTTTAAATCTTATAAAAATACTCGTAGCTCTTATTCTATTGTGTTACTCCAATCAAAAGGTTGAAGGAAGTGAAGTTAAGTTTTTTTTTATATATTATTTTAATTTTTTTTTCTTTTATATATATTATTCAATTTAATCTCTATTACGTTATATTTATTTATTTTTATGTCATTATTTATTTATATTTATATAATTTAATATATCTCGGTTACACAACATGTTTATTTATGTCATTTAATTTATTTTTAATGTTCTTTTTATTCAATTTATCATGTTGTTTAATTTTTCTATAATATATCGATCCTTATTTAATTATTTAAAGTTCTTATTTTGATATTTTTTAATATCATTTAAAATATTTTTTATAATTCAAATAAATATATAAATTAATAATTAAAATATAAAGTAAAAGTAATTATTATTTTATTTAATGTGCTTGATAAAAGAAAGTTACTTATATCTTTTTATATGTTTTATTATTATTGATATACTTTTTTGTATCTGTTTTATTTAATGATGTGTATAGATTATTGGTTAAGACAAATATGACGTATTTTAATAGTTATCATGTTGTGTGATTCTTGAAAGTATAAAAATATATGTCAATTGAAAAAAGGTAATAAAATTTGTTGTTTTTTTTATCAGCAATAAGGATTGAATAACAAGAACCACCTAAGGTAGTTCCACCCTTATACATACCTATATAATAGAATCCAATTGATCTCCCAAACTAGCAAAATGAGAGAGTCAAAATTAATCTACCACTATAAATCTCGTACAATCTCAAAACAAGCCCAGTACAATCTCACTACAACCATAACAAAGGGCAAAATAAAACAACAGACCTTAGCCACCAACCCAATAGCCCACAAAAACCAACAACCATCAAAATAAAGATACATAACACCCTAAACTGGACCAGGCCATTTAAATCGATTTCAAACAAGATAAAGGAGCAAGACACCAGTCAAAAAAGGAAAAACAAGCAGAGGGTATTTTAGAAGTTATCCAGGACCAAGCCTTCAATTGAGACAAAGTGAAAATTTCAGAATGATCCACCACACCTCCTTTAAAAATAACCTTGTTCCTATGACATCAAATCTCTCTAACCATCGAGATCCACACACTTCCCAGCGCAGAGTTAAAAGGCTTTATAACATTACAAAATTGCGTGAGGTGAGCGAAAGGATCAATGGGAGCGGCCGACGACACTCCTAACCACGCGGAACATTAACCCCAAACGAGCCAAGAAATTCTACAGTCAAAGAGTAAATGACTAGTAAATTCCTCCTTCAACCTGTAAAAACAGCAAACTAAAACGTCAGTCGTCACCCCGCGCCGTGCCAAGTTGACTTTAGTAGCAATCTTGTTTTCCAACACCCTCCACGCCAGAACCTGGGCCGCAGGCAAAGCCTTAATACTCCAGATTGTACAATTTTGACAAATCCCCCCCACTATGTCCCCTTAAAACACTATAAGCTGATTTAACTGAGAACTCAGTAGACGTACCATCTCTCCAAACCCACGAGTCATCAATATCCGGTACAATACTCAACCCTCTAATCTCTTCAATAAGTTGGCCTACCCGGAGCTTCTCCCATTCAAATAAATTTCTTCTCCACCCCAATTCCCAGTTCCACTCTCCTTCTTCCCAGACCCCACAACATTCCAACAAATTATCTTTATCCCCGCATAAAGAGAACAACCTCGGGAATTTGTTTTTCAACTCTAAATTGCCCACCCATTTATCTTCCCAAAACCTAATTTCCTTCCCATTACCGACTTTCCACATGAAACAGTCGTCGAACTCTCTCCCCCACTCCTCCATCGACCAAATCACCTTTAGCTCCCGCCACCAAAGGGACCCCATCTTTTTTTATCTTGGCCCTTTCAAATTTCTCCAACCCCCATACTTGGATTCTACCACCTCCTTCCACAGACCACCTTTGGAATAACCCAACTTCCAAATCCATTTCCCCAACAAAGCAAAGTTGAAGAATTTAATATTAATAACCCCGAGACCACCAGTTCCACGGGGCTCACACACCTTCTCCCAAGAAGCCCACGCAATCTTTCGCCCACCTGACCTCCAACCCCATAGGAAATTCCTTTGGATTTTCACAATCTTCTTCACAACAATAGCAGGAATTTTAAACAAAGACATATAGAACAAAGGGATAGCAGAGAGAACAGATTTAATCAGACAAATCCTCCCTGCCATCGAAATAATTCTGCCTTTCCATCTTCCCAATCTTTCCTTTATCTTCTCAACCACCCCGTCCCAAAACACTTCCTTCTTGTGACATCCCCCAACAGGCATCCCAAGATACTTGAAAGGATATTTCATCACTTCACAATTAAGCATTTTTACGAAATATCTGATCGTAAAAGTATCAACCCCCACACCTCCAATACTACTCTTTAGAAAAGTTCACCTTTAGACCTGAAGCCAGCTCAAAAAATTCAGAATAGATTTTAAACAGAAAACACTTTTGGAAGTTGCTTTGCAGAAGAACAAGGTATCATCTGCATACTGAAGCATATTAACTTTAACCTTATTCATCCCAACCTCCACACTCTCCACCCAATCGAACATGACAACATTCCTTACCATTCCTGCTAGACCTTCAGCTACAATAAGGAAAAGAAACGGAGCCAAGGGATCACCCTGTCTCAAACCCTTTGAAGGAACGAATTCCTTAGTTGGACTGCCGTTAACCAACACAGATACCGTTGTAGACTCCAGACAAGATTTAATCCAAGCAATCCATTGTTCACAAAAACCTAATCTTTCAAGCATATAACTGATGAAATCCCACCTTATCGAATCATAAGCCTTCTCATAATCCACTTTGAAAAATAAGCAGCTCTTCTTCCTTCTTTTTGCCTCCTCTAAGACTTCATTGGCCACTAACACACTATCCAAGATTCCCCTACCAGCAAGAAACACAGACTGTCTCGAGTTAATGATTTTACTCATCACCTTTTTAAGCCTTAGAAAGAGCAACTTTGATATGATCTTATATAGACATCCAACCAGAGAAATAGGTCTAAAATCACATACATTTTGTGGATTCTCCAGCTTAGGGACCAAATACACAAACGACGCATTTGTCCCCCTAGGCCATTTTCTGACTCTAGCGAAATCGGTTACAGCCAGCAGGATATCATCCCTAATAAACTCCCAACAAAACTTGATGAGTCCAAAGTTAAATCCATCCGAACCAGGACTTTTCGAGCTTTCACAATCCCAAACAGCCTCCTTGACTTCCTCTTCAGAGAAAGTACTGACCAACATCTCATTATCAGCAACAAAAATAAAATTGAAAGGCACATTATCCAACCTGACTTGAAGCCCATCAACACCTTCAAACCTGGCCTTGAAGAAGTCTCTGACCTTACCTTTAACCACCTCCTTATCTTCACTCCAAAGACCATCGACTACCAGTCCATTAATTCCGTTTCTCGCCCTCCTCCATTTAACAGTCGAATGAAAAAACTTTGAATTAAGGTCACCATTTTTTAACCACTTAAGGCGAGCTTTCTGATGAATAACTTGTCTAAAAGCATTTTCATTTTGTTCTGCTAGCAAAGACCTCATCTCCACTCTGCCTTCCTCATCTAAGACACCAACATCATCTCGAGCATCAAAATCCTCAATTTTCTTTTTTAAAATCTCCCCTTTCAGATTAACATCGCCGAACACTTCTCTGTTCCATACTTTTAAATCATATTTTAGCTTCTTCAATTTTTCTTTGAACACAAAGCCATGAACTTCATAACTAAGCCATTTACATCAAACAAAATCCCTGAACCTACTGTCTTTTTGCCAAACATCCAGACTGCGAAAAGGTTTCGGACCCCAATCCGGACAAGAGTCTTTAATTACCAAAACACAGTGATCTGAAACAGATCTACTAAGTACGATCTGCTTACTATTCGGCCACTCCTCCATCCATTCCTTAGAGACTAGGACTCTATCAATTGTACTTTTAGCAGTGCCATTCGGTTTGTACCAAGTGAATTTCCGACCAACCATCGGAATGTCCATTAATTCAACCTTTTCAATGAACTCATTAAATTCCCGCATTTCTCTACTATAATTCATACCCACAGCCAAACTCTTCCTCTCCTCCTTTGTTCTGATTGAGTTGAAGTCCCCTACTACACACCAGATCCTGTTTAACTGATATGCTCTATGAGCATTAATCTCATCCCAAATCGCTTTCTTTTCCTTCAAAGAACCTGAGCTATAAACATTCACAATAGTTACTCTTACTCCGTCACCAACCTTCCATACTCCTTCAATAATCAAGAAATTATTCCCATTAACAAAACTTAATAATTGGAAACAACTCCTTCTCCATAATGTAATAATCCCACCTGCATTATTGATAGCCCCATTTTCAATCCAGTCTATTTCATTAGAACCCCACAAATTGAAGCAATTCTCTTCTCCGAACTCAGAACACTTAGTCTCTTGAATACACACCATTCCTACCTGTTCTTTGAAAATAAACTCTTTTAGATATCTTCTTTTGTTACTTCCTCCTAACCCCCTCGCATTCAAACTAATTATTTTCATCATCAGACACTACACTCTCCTTCCTTTTGAGCAACATGTTATCTCTGTTCCGAGCTTCCAATGCTTGCAGATTTTTTACTACCACTTCTTCCTTCCCAGCAAACGAAAATCCCAGATCTTTTCCAATGTTCCAAATTTTTTGGGCTTCCGATTCCTTATTTTCCAGCCAATAACGATTATTACAGTTCCTTACATCATTGTCAGAAATAGATGAGACAATAATTTCTAACCTTTTACCCACCAACGAAGACGGAGCGACTTTCTTCCCCATATTCTTAACGTTGGTTTTAGAGGAAGATAATGTCTTGCCAAGTCTTTTTCCACCTGCTGCCTTCGCCGAAAACACCATCTCAACCGCCCCTACTGACCCCTTCCCGACACTCCTATTAACGCCGTCTAATTCTCCTCCATCCGCCACTTCAGCCGAGCCACCCATTGACTCTTCGTAACCAATTCCTCTTCAGCCTGTGACCTCGAGCCCTTCGTCTTTGTAAACGGGCTCCGCTGCCACCTCGTCACACGGCGACGCACCCAGATGGTGCCCAATTGGCGTCGTCACTGTTGTCGTTGACGTAACTAAAACAATGTCGTCGTTAACCTTGATTTCTACTTTGCTCGAACACCCCTTCGTAGGCAGAGCATCCGTCGTTGTCGGAGCAAGAGAAACCAACACCGCGTCGTTGCTGGTTGTCATACCACCTAGGGCAACACCGCTTGGACTTACGTCTCCGTCCACCCCAAAGTCGCAAGTTGCAGGGAAACCTACATGTTATGCCACGTCTGCAATTGGGTCTGAAACCAGTGACTGCTCCGCCCCACCAACCAAGTGTACTTGGGCCAATGTAGGCCCAACACAAATAAACTCATCAGACCACCCCCCCTCTTTTCTAGAACTACCCTCATTTACACCACCTGACACGTGGTTTTGGATCCCATTAAGTGCACCGCCCACTTCCATTCTTTCCCATGCAC
The DNA here is from genome assembly GCF_000499845.2 of Phaseolus vulgaris. Classification (NCBI taxonomy): domain Eukaryota; kingdom Viridiplantae; phylum Streptophyta; class Magnoliopsida; order Fabales; family Fabaceae; genus Phaseolus; species Phaseolus vulgaris. The sequence continues at coordinate 40,223,803 of NC_023759.2, forward strand.
GGTTTTGGCTTCCCAACCTTTCCCACTCATTGTTTTGGCTTCCCAATACAGGCACTTCCCCCTTTTTTAGGTCTACACCAACTTTAGAAAAATATTCTACCAACTCTGGATCTTCTAATAAATCTAAGTTGCCCTTAACTCCATCACCTTCTCCTCCAATGTCCGAGAACACGGACTCAATCACACCTTCATCATTAGTGACTAAATAGCGTGCCTCAGAACTCCCCTCAGACAACTGCCCCCATTCCATGCACTTACTGCAACCAAGCTAAGAAAAACGATGGCACATATATTCTTCAAAGGTGATCCGACACCGATAATCATTAATATTAATACTTTTTACCACATTTGCACTCCCGCCCGCTGGAATCTTGATCCGTAATCTAGCAAACTCAAGGGTCTCTCGTGCCTCAGTTGCCTCATCCACCTCGATAAACTTCCTACTAACGCCCCAATAAGTTCAAAGCATTGTCTATTCCAAAACATCAATGGTAGACCCCTAACTCGAACCCAAGCAACTTTACCAGTGACAGAGAAAGAATTATCCCAAGGGACAAGAGAATCAAAGATATCCCCAAACCACTCTTTGTTACCATCAATGACCTTCACAACAGAAGTCTCACCATCACCAACCAACAACATAAAATTCTCCCCAAGATAACTAAGATTTAACGAACCATAACCACCCACCACAACACTCTCCTTAACCGCCTGAAAATTGGACAGTTCCGAGAACCTCCCAATAAAACAACTCTCGAGCCACAATGATGGCTCCACCTCAACCTTAAAACAAGGTATAACAACTTCGAACTCCTTCTGTTCACCATCACTCTTTTTTCCCTGAGAAGAACTCGCACTCCCACTCCTAACCACTTCTGCGAATGAACGGTGCATCTCCTTCTGGCTCCAAATTTTTTTAGATCCCTCCACCCTCCGGTTCTGATTACGCACTTCCTTTGGTTGTTCTTTCTTACGGTATCTGGCTATGTTCACACGTAATTTCCATAACCCAATCCAAATAGCATCCAACCTTCTTTTTAACTCGCAAACGTCCCTCACCCCATGGAACCTTACAAACCCGAAGTGTTGTTTTCTAGAATTAAGTTTTTTGGGTATGAAAACATCTAGTACTCTACCCCATCTTTGGAAAATATTCCAAAGCTCCTTTTCTTCATGACCAGGCGGAATATTAGTGAAGAAAAACGAAGTATCAGCCATGAATAAGACCTTACCTTTCCCTCTCTCTCTCTAACCTCTCTCTCTCTCTCTCTCTCTCTCTCTCTCTTTAAAATAATAAAATTTGTTGTATTGAATTAATATTATGCTAATGTATGAGTTTTTGTGTTTGAGAAGTTATAGTTTGATACACTACGGGATGAAAGACAAAGACCATATCTGGGTCTAAGAAAGTTATCAAGTAGGTGAATATTGGGATAATTCATAACAGTGTCTTGAACTAGGATATTCATAAGCCAAACTTGAAACTATCTGATACCTGCTCAACATCGTTAAGGTTAGGTAGTGAATATATATGTATTAGACTGATAAATGGTCGATATTCCCGAAAAAATAATTATAATTGTACCAATATTTTTTAATGAAAAATACTCAACAACCTAATCACTTCTCAAGTAACTTTTGATGTTTGCAGTAGATAATCAAAAGTTGGAACCATATGTTTGATAAAATAGGATCGAGTCTTATAGTTATAGGTTAAATAGCAAACCTCATTATTTGTATTGTATGTTAAGTTTATCTAAGACTTACAAAGACCTTACTCCTTTTGGTATTTTTATTTCATATACTTATCGTATGAGAAGCAAAACCTGTCCAATAAGAACTGCTCAGAAAAATGTTAGAAGATCTTTTCTATAATGTTGACTCATGGAAAATTTAGTTGTAAAATCCTTAGGATATATAAAATATATAGACAATTATCTAATATGAACTCTTATATTGTGCAAAATTTTTATGGTTTTATAATATATTATGAAAAATTATAATATAAAATATTAATATATATATATATATATATATAATATTATGATTAATCTTCTCTCTAAATTGTTGTTGTTAAAATTAATATATTCCTAATTATTAATTAAATAAAAATTATTTATAAAACAGTTTAGTCTTACACAAATCATAGTGTAAAGAAAAGCAATTGTGAAAAAGTAAGGTTATGGTAACATAAACATGTCATGTGGATCTTTCTTTGGCATCCAAATTTTGCGGAATGTGGTCATGGGTTCTTCACACATGTTGGCCCTAAATTATAAATCCTAATACTGCATTGGATCTTTTTGAGTACTGACTAAAAATTGCTGAGTAGAGAGAGACGTTAAATTTTTGAAGAGCACAGTGAAATTGAAATAACTTGTTTTTGGAGGAAACATATAGCCAAAGGGTTTGATAATGATGGGTAAAAATAATGTATCAAAGATTTAAAATCATGTTAGCAAACTCTCAAACCTTGTGTGCAGGGAAATTGTGGTTCTTACCAATTTAACACTCTAAATAGGGTTTCTTGGTTGAAGGCAATTTGTTGATGAAAACTTCCATTTTAATTTGTAAAGAACTATTGGGAGAAATTTTGTTTACTCTGCATGAATTTCTTTTTAGATATATAAAATCTATCGGGAGAGTATTTTATATATTTTGATTTAGATTGCCATACTCATTTATTTGTTATTATACATTGTCAATCTTAAAATAAATTCTTTTATTAAATGCTCAAAGAATTAATGTTTGATGATAAAATTAGAATCTAGCTATCAAGATCAAGGATTAATGATTTTTATCAATACATTAGTTTGAACTCAAACTTATCATTATGAACATGTATAAAAGTACTCAAAATTTATCATTTTATCATTATGGACATGTATAAAACTACTCAAAATTTATCATTGTGAACATGTATAAAGTTTGTTTATTGTAAAATAGCATAATATTAAGTGAGCATCTTGCATATACAAATCTGCAATCAATCATATCTTTAAATTATGTTAAATATTTTATATGAAAAATAATAAATATAAAGAGTTAGACTGGATATAATTTATGACTAACTTAATAGGAAATTACGTTATATATCTAACCATTTTTTCTAATATAGACTCTAATACTATTTTAGAATGAGTTTAGGTCTAATTAAACTCTATCAAACCAACTTGTAAGATAACGTTTACACTTGCATACATGCTCTATTATAGTCATATATCTAGATTATGCGAATTCAATGATTTAGGCCTAAAACCTTGCTTTTAAGATAAAATAAGAGTCTATCATAATAATACTTGTTGAGCCTATCTTATCGACAACACATGAGTATTTTATTTCTTATTTAATGTATCTTATTCATGATATTGTAGTTTTAAATATTTTCAAACATAAAAAAATGTGTGATTAGAAGTTAATGTGTTGTTAGCATCTTTATATATAAATAATAAGATTAATTTAGAATCATTCCTTTCCTATTTATAAGACTCTTTCAACTCATTTTTACCATTTACAAATTTAGTTAAATTAGTTGAACTCATTTATAGCCTTTAATTAATTGAAAACAATAAGATATATTCTTTCTAAGTATATTTAATAAGATATAAATATTTGATCATATTATTTTACTTATTAGTGAAGAAAATTATTTCGTGATTTCATATATAAGAGTATTAGTATAATTCAAGACCATAAAATAGGTAAAATAATTACACTAATTAATTAAGGATATTAATCATTCTAATATAAAAGATTACAAAGAATATTAAAATATTTACATATTTTATATTACCCTCATAGTCAAACCAAGAGGTTTTCATACATTGAGATTGACTTGAAAATCATAAAAAAGAACACACATAAGTCATTTAGTGAAAATGCTAGCAATTTGATAACAAGAGGGAACATGAACGACATAAACTTGCCCACAAATAACTTTCTGATGTACAAAATGTATATCATTTCAATGTGTTTTGTGCGCTGATGTTGTACTGAGTTATCGAAGAGATACGTTGCATTAATAGTCACGTTACACTAATGTAGCATTTTGGATTAGACAATGAAGTTTTAGTAATAGATTACAAATCTAACAAGATTCAGAAACAAAATTTGCTACCACTTTCTACTTGGATTTAGCACTTGACCAATACAAGATGAGTTATTGGTTAGAGGACTAAGAGACATTATTATCTATGATAAAACTGTAGTAGTCAAAACTGGATTGTCTAGATAAAAAACACAAGCTTCAAGGAGAAAGGAGGAAGCTTCACAATGTTTTCTTAGTTTATTTTCTTCTTTGTAATTCTTTTGTTTTGTCTTTGAATGGAAAACTAAACTATTTTGGTTGATTTCTTTATAATTTCCCCTTGAGTTATGAGGTTTTGATAAAAAAAAATTGTTTTTTTTTAAAAAGTGGATTGTCTAGTGTCGGGACATCCTCCCAATTAGCATAAGTGTAAGAAATGAGATCGAAGATTGATAAGGTATTCAAATATAATCCAAAGTCTAAGGTGCCTTCTACATAACACAAAACTCATTTAAGAACATACGTATGATTTATCTTTGGATCATGCATGTGTAAACATACACCATATATGATATATCAAGTCTCGTAAATGTAAGATATTACAATGATCCTATTAAATTGTGATAATAAGTTGTATCCGTGTACGGTAAACTTGAGGAGACAATAAACTTGACTTTAGTGTACAATGATATTGGAGTAGGTTTACATGAAGTCTTGTTGGCTCTACCTATGATCTCCTCAACATATTTTCGTTGGCAAAGAAATAAATCACCTACATATCTTGTTACTACAATGCCAAAAAAACAATAGTTGAGGGAGTCTAAATCTTTCATAGTGATTTGTGAACTAAGGAGTGGCATAATAGTGTTATGAAGATGAGAGAAGAGGCAATAAGGATCATATAATCAACATACAAAAGAATGTAGGTCATGCCATCACCATAAGATTAAAAGTGTCATCAAAATCTACTCTAACCATTTGAGACTTGTCATCATCAACAAGACAACCTTATTTTGTTCAAAAGAACTATCAAGTTTCTTTTCATGTCAGAAAAACTCATAGAATAGATAATATTAATATCAAAAGATTGTGGTATTAAATCTCACGTCTTATTTTTAATAAGAAGATTTGCAGATTTCTAATTCAGGTTAAACAAGGCCTACTTTTTATTTTTGGAAAGAAAAGAAGGGTAATTTAAGTGGACAAATTTAATTTAATGGTAATTTTGATTTTGGAAATACCATTCATACTTTTAGTTGGCATGGTTTAAATGAATTGTTCGAACTTCTATTGGCTGAATATTGAAAGTCTATTTGGCAACGAGAAGAAATGTGGTACACTTATTAAAAGAAATAATATATATATATATATATATATATATATATAAATAAAAGCATGTGAAGTTGCTTAGATGACATAGTTAAATAAATATTTGATTATATTAATTTTTGGAAAGATTTATTTTAGTTTGTATTTCATTTTTAAAAGTTAAAAAATTGTCATTAAATATTAATTTAAAAAAAGTAATTTAAAATATTTTTAAGAATTAAAAGGTTAATTCTTCTTTCTAAACCTAAGCTACAAATTGTTTTATTGGTACGATGAGATTTTTATTTTCACTATCCACTTAGAATATTTTATATTAACATTGTAATTATAATAATATGGTACTTTAATGTGTATTGCACAATATGACGATTTTTATATAATTATAATAAATAAATATTTATTATATAAATTACACTAAAATTAAAATTCATAACATACAAGTATATTTAAATATATCTTATATTTTAAATTTTATTCTTATATATTTTTTTAAAATCTGTAATTTTAGTTCTTAATTTTCTCTCTCCTCAATTTTAGTTCCTTGAGTTTTATTTATTTATAATTTTTGTCCCTAAACTTTTATAAAAAATTTATCTCTTAATTTTTTATAATATATAACTTTGTTCAATTTCTAGTTTAAAAGTATATTTAATTGCTATCAAATTATGTTTGGTAATAAGTCCCTGTAGCTTTTATGATCCTCATTCCTGTGAAAAAACATGAGTTTTATGTGTTTTATCCTAATCTTACTGTGTCATGTCCAAGTAATAAAAACTTTAAATAGTTAAAAAATTAAACAAAATTATAAATAATAAAAAATTAAGGGATAAAAATTTTGTAAAAAAAAAAAGACTAAAAGTACAAAAATTATGAATATTTTTATTATATATACACTATTAACTTTTAAATTAATTAAAAATTATAATTGCTCAACCCTATTAAAAATGACCGAGGAAGTTGATTATGGTTAAAGAAATTACTCTTGTTACAAACTAAATAAATTCAAATTTTGTTGTTGGAAGCTTACACACCTGTGTGTAACATCATTTCTATTGACTAAATGTGCCAAACATTGTTGACGGAAGTTGAAATAATATTATTAGAACAAAGTTTAAATTTCATTTAGAGTTGCATTTAGTATCTCACCGTGTTTTAAACAGGATTGTTTACCAAGGAAAAAATTAGAAAAAAACAAAAAGCATTACAAATTTTATATTGAAATATATAAAAATTAAACTAGTCCTATTTTTTATGGATCAAATATCTATGTAAGGGAATAGTTACTTATGGGCTATGAAGAGCCCACAAAAAAGTCACAGACTCAATGAACAAACTAAGAGATATACTATTCACACCACTTTTTTTCACACCTTTATTTTTATGCATACCATTTAATTTTTATATATTTTTACACAATACAGTTATATTTTCTATATATATATATATATATAAATATTCAAGAGAAACTAGTTTGATAATATAATTACATTTCTATATACTACGAAGAATAATTTATGTAATATACAATATGTAATAGCAACTAAATTTTGTAATATATTACAATTTAGAACATAACTATATTATGGAAACTGGTATAGGGTGTGAAGGTAAACAGAAAAGCATTTTAGAAATAAAAAAGAAAAACCAAAAGGTAGAGCGTAACAAAACGAAAAGTGTGTGAATGGCAGGGGTCTAAATGGTGTTAGTACCATGCCAAGGCAATTTCTTCTCGCACCCCATGCCTTCTTCCAGCACCTCCATAAAAGAAGAGAAATTACAATTTTATTCACTTTTTCATTTCTCATAACACTTTCCACGTCCTTTACCTTTACCTTCACCGTCTAAGAAGAAAAAATTGTACTCTGAATTTTTGAATTCGAAATACAAATTTTTTTATTTCAAATTCTAAAATCTAGAATACAAATTTTATAATTGAAAATACGTATTCCAAATTTTATAATTGTATTATAAATGGCAAGATTTAGAATTTAAATTTTATATTTTGAGTTCTATAATTCAAAAGTTTTGTATTCTAAATTATAAAATTCAGAATAAGTAATTTTGATAATTTTAAAAATATGAAGATGCAATAATCCCAGTGGAAAGCCCATCTAGTTGGGCATAGAAATTGAAATGGACAATACTGATGTTGTTACCGTCTGAGCATCGGTGTTAATTTATATAATAACACGAACTAAAAAAACAGATATAATTTAAGATGTTAAATTTTAGTTAAGATAAATAATATTAGTAGTAATTTTTTTAATTAAAAAAATAAAAAATAAAAAAATTTTAGAGATACCTCATCCTTTATAAAAAAAAAAAATCTAACTCAAACAAAATAAAAAAAACTATTTTATTACAATCAAGAAAATTGATTATATTTTCTTGTTCATATAAAAGAATCTTAAACAATATATAAAAAGAAAATAAAATTGTTTACTAGGCAGACCTAAATATTTTGAACATCCCTTCTCAAAAAGTGATTATTTAAACATGACATTGAAAAAAGAATGTATACTTACTATTTGTTCCTTATTAATTTTTTTTTTTCATAACAAAAAATACCATCTAACAAAAAAACATTTTTTACGACATGCTTCGGGTAAATGCTAAAGTCATCTTCCAGAATGTCTTTCAACCACTTTAAAAATATTAAATGATTTGTATATATTTCTGATTATACTTTCTTTTTTTAGTATAAATTTATTTTTAACTTCTTACTATTCACTTGGTACATTAGCCAGAAAAGTTCAATTACTATTTTAGTAATCCCATTATAAAATATAATAAGTTAAAGATGTTAACAATATATTATCAACACACTTTTTGGTACATGAGTATTATAATTAGGTCAATTTGATCATACGAGTTCCCCTTCAATAAAGAACGAAACTAATTACATAAATGAATTTTCTTAAACAACAAAGAACGAAACTACATTATTTTCTAGGGAGCCTCACTAACTAGTCAATTTTTCTTTTCTTTTGTAATTTATTGAATACTAATATGTACCTTTTTCAGTGCATAGTTTATGAAACAAACAAAATTATTCAAACTCCATCATGTATTCATTTATGGAAAAGTGGTGAAATGGACTAAAGAGAAAACTACGATGTTATTAGATGCCACTTTCCTATCAAATTGTTGGTTTTCTAGAGCCTTACATATTTTACCAAAGTCAGACACCTAACCTTATAACATCACAACCACACTAGCTAATATAACACCCCAACCACACTTTATATTTGACAATTTTTAAATCTTCTTATTTATTTATTTCATTCTATTTCAATATCAAATTCCTCAATTTTAAAAATACAATAAAGATATTCTTTTAAGTTTCAATCACTTCCATCAATTTTAAAAAATGTAACAACTTAACTCTTTCATATATTAAAATTTGACATAGTTAGTTTTATAAATCATTACTAATTATTGATTATAAATTGTATTATACATAAATTAAAATCATTAATACCTGCTTGTTAACCATTTATGTGCTAATTAGATTAAAAGTGATCACATTATTAATTTTAAAAAATCAAGGAACTTATTGAACATTCTAGTGATAATAAAATAAAATAAAGATTAAAAAATAATTAAGCTTCTTTTGAATTCATACCAATAATAATGATGTTCCCAAGAGGGACTATGATTTATTCTGAATGGTCTAATAATCACATAATGTATATGGTAACCAAAAGAACATTCATTAAAACGTTCCCATATTTTCTGCAAATTGATTGAGAAAAAGAATATACAAATTGGGAAGGCTTTCCTTCACATTGAAGATTAATCTTGACATGTTTAATTGCACTTTCTTCTGAGAAATGTGCATACTTTTAGGTACCTAATATTGTATACTAAGGTTACGAACTTTGTGGACTTGCGTAAACCTTCACTGAGAAGACAAAGAATGTGTATCTTTGCTGAATCTGATTAACTTTGAAAATGCTCATCTTGTTTCATTTTTCTAGTATTATGGTTATAGTCCTAACTCAAAAAACTATGATTAATTAATTAGTAATACTCAGTTCGAGCTCATAGACATGCATAGAGAAGACTCGGTATCAAGTGATGTGGCTTTGAGCACATTGATTTGAAGGCTTAACTTTCCCTTGGGCAACCAAAGCTATGGTTTTTCTTGTGTACAACATGATTCAGAATCAGAATAGAACAGTATCCAATGGAAGAAAACCCACGAAATACGTAGAAATCAACAAGAGGGTATAAAATAGTTAAAAGTCTTTGACTTCACATGTAAGTTTATGCAAGGAGGATAGTTTGAAAGCGTGAATACCCAGAGAAAGGGTACTTTACAGGTTATAGACACATGGGTTTCGCTTCTCCCACGAAAGAAAAATGTGTGACAAAGACATGGCACCCATGAAGGGGCATGTTTTTCTTGCATGATTGCACTGAAAAGGAATTTTGGTGAATTTCATGAGAAGCAGTAGCATTGAAGTCACTATGCTGCAAGCAACCCCTCTTGTTAAAACTGGTCTCATTTTCTTCCAATCTTTCACCAACTATGACCCTATAGCAAAACACATCACCCAATGGGATGGCTTCAGTCCCTTCTCTGCCCTCTGAAGAAGCTCTGGGATCGGCTTCATTCAGGCCAAAAAAAGAGTAAGCATGCATATGCAACTGAGTTAACATTTTGTATCCTCTTTTGTTGTCGTAGATTCAAATAATTAATCTTTATTTTATACGAAAATGATGATATAGCTAAAAGCATTTTGTTTTGTAACACAGGGAGAGGAATATACATTCTGTATAAGGATGTGAAGTCTTGCCCTTGCGAAGATGTTCATGTTCTTTGGTCAATATTGGTTGAGTCAGGGGCTGCACCTGCTTCTTTGCCATCAAAATGATCGACTCTCTAATTTACCTTACATCAAGTAAATGTTGATACACTTAGTTTCATTTAAAGTATATAATAATGTAAATGTACAGCATTTTAAATGCACGATTTCTACATCGTGGTTCTATACTTGTATCTCTGTAGATTCTTATATGAAAGTGTTCGGGACCTTATATCAGTGGCTGAACGAGTTGTAAATTGCTCGTCGCCTTTACCCCCAAAGTAAATCATACTTTCAGACCTTCTTCAACTTGCTATATCTGCAGAATTCATGGTTGCTGCAAAATTATGCAGCAAAGTTTTAAACTGGTGATGTACTTCAGTTACAAAAGTTTATAAGAGTTGTGGCTAATTTTCGCAGTTGCAAATATGATCCTTTTCTCTTGTGTTCTTTGGATTATGGATAAGAATATCAAAAGAGAGTAATAGAAAAATAAAAAAGATAAAAAGATAAGAAAAAAACATAATAAAAATAAGATAATTTGGTTGATAAGAAATGAAAAAATAAAAATCTTATTATAATATTATATTATTTGATTTTATATTATCACTATTTTATTTCTTTGTTGAATTTAAACAAAGGTAAAATAAAAATTCTTCTTAATTATTATCAATTTCTCTCTCCTTTCTATTAAACCAAAATTTCTCCCTTACTTTATTTCCTCGTAATCCTACTTTGGTACCATCCAACCTTCACTTTCACTTTACAACTTATTTAATAATAAAATATTATATTTAGTTTATAAATATAAATATAAATAAAATTTTGAAATAAAATAATAACATATTTATTTATCAAATAAATAAAAGTAGAAAAAATGTTGGTATTAAATTATTATTAGGAACAAAATTTCTTTGATACTATAAATAATAAAAAATTACTACTTTGCAATTATATTTTTGAAATAAAATTATATTATAATAAAATAATAATTTATTTAAGTATTAAATCAACTTAATCCATGTCAAGTAACATTAATTCTTTTTGTCCAAATTATAAGGTCTTTCAACTCTTGTACTTATGAGATGTGTCACTAATTTAAAAAGATTAAAATAATAGTACTCTTTACTTTTAAAACACTGACAACTCCTACACTTACTGTATTATTGTCTTGTATTCACTGATTTTGGACCCTCTCCAACGGATCTAATAATTTGACAATTTCAATCTAATAATTTCACAATTCTTAAAATTGTATACAGTTGATATAATAAGTTTAGAAATAAATATATAATAAAAATAAATTTATAATTAAATTATATAAAAATATTAAAATAATAATTGGGAGTGGTAATGTGATTGTATAAAAAATTAAGGTTGTTAATCTATCATTATAATACTTGCAATCTAATGAACCTTCACTTTAATCCAATACCCTTCACTTTAATGGACATCTCAGTTTCTTGATGACCTTCTATGAAAAAACAAATATAAGAAAAGTTCCATGTCTTTTGCTTCACACACTACCGAGGCATATATTTTTACTCACTACCTTTTGTTAGCGTGTTTTTCAATTGGGGATGGGGATCAGAGGGATGAAAAATAACTTGGGTATCTTGGGATAAGATTTGTAAGTCTAGAGAGGAAGGTGGATTTGGGGTAAGAGACCTAACAACTTTCAATATTGCCTTACTAAGTAAATGGATTTGGCGTCTCAAAACTGATGAAATAAGGCTTTGGAAAGAAATCTTGGACTCTAAGTATGGAGGTTGGAGGGGGTTAAAAAGTACGACCACAAATAATAAGGACTCTCTTTAGTGGAGAGATCTGAAAAGTGTGTGGAGCTTAGATGTGTGGGGGTGTGATTTCGAAGACAAAGTTGAGTGGGTGATTGGGGATGGAACTCACACAGGAGGAAAACATTGCGTTAACTACAAAGATATCAGAGGAAAGGGTAAGGGAGGTAGTATGACAGTGCGATGACACAAAAAGTTCAGGACGAGATGGCTTCAACTTTAATTTCATGAGGGTATTGGAAAACCCTCAAGCAAGACATTATACAAGTAGTGCAAAGCTTCGAGAGTATAGGGAAAATTCCAAAAGGGTGTAATTGCTCTTTTATTGCTCTAATATCTAAGGTGAAGGATCCTACGAATTTGGAAGAGTATAGACCAATATCCCTAGTTGGAGCAATTTATAAGATTATCTCAAAAAGTTCTAGCTAATAGAATGAAAATTATTTTGCCAAGAATCATAGATACGTCACAATCAACTTTTATGAGAGACAGAGGATTGTTGGAAAGCATTGTCTTAGCAAATGAAGTAGTGGAGGACCTTAGGAAGGAGAAGAAGTCTGGTCTTACAATAAAAGTTGATTATGAAAAGGCTTATGACTCAATGAGATGAGAATTCCTTTACTATATGCTAAGCATACTTGGTTTTTGTGAGAAATGGATAAATTGGATAAAAGGATGTTTGGAATCCTCATCGGTGTCGGTTTTGATTAATGGAAGTCCTACTCGGGAATTTATTCCTACAAGGGGTCTCAGACAAGGGGATCCAGTAGCTTATTTTCTATTTCTGGTCGTTGTGGAGAGTTTGGCAGGCTTTGTAAGGAAATCAATGCATCTAAATTGGTTGGAAGGGGTGAGAGTTGGAGAAGGCCAGGTAGATGTGTCAATGCTCCAATTTACAGATGATACTTTGGTGGTATGCCAAGCTACAAACCAAAACGTGATAACGATCAAGACGATTCTCAGATGCTTTGAATTAGCTACTGATTTAGGAGTGATTTTTCATAAGAGAAGGATAGGAGCAGTAGGAGTCCAAGATCAACAATTATCGGTTTACGTGAACATGCTAAATTGTATAACCAGGGGAGTTGTAGAATTCAGAATAGTACACTGGTTTTCTAGCTACAACCATGCCCTGCCTCACATTCTGGGACTAACCGTACCACCTGACTAAACACAACTTTAGGCCTTCATGATCTTTGGTCAAAATCCATTTGAACTAACCTCACGACTAGCACCAAAAGATTTTCGTTCAATATGATTGACCACAAAGTTCATTCCACTTTTAATGTTTCCAAAAAAAAAGTTTATTACACATTTTTAAATAAAAGAATGTTTTTCTTCTTAAGAATTTTATATGTTATAAAAGGAATTAATTCGGATTTTATATCAACTTTTAAAATATTTAAAATATATTGATACAATTACAATAAAATTGAATAACATGATTAAGTATTCTTACTAGACTCATACGTCTCTCATTGAGACATGCTAGTGGTGATAGAACACCAATCACACTCAATGTTAGCACCATGGTGACTTTTGGTCTTAATACTTATATGTTCAACCGTTATGTTGGAGTCGTGGCTTGAGAGAGGATCTCCATATTGATACATTCGTGGGATCATGTGTTTGAGGTCGAGTGGACAATGATTTGGAGGATATCCTGGTAATTTATACATTATTATTGTTATTATATATTATTTTATATTAATTGATTAATTTTAAGTTCATGATATTTTTTTTTGCAAATGTATTTTGATATTCCTAATGTGGAGAGTCTAAGATCGAATTTTCTATCTTCGGTCACCATTAAATTTTGTCAATTTAAGTCATAACTGACGACGAAATATGTTTTTGGACCTTATAAAGGTCAAAATTGTTGTTTAAGGTACTCCAATATTGATGAGGGGATGTGGGGTCTTTTTGTTGAAAGTCGTGAATCTGAGAAGTGGACGGTAAGGGATTATCAAAAAGAAAGAAAAAACAGTTTTTCCAAGAATTGAAAGAGTTTTGAATCATTCTTAAGTGTGTGGAATAGGATTGGGTTGTATTATGAACTTTAAGTTTTGTAATACCCAGGTGTATTCTATTCTCTTCTTCCTTGATTACTGTATTTCTGTATTTGTGTTGCTAAGGAGTGTTGTGTGTTTTTGAGGTGTTCGAAATCAACACTCTTGGTGTGGTTTGCCAAAGGTAGTGTGTTTTTTGAGGGGTTCAAGGTCACTACTTTGGTGTGTTGTGTTTGTAATCTGGTTTTAATTGCATAGTGGATTACCTAGTGGTTTCTAGGGACTGGATGTAGCTCTTGGTGTAAGAGTGAACCAATATAAATCTGTTTGTGGGATTCTCTCTTTCCCTGATCTTACATATATCTATTTTAAGTTGTTTTTATTAACTGCTGATAAAAACAACCGATTGAATCGCAAAAACAATCGGTTGATTTTATGGAAATCAACTAAAATAGGTTTGTGCTTTACTTTCCTTAGTTTCTTTCTTTGTGATTCTTCATTGACTTTGATTATACCTTTAAAGTTTTCGAAAATCTTTTATAAACAATTCACCCCCCTTTTGTTTAAGACCATATATTCTAACAAGAACCTCCATCTCTACATACCCGCCACCAAAAAGGGAATATGGCCCGAATGAAAAAATTGGGTGCATATAGTCATGAGCAATCACGAATAGTCTAAAAAAAAATTGTAAGTTATTTTCATCTAGTTTTTCATCTATTTTAAAGTCTTAATTATATGAAAAAATTATATAATTTTGGACTCTTGCAGGATTCCTTGGTTGAGCAAAGTTCCCAAGGTAATTTTGTACCTCATGGTCGTCAAGATATCCTACACGAAGCTAACAAATGACCTGAGCACCCCGGTCGTGTGCGTGCAATTGGAAAAGGGTTAGAGTTCGACAATTCTTCGAAGCTGCACTACAAAATTCATCCTCCACGGAGCCCAGCGAAGAAGTGATCAATAAATTACAACAAAAAATCATTGAGGATTTAAGTAAGCGAATGCAACATGATTTTGAGGAGCAGAGTCCGTGAATGCGACAAGAGTTTGAGTTGAAGAATTAACTGTTACGAAGGAGTTTCAATGCAGTAGGTTTCTACTCAGCCACTTATGGCTCTCACTCTCAAAAGCACAATGGGGAGTTATGTAGCTCCTACAACATCAGGGGATGTCATTGGCAAGATAAGCCAATGTGAGTTACTTTTAGAGGACGACACCATTTCTCGGGTGGTGGCCATTGGAAAAGTCTTTGAAGGGGTCACTACCTTACATAATGTGGCTCTCCGCCTGATGTGGTGAAGGTGACAGTGGACAAAGTACGAGTTCTTAAACTCGTGTTCCTCTACCTATAGATGAGGTAACTACTACGGTTGAGGTAGTTCAAACATTCATAGCCTGGTCCAAACACCTCATTCGACTAATTCCAAACCCCCAATTTGATTATATTAATTTATATTTATGTATTATATTTAATTTAATAAAAATGTTCTTTATTTTGTAGCACCTTGTTGGAAACCAAGTATGCAAATAAAGAAGCTTTCGGTTTCCATTGACGATCCTATAGCCTCTTTATTAATAATTGCTAAGGCTATAGGTATAAATCTAGTGGAGGATTTTGTGGAATGAAACTTTTTTTAGAAGAAACACTCGCATCCCTCTATACATACACATGACGAATGTGTTAGAGTTTGCAGCTAGCAACCAGGAGCTAAATATAACCATCGTTCAATTTTTTATGATGTAAGTATCTTCCACCTATATCTCAATTTACTTTATTATATTAAATTATTGATTGTGCTTTAACTAATTACTTGTAGGTATTTGTTTGGAGTTTCTATTAATGACGGGAATCAATATGTGTATGGATTCTTGGATCCCTATTTCATTGATCTAACGGAAGCTAAGAAAATTGAAACCTAGGCATACATTCCCCAACACTTTGATTGGAAAGGCAACACAAATATATGTTTCCCCTTATATTAATGAGTAAGTTCAATTATAAGTTGTCAATTATTAGTATTTCATCTTTTAAATATTTTCTAACTATTTTCATGGATGATGCAAGGGTCATTGATAGTTATTTGTGTTATCCGTAATTGATAACACTGTTGTGTGCTTATGTTCACTACACAAGAAGTCAACCATACATCTCAAGCCAATAGTTGAAGTGTAATTACATTATGAACTTTACCTACGTATGATACTGAAACATCTAGTAACAAGATTTTTTCTATTAATCAGGGCATGGCATGGATATAGCATACTCAAAAGTCGACCTAGTGCAAATTATCAAAGCTAACATGGTTGGACCTAAACACTTGTAATTTTTTGTCTTCCTCTCTTCATTGTTTATCAAAATATCAATATTAACTTTTAATTTATATTGAACTGTAGTGTAATAAACAACTGAAAGGCTATGAGTGTGGTTACTACGTTATACAATAGATGGTTATTATTATAAGGGTAAACATTCAACAAGATTGGAAACAGATAATAATATTTAAATTATTCTTTATAATAAAAGTATATGTATGTTAACACTAATTTGAACTTATTTTGTAATGTAATTTTTTACGAATGATCAACCTCTACCTACGAAAGCAATGGATTATGCGAGAAATGTTGGGTCACATACTTCATTAATTTCGATTACTCTAGGATAGCTAATGAATAGTATATAGATTTAAGTGATATACCATGTTTCTAATGTATAAGAATTGGATAGATAGAAATATATATTGATGTTTGTAATTGATTTATCAATATGTATAATTTCATTGTTTAAAAGAATGTGTATCTGTCTTAATTGGTATCTAGCTAGGTTTTTAAATGAACATATTAATTAAAAGGAGGTACACATAAAACAATTTGAACTAAAAAAATACCATAATAGACGTATGGTATTGGCAAAAATCTACATCTATCATGAGACCATTTAAAAAAAAATAAAGGTATGAGAGAGAGGGTATAGACTGCAGTTTGTACAGAAACTATCGTTTATACCCTTCTCTGAATATACTTTGACCATATTTACTCTAAGTATAGTCGACCATTGATTAAAATAATCGTTGTTTGAATATGTTTTATATACTACAGTTTTAAATCGTCGTCTACAAGTTAAAAGTATAAATTACGTGCTGATACAAAATTATTATTAAAAACTTTAAAAACTGTTGTCTAACAGCTTTTTCCTGTGTTAGTTCAAAATAAAATAATCCTATGAAATGATAATGATTAATTACATATGTGCAAATGTTGGTTTTATATATTTCATAGCTGTACTGTTTATTTAACATATACATTTTTTATATTAATTATTTAAATGCATTTAATATATAAATTTATATACACATATATAATTAATGATAAATTTAATAATAATAACATAACGTTTTGTACTATTAATATTTACAGAATTCATTAATTGTTTTTTTTTTCAATATTTGCAATGCGCTTTGAGACAAAATCCTCAATCTAAAAGTCTTAAATTTTACAATATGTTGTTAGTTTCTTTATTTAACTTATAAATTTTATATTAAATATGTAAATAAAATATTTATGAATAATTAATATTAAATTTATTAAAGACAGATAAATTTACTAATATTTATTGAATACATTGAACATTTTACTTTTTTCAAAATTCAAAACCTAAAATTTTCTTACTCAATAGAAATAATGATAAATCCGATAATCCTTTCATGCTATTATACAGTCATATCCAGGTCTACAGTTTATCAAATTTATAAATCTGTCTTTTTTTTACCTTAGAAAAAGTTAAACATTTTTAACTTTGGTCTCAATTTTTTTTAAAAAAAATAGTTATTAAATATTTCTTCTTCCTTGTTAATAATAATAACGCTATTAATTATTAATTAAATAAAAAAAATTAAGTTAAATTAAAATAAAAATTAAAGTAAAATATTTAAAATAGTGAGATGAAATTAAAAAAAAACACATAACAAAAAAAAAATCATAACAAAAATTATATAAATAATAAAGATGCCACATCAGCACAAGATGCGTTGTTGAATGATTACGCATGAAGAGTTACAAAACTCTAACGTAACTGCAGGACCAAAAGTAAAACAAAAAAAAAAAAAACACGGCCCTTGCGTCACATTTCTTAGAGCATTCCTTCATCTGCGAGACACTCAATAAAAGGCATAAGAGCAGCACCCCACAGAAAACCAAATACAGCTGCAAGCTTTACAGACTTTGATCAAGAGCCTCTGAGATTCGTGAAGAATTCATGTAAGTTTTTCTCTTTGAACTTAGATGTTTTTTCAGTGGTTAGCTCTTTTACGATCCTGAGATATTTTTTCGCAACTAAATTTTTTCAGAAAGATGAAGGAGGAAGAAAGCGTGGAAAGCGCGGAAAGCTGGAATTTATCCAATGCGAGGAAGAGGGGGAGAACAGATATAGTGAAACAGGAACCCACAACGAGTCTTGAGGAACACCCGATGGAACAAATTCCCGGAAACCGCAATAGAAACGTGGTTGAGCAAGGGCAATTGGGTAGCGATGAATTACAATCTAATGGAAATATCACGAACCATTCAGAAGATAAGCTTATGGGGCTGGAAATGATGGCCAAACTACAACGCCGCACCAGAGGTTTAAGACGCTTAAGGAAGATACATGGTGTGAATTTGGTGAATCGAACTAATATATGCCCCAGAAGAATAGTTAAAAAGGAAATAGTAGAAGGGAGTGAGCGAATGCCTCAGGGCGAGATGAATGAAGCTGAGAAGGTTGCGGGAAATGAGAACAAAGTTTTGTTTGAGGAGGAAAAGGGTGTGAATACCCTCGAAAGAGTGAAGAGAATGAATTTCTTAAAACAAAAACGGTTTGGTCCAAGAAATACCAGGACACGTAGAAAGCTGAACACAGGAAAACGAACTTTGTTTTCGTGGATGATTGCTTTGAAAACAATAAAATCACGGGAGAAGGTTTATTACATGAATCACAGGAGTAAATGTATATCACTGGGTGGAGAAGCCGTTGGAGATGGCATTCTGTGTGACTGTTGTTCTCAAGTTGTGTCCATTTCTGAGTTTGAATTTCACTCATGGAGGCTACAAATCTTTAATCCATTGACTAGAGGATGCAATCCACTGCAGAACATATGTTTGGGAAGAGGAAGAGGACTTAGTCTCTTGAAATGCATGGCAGAAGCCTGGGATAAGCAAACTGATTTTTCTTCTAAATTGGTTCATGAGGGGAAGGAAAAAAGCGACGACATTTGTAGAGTTTGTGGGGAAAAGGGTGACCTCATCTGTTGCAATACTTGCCCATCAACTTTCCATCGGAGCTGCATGGGTGTTCAAGTATGTACCTTCTTGTAGTTTTAAGAACCCTTTTTTCAAATCATTATTTCATATAATTAACTTATTGTATACGATTATTTCATTCTGCATTTCTGATTAGCCTGTATAGTATGAATTGTTCTATTTTTATCACATTTTTTTTTATTTCTCTTCTGTTCATAATTACATTTTTCTTATTCTACATAATTTTCTATCACTACAAAAAATCATATGTATTTGACTATAGATGTATTTTTGTTTCTTTAGTATAGTTTTTGTGTAAAAATTATTGAACTATAACCAGACATTGAGCCTTTTGTACTCGTTATGTTGGTAATTTTCTTCTCTTGAATATCAAATCAAATTATTCGAGTGGAGTTGTCTGTTTAGTTTCATCACTATACTTTTTGCCTAAAAGATTAATCTGTTAACCAAACTTTGCGCATATGTACTCCATTCCTAACCAATTCTTATAAAATTTTATTATTGAAAGAAATTGACATGAAAATTTATTTTAAATTACCTATATAAATAACTATTCTTAATAGCTTTTAAAAATAGAGACACAAATAGTATAATCTATTTTAAATTTGTTTGGATTGTACTTTTTTTTTATATATGACATTTTTTTACAGTACATCTCATGAGAAGCACAGGGAAAATACATTATTGAACCAAATACTTAATAAACATTTTCCTTTGGTGATTAAAAAAATATTGTACCGAAATATAAACACTTATCTTTTTTTTTTCCTTGCAGGCACTTCTAGATGGTGATTGGAACTGTATGAGTTGCTGCTGCAAATTTTGTGGGTTGTATTGTGGAAAGGTAGAGATCAAGTTTGAAGGGTTTGTCCCGTTTGAGATATCGTCGGAATGCCTTGTATGCGAGAGAAGATGTATGTCCTCTACATACATAATGTATTCTTTTATCACTTAGATTCTCATTTCTGAAGCTATTCATGAACACTGTATTTATCGTTTTTTTTAGATCACCAATGCTGTCTTGCTGCCAGAGGAGGCAATTCTGCTCGTTCCAAAAGACTCTCCTTATGTGGAAACGGATGTAGGAAGGTATGATCTATTTATTTCATGTTCTTCAATCTTATGCTTACTTGTAGATTTATAGTGGCCATGTTATTATGTTATTCTGTCATACTAAGTTGGCTTGTGACTGTTATATGTTTTTGTGTTTTTAAATATTTACAAAAGCTTGTTCTTTTATTTTTTGTTGATTAACGATTTTGGGTTAATTGGTTAATCTTTATTTCAAGTTTGATTTTGTATTTGGACTGCGCTATCTAAATGTTCCATTTTATTTAATTATTTTTTTCAATAAAAAACATGGCTTGTGTTCATCTTTTACTATCATTACAATTTTTTTTTACTTAATTCACATTTTCTATAAGTCAAATCTATCTTTATATATAAGACAAAACCGATGCACTGCACAAGTAACAGTGGGGGCCACACAACTAGAAAAACTATTCGCTCCAATACATTCATCTGGCAAAATATTGCCCTAATGAGGGCAATTTCAACCCTCGCGTAGTTTTTCTCTTTTACCCATCCCAACAATGACAATTTGGAAGCCTACATAATTTTTACATCCACCACATCCTTTATTATTGACAAGACTCACAGTAAAATGTTATCGCATCATTTAATTTATGTAATAGATTATACCTATTGAAACAAGATTTGGTTGTTGTTGTTGTTATTACAAGGTATCCCTAGTGATGATAATCTAACTAATATGTAATTTATTTTGTCTTCCAGATACACGAGGAACTTCAAAAGCTTCTTCGTGTTAAACATGACATAGAGGATGGCTTGTCTTGGTCTTTTCTTTACCCTGAGGATGTTGACCCTAATTTAAAAAGGTTAGAACCCGCTAAGGTTGAATGCAATGCCAAACTGGGTGTTGCATTATCTGTATTGAGTGAGAGCTTCATGCCATACATTGATGGAAGCGGGGCAGATATAATACAAAGTATTGTATACAGTTGTAGGTAAGTTCACTTGACTTACTATGCTCTTTTACGTGTTTTTCAACACTTTCTTAAGCTGATCTAGTTGCAGATTTCACCTTCAGTTTTGGAATACATGTCTAATTATTTCTGAAGGAATAGAAAAATAGGAAAAAAGGATACTGACAGAATGAGTCCAGACAGAGAGTCTAGCTAAATAATTATGGTAATAAGATTTTGTAAAGTTTGTGCTAGATATTTGTTCAATAGAGAAAGTTGATAAGGGATCAAATGCAAACAACCTTCAGAAAATATGGAAAAGAGATCTTTTAGAGAAAATGATTCACTATATATATATATATATCAGAACAGAAATAACAGAACTGAAATAGCAATAGAATTGTCACTCCTCAATAATGATTCTCTTGGCCCTGAGCCTATTGTCAGTCAATGAATCAGAGTACTATAAAAAATACAATGTTTGAATTTTTAAAAGACATGAATGAAGGGCTTAAGGTATAATATATCCAACTTAACTTGTGCTCTTAAAGAGAATATGGGTAAATCCTTGTGCTCATTTGAGGTTCCTGATGAAGAGAATGATGAATAGAAAACTGTTTGAGGTGAGTTGTGCAGGGCATCACAATAAGGATATCAATGCATGGTAAAGTTATTTATTTGAAATGATTTTGGATTTTGACATTCACAAGTGAGTTACGTGTTCATTGAAGATCTAATATCTGCTATTGGGTTGATAGTTTTTTTCTTGTCATGTGTGGTCATTATATATCTTGGTCAGGTCAAACTTCCCTCGCCTCGACTGTAAGGGGTTTATTACTGTGATTCTTGAGAAAGATTATGAGATTATCAGCGTTGCATCAATCAGGTATAAATGTCTATTCAAATATGCTTATAAATGCGTTCATGCAACTTTATATATGTATATGCAAAACGAGATTTGCTGATAAAAATATACATGCATGCCAAACTAAAATTGGAAAATAAATATAACTTGTGAGGCCGAAAAAGAACAAAATTTATTTCCTTTGGTGTTGGATTTCTTTTGGACCAGCTCTCTACAGTGCTGGAATTTGTTTGCGTAAATAGAATGTTTGCATTATTGAGATATCAAAAAAATATCACTCTTGGATATTTTAAATGGTTTGGTTTACTATTTTTGGTTCTTATTTCAGTTTCCAACTGTATGTATCAATATGATTTTCCTTTATGATTATAAATGATTCTGTCAAGACTGGAATTTGCCCATAACAAAATTGCATTATTAGGAGTATAAAGTCTAATTTCTTA
Source organism: Phaseolus vulgaris (assembly GCF_000499845.2). NCBI lineage: Eukaryota > Viridiplantae > Streptophyta > Magnoliopsida > Fabales > Fabaceae > Phaseolus > Phaseolus vulgaris. The sequence goes on from NC_023759.2 coordinate 40,246,366, forward strand.
AAAGTTTTTCTTAAAGTGTGTATGCAAATGTGAATAGCTTACCATGAAAGGTAAAAAAATCCAAAGAAAAATAATAAAAACTCTAACTAATTACATCTAAATTTTGTCCTATTTAAAATTACTGAGATTGCAACAGGCAATCATTGTAATAATGAGTGAACAAATATGTTGATAGAATAAACTGATACACTATATATAGGTTGTGATTTCATTTTACTTTTTGTTGATAGCTTTACTTAGCCCTTTTCATTTGCTTACCTGTTTGTAGATTATTTGATACTATTATGGTATTCATACTCGACGGATAATTTGAATATTTAGACTACATTCTTTTGAAAAATATAGCTTGAAACGATAATACTATAAGAAGTCAGGAAAAAACAATTCAAGTTTAAAATTCTTTTGTGACAAGATTTTGGCATTCTGTTTGATGAAATGATTTTCAAACACTATTTCTGCTGCTCTATTGTTTAATTTCGGGTAACATGTTTTAGAGTGTTTTGCAAATCAGTAGTATTTGACCTTGTTTACTGCTATTTTTAAAAATTTGTTTTCTGTGAATTTACTTTCTTCGGGTATGGTTAGATATGCTCTATCCTTATTGTTCAATTCCTGCCCTACTGCTAAGAATCAATTTCCGTTCTACAAAGTTATTGATCTTTTTTATGTCACCTGTGCATGACTGCATGCTGGGAAGAGTGAATGTGTATTTTTTTTTTTATCAGCAAGAAACAACTAAAATGTGTATAATGATGATAAATTTGTTAAATAGGATTCATGGGAACCAACTAGCAGAGATGCCATTTGTTGCAACTGTTTTTGGATATAGGAAGAAAGGAATGTTCGCACGGCTTCTAAAAGTAATTGAATCGGTGAGTTCCTTAAGGTTATTTGTCTCTTACGTGTGCTCTATAACATTGTTCACAAGGTTTTGAAAAATTATCCGCAACGTCAAGATCATTTTAGGTTTTTGTGACTGTATTGTGGCTGAAATTGTCCTAATTCTGCAGATTTTTGTAAAATATCAAAAGTTGTAATGAAACCGCGACTATAATTAATCTACATTTTATTTTGGTTTTGCTTACTTCAAAATTAACTTGTGTTTCTATGATTATTACTATTTACCAGGTACTCAGGCACCTCAACGTTGAGTTATTGATCGTACCAGCCGTGAAACAAGCAAAAGAAACTTGGGTTCGTTCCTTTAGGTTTGAGCCACTTGATTCGAGAACCGAGAGCATAATAAAGGGTGTGAATCTGTTGGTGTGTCGTGGCACAGAAATGTTACAGAAAAAGATACCAAAGCTTACATAATATTCCTGGTGAGAATTTGATTCCTACAAAAGGTGCATTTTATTAGAGACTGGAAAATGTTCTGTATCCCTAATGGACGCACACACTAACACAGTTCCAAAACCCATTTTGTGTGTCACGCACATACTATTGCATAAGCAAGTTGACACATTTCTTTTTTCTATCTAGGTTTGTGGAGGGTGACACCAAGATACAAATCAAGTTCAATCTCAGAGGATAAACATCATTCTACATAAGACTACTCTTTCTATTTTATCATTTGGCGGACGAAACTATTTTACATTTAATGTTCTGTTGTAGACTTACTACCTTTGTTTGGAGTTATTGTTAATTAACAATATGGACACCAAAAAGCACTTTTTAGAACTAAAGAAAATTAAGACAATTTGGTCATTTGTGTGTTTCCTTTCAATTTGGTCACTAAGACTAGATAGGACCTGTCATATTTAAAAATGATGAGGAGCCTAAGTTTTTGAGCTGATGAACTCAAAGGTTGGTCTTGGTGTCCAACCGAATGAAAGGCTTCCATTTTCTTTGTGAATGATCGTCCTAGGAAGTGTTTGAAGTGTGATCTAAATAGATAAGGTATGATCCTAGGTTTCAACGTATTTATTGTTGAATGCTGTTAGTTTTCATGTAAAAGGGTTATGGTGCCCTTGTGCCCTTCTAATAAAATTTTCAAAAACGAGAGTGAAACAAGTTTTTTTTTTATCAGAGAACCATTATAATGGTAAAATATAGTTTGTAGGTACATTTTAAGTAAATATATTAGTTACATTTTAAACTTATGTTAGGATTTTAAGATATATTGTTTTTAAACAATTATAAACATTTACATAATTTTCGTTTTATTTTTCCCAAAATGGATTAAAATAGTATTTTATTATTTTTATGTCCTTAGTTAGCAATGTGTGGATGTGGTTATATAATTAGTCTACATTCTTATTTTTTTGGCATTTTCTAATTTATATGATTTATATAATATTTTCTTAATTTTATTTTTTCTCTCTTCATTACAAGATCTATTAAACATTCTTATCTTTTGTTTTCTTTAATTACTTTTATAATTGTTAGAAATTGATTTTTACACTTTTTTATCATTTGTTTAAAAATCCAAATATATAATTGTTTTAAAATCTCTCACACACTTATGAAAGTATAGCTTTAAAAGACAACCTTGGATGAATAAATTATGTTTTAAAAAATTATTTTATACTTTATTATTTTAAAAAAAACATATTTGAAGTGTCTTAAAACACAGTATCAACTAAAAAATGTAACTCAAGTGACTTTTAAAAGGAAACTTTAATATTTAAAAAATATATATAGTCATATATGTTAAAACACAATTTTGACACCGCTTTTCGTTAAATAAAGATTATACTTTAATACACTGTTTATCCATATTTTGTATTTATCTTTTTAAAATCTATCTGTTTTCGTAATTATGAAATATACATCTGTATAACAGTTGGACTTAGTTGTGGGTGTTGAAAAATATAAATATTACTTTGTCCTAAGTGTGAATGTGCAAAGATAATTAAACATAGTTGGGATTTGGTTATGAAGATTTTTTTTTGGCAGATTTTGCTGCTTTTAATTCTTGAACTAGGGAATAAATGTTTTCTTCATTTTGTTTGGTTTCCAAGTCTGGTAATCCTTAATTGCTTGGTGATTTCAAACCAACTTTTTTAGTGGGTTGTTTGTATGAGATAATATCAAAGTTATTACTCATATTGAAAAAGGTGTTAGGTAAGATTATTGATAATAAACAATCGATCTTTTTTGAATGAAAGAGTTTAATGGATTATGTTCTTGTTGGTAATGAGGTGTTTGAGGAGGCTAAGAGGACGAAGAAGAATTGTATTTTTTTTAAGGTTTATTATGATAAAGCTTACGATTATGTGAAGTGAGATTTTATTTATTACATATTAGAAAGGCTTGGATTTTAAGATAAGTGGATCTTGTGGATTAAATCTTATCTTGAATCTATTTCGGTATCTGTTTTTGTTAACGGAAGCCCGACAAAGGAATTTTTGTCGTTGAAGGGTATGAGACAATGTGATCTTCTCACTCCTTTCTTGTTTCTTATAGTGGTTGAAGGTCTGACAAGAGTTTCTAGGAATGCTGACAATTTTGAAATGGTAGATAGTATGGAGATCGGGAGTAAGAAGGTTAGAGTAAATATGCTTCAATATGCGGACGATACTTTGTTTTTCTGCCATGTGAATTCTAAAAGTGTGTTTAATATTAAGGCGATATTAAATTGTTTCGAGCCAGCTTCGTGTTTGTGAACTTCTTGAAAAGCAGTATCAGTATCGAAGGGATGAGAGTGGATGCGTTCTAGATTCAAGATTTTGCGACTATTCTTAAGTACGATGTAATGAAAGTTCCTTTCAAATACCTGAGATTGCCTATTGGGATGTCATAAAAGGGAAGCGTTTAGGAACCATGACTAGAATCAAATCCAGATTGAAAAGATGGAAAGGGAAGAATTTTTCTATGGTGGAAGGATTTGCATATTAGGTTGAAACTTCTTCAAAATGTTCCTATTATTTTATTTGTTTATTTTTCTGATAAAAGAAATGAAATTTACCTATGTAAGATACAAAAACCTCTAGGGCATATATTAGTGGCAGCAGTTGGCATATCCTAGTATTAACAATTTAGACTGTTCCTACACCAAAACTAGTATTATTATTTGCATGTTCCCACGCAATTAAGTTTTTTTTATGGTAATTATTAAGTTCCGCTAAAAAATACTATAAACTTATTTTTTTATTGTCTTGTGCCGCTGCCCCTGTCTAGCTGTTTTCCAATTCTTATTTTCTTATCTGCATGTGGCGTTTTCTGATCTAGCTATTCACTGTCTGGATGCAAACCATTGCATTCGTACAATCAAAACACGATTACTCGATGAGCCAATACTATAATTTATTCAAATATATTCACCTGTCACAATTTCTTATAACTATGAAACACTTTGAAGACTTAATAATAATATTATTAATAACCAAGCTACTCTAACGACAAGCTGGAGGTTGAGACTGAATTTCAACCTGCAAAACGTCTTTTATGCCGATCTGATGGAACCTGACTGGGATCTCTGCTATATATATATATATATATATTGAGTATGACACAAAAATAGGTACACTGGCATTTCAGCTCAATACAATCATGATTCTTCAACATATTAAAGACAAAATAAACTTGTGCTCCTATGAAAAAACCCTGCAAAGTTCAGAGTTCAGACCATTTTCTGGTCTTTCTTCTAATTCAACCAGAAACTGCCTTGTTATTTCCCAAGATAGCCCAATCTTGTTTTCTACATAACATTTTAAAATTTCTCAAAAATTCTGAATTCCCCAAACGTAGTGTATATAGTGGAAGAATGAAAGAGAGTTTTCCATATATGGTAAGCGAGTCAGTAAATTATTATATTAATTTTGAAAGAAGTAAAAACATTCGTGTTTTTTTTATCAGAAAAAACATTCGTGTGATTGTCTATAAGTGATGAAAGTTTGATCTAAAAGTTCGTAAATGTGATTACTTAAGATAGTGTTGGTTGGAGTGAACCTGATCTAAAATGTGTATATTAAATGGTCAATTACAAGATGTGTATATTAAATGTTGAAATGTTCGGAAAAAAAATGTATATTTCTTCTGTGACCGTACTTATTACATCTCGAACTTTTACAAATTCATTTAATAATATTTAAAGCTAACTTGACAATTAAATAAATATTTAACAGGATCATAGATATAATTATTCAATGGCTAATATGACAACCTTCAAAATTGAGATTAACTCCTTTTCACACAAACATACAAAATCATTCCTATTCATATTTTACAACCTTTACGAAATAGAATGACTGATATATAGAGTAGAAAAATAAACTTATAATATTTTGTAGAGTAATTGTATATTTACATATCTTTTCTAAAAATATTACTTCACAACTCTCTTTATTAATATTACAAAAAAATATAAATATAAATAAATTTAAAATTATTATTATTATATTAGTAGAAAGAGTTGATAAATGCTTGTTTTTTAAAAGAGATGTGAATTATTCATATAGAGAAAATAAAATGTTGAAAAGATGCATAAGGACATGGAATGCATGGCTAAGGGGACCAACTTTGGGATCGGGTTCAGGTTTCCATTACCCACAGACCTTCACAAAACAAAAAAAACAAAGAAAAATCAAAGACGTCACTTCCCAACTAAATAAATTAATTAAGTAGCAAAAATTGCGAAACAGCGCATTAGTTAACAAAGCCAACATAATTATGCGGAAGAAAACTTTATAATGTTAATTAATTCTTACAAAATGTCGATTATACCACTAATTAATCTCTACCTGGCACCCACGTTAAGTTTTTTTCAACTTACAGATGCACATGCAGCTTCTCAACAGTTACTGTATCTGAATCGAACATCCATCACCACCGACGGCAACGTCGCCGGCACCGGGATCCTGCGGCGGAGGAGAAGAGAGAGAGATGAGGCTGAGAAGAAGATCAGAAAAAGCGCAGAGGATGAACTTGTGAGTGCTCCTCGGGTTGAGCGCGAGGTAGCAGAGAAGAAGCTCGTGCAACGCTTTCCAATTGGCCGCCACGTCGATCAACTCGGGGCGCGCCGCCACCATCTCCTCCATGGAGCGGCGGAAATCTGCGTAAGGGTTCGGCGAGTACATCTCCACCGCAACGCTGCCGTCAAGCGCAGCTTTCGCCTTCTCGTCGACAGTGGCGACGGGTTTTTCAAGCGAGGATGAGGAGGTGGCCCAATCGGCGTCGGTGATGGTGGATTCGACGATAGAGTTGGAGCGGCCGGGGTCGGTGAAGAAGAAGCGTTGGGAGACGAAGGCGGAGGCCAGGTCAGCAGGTTCGGGTTCGGGTTCGGGTCCGAGGCTCTGGAATGGGTTAGTAGGATCGTAGTTGAAGTTTTTGATCGGGGACGGTGACGTGGCGGATTGTGATGGAGGGTTTTGATTTTGATTTTGAAGAAGGGTTGAAGAGGTGGCGGTAGGGTGAGATTGTGGTGTGAACGGTTGCATGGAACTTGAGAAACATAGGTTCAAGTTCAAGCGGCTAAGGTTGTTTCTTTTTCTTCTTCTTTCTCCGGTTGGCAGCATGTTTGGCATCATGGCATGATCGGTTTAGGTGAATTGTGAAGAAAGAAAAAAGGAAGAAATAAGGTATATGTATTATAAATTTGATTGCATGGATGAGTTAAATTATTTCTTTTTTCCGAAAAGAAAAAGGTTGAATGAAAGAGAAAGGGATTCTGTGGTTTTGGGGTTCGTACGATTTCAACGGTGACGGGACAGCAGTAGAACGAAGTGGTATTAAAATCGGACCCACTGTCTTCGATCAACCATTGCTTTCGTCTAAGGCGCGTAGCTGCACGGCCTCAACAGTTTTTGTCTCTCTACTTTCTACCCAGAAAGAGACACGAGAAAAAGGGGATTTTTTTTACATTCATTTGTTATCATTCACATGAAATTTAATTAAATCAGGTTAGTTAAGATTGTTCTAAGTGTTATTCAGTTTAAGTTTCAATTTGTCTTGTAATTATTCCAGATTTATTAATAATTAACGCAGGTTTTTATTTATGGGGATATCAAAATGAAATTTTAATTTTGTTTGAAAATAATAATAATAAAAGCATTTTAGAATTACAATATTGTAAATTGTGAATAAAGGGAAAAAATATAAAGAAAAACCAGCATGATTTGATATCATGATTGAAGAAAGAAAAAAGCAGAAGAATTGTATATTTTTACACGTATGTGACATAACTAAATATGATAGTTAATTCTAACAGTAAAAACCATCTAAATGCAAGTTAATATCCGTCAATATGAAGAATCTATGTGATACATTATCAGCTTTCAATATAGAAAATGAAAAGTTCAGAGTCTTGTATAGATATCAACAGGTATAGATATTAACAAGTCACACTCAGAGTCTTTCACATAAACTATAGATTATTTTATATTTATTTTAATAATTAATATTCATATATAACTATATTTTAATGTAAAATATTATTGAAATTTAATATTTATATCGATTCTCATTTGAGCAACCAGTTCTTGCGCTGCATAACATAAAACAACCCTCAAACTAGAAAATAGACCTTCAAACATGTTAACGTATTCTTCTAGACCTTCAAACATGTTAACGTATTCTTCTTTTATTCAACAATTTCAAACAAGTTAAATGAGAGATTTGGAGGCAAAGGAACAATATTTTTTTAAAGAACACTAGTATTGATCGAGTAGAGATGTTCGTTGTACCCTCCTGAATTTGATCGAACACATACTAATCAAAGTCCAAGTCAAATATATTCTATTTCAGCCTAAATCGTGATAAAACTGAGCATGTTGACCTGCTCCACTCTGGCAACCCGAGGTCCAGGCCGAGCATGCCAACCTTCTCCATTTTGGTTGCTCAAGGTCCATATCAAGCATGTTGACCTCCTCCATTTTGGCAAGGTCTAAGCTAAGCATAACGACCTTCTCCATTCTAGCAGCTCAAGATCCAGGGCGAACATGCTAACCTCCTCCATTCTAGCAGCTCGAGGTCTAAGCCAAGTAGGACGACCTTCTCCATTCTCTTTACCGTCCCGAGACTAAGGCTAACCAAACACGTCCAAAACGCGATAAAGTGGGCTTTGATCTAATTCAGTGATCTTGTTAAAATAATGTTAGGAATAAGCAATCTCATCACAACATAATTAATGTGTTTTTAATGCACAAAATCTCGACCTTTTTAAGTGCTCTGATTTAGTTACACTGTATCCCTTATAATATCACATAAATGCCTCGAGTAATATCCCTTATAATATCACATAAATACTCCGCATAATATCTTTGATTATATAACATAAATGCTCTAATTTACTAGCACAATATCCCTTATTACACTATAGAAATACTTCATGATATTTATATTTTATGAAAAGATATGATAAATGGTGACTTTAACACCGAGAGAAACCAGGGTCAAAGATCCAAGCCCATGAAGGCTTATAAATACATAACCACTCACAGGAGTACTCTAGACTCATACCTTGCAATATATTCACTATATACATAGAAAGTTATGCTCTTACTTGAGGGTCAAAGTGTTTTCTACATGTGGAGTCCCCCTTTATTCTTATGGAGCTGATTCACTGAAGCTTGAAAGGAGACTATTCGGAACTTACCCGGATTCTTACCGACCTTGAACCAGTGAGAACATTCGTATTGACTCAACTAAAGGCATAAGCATAGATTACAGGCCAACTCTTTTTACATATTTTTAATTGGTTGTAAGTGTTAAAAGTGAATTGAAGAAGTATTATTATTTTGATTGATATTGATATAATTAAATAAGAATTTTTAATATTTAACTTATTAACAAGAAAAATATGAAAACATTAAAAAGAAATAAAAAAAGAGATAAAAATAATTTAGTAAAGAAAATAGTAGATTAATAAAAATGAGTGGGAAAGAAAATGTTACAAATTTGTAATATCATAAAAATTAAACTAACATACATTTTCGGAGACTAATTTCACATTAACTATTTTATGTGGATTAATAATTTTGGAAATAAAACAATAAGGACTGAATTAAAGTTGTAATATCTTAAAACAAACCTAGGGTAAGAAAGAGCAAAGATAAAATTTTGTTTTCCAAATGTTATTTAATATGAAGATTGTAACTAAATTAAAATTGAATAGTGAAACTATAAATTGACATTTTAATTGGTGCGGGTAAGGGGTTACACACCCTACTAAACATGCTTTCTTTTTTTCTTTGCTTAACATTTTGTCTACTTGAATTAATATATGAGAAATAAAAAATTTCTTTGCTTAACATTTTGTCTACTTAAATCAATACATAATATATGAGAAATAATAATGTTTTTCACTACTTTTAATAATAGTTTGATATTTAGATGGTTTAAAAAAAAATTCACTCTTTACATTTAACATAAAAAAATTAATAAATTATCAATCAAATTTAACTTGTTCATGAATTAACATATAACACCATATAATTATGTCACTCCTAAATTTGATAAAATGATTGCATTTTACTCGTTTTTAATAACATAAGACCGAAATTGGGATAAAAAAACTATTAAACTTATTTAAATATTGTTTATATCTTATTGTAAAATTAGTAACTTACATAGTTTTATAAAATATGATATTTTACAATTTATATTTTTAAAATATATGAAATCAAATTCATATAATTCTTCCGAATTTCATAATTTATTATTTTATAAATCTTTTAAAATCTAAATTATATAATCCTAATCATAAAAATATTTAAAAAAAACATTATAATTTTACAAAATATTTTAAAGTTTACATAAATTCTTTTTATGTAAAATTATCTTTTGAAAACTAATTGAATACACTCTTTTAACATATATTTGTACCCATATAATTTTTTTTTTAATTTTATACACTTGTAAAATATTACAATTAAAATAATTTTAAAATAAATAATATTTTTCTTGAAGTCTTTATCATAAATCATTGTTTTGACACGTTTCACGACAAGATATGAAGAGTTTTTTATACTTTCTTTGCACACAAAAAAAAATTAACATATTTTTCAGCTAACTCATAATTTTGTAGAAGTATTATATTTCAATATGATGTTTTGCTCCTTTTCTAAAAAAATACCAGTAAAATAAATAAATTTATATAGGATTTAACTAATAATTTAAACCAACTATTCTTCAGAGGAAGAGTTACTCAAATTGAATATTTGTAGGTTTTAACATTTGAATTTGATTTCATCTTGATTTTATTTTTTAAATAAATATTTGATATGTTAAAAGTGATAAATATATTTAGATATCTAGTCTTCACACATGAGGAACTTATGAGGAACTTTTTTGGATACTAAATATTACTTTCCAATATAATTAATATAAAACTAAAAATTGAAAATATATAATCATTTATCTAATGTAATTTTTTATATTCTAAGTATAATTTCATATAAATTTTAATTTATTTATAAAAACATATAAATGTTAATTTGTTCAACAAAGAATTTTTTTTCTTATATTTACTTAAAAACACAATGAGTTAAATGTGTGTAGCACACATATTGAAGGGATAATAAAAATATTATTAATATTATATATGATAAAAATATTTTTTATGAATATTATAATAATTAATAATGTTATTAATAATAGGAATAGTAATAATATTATTATTAATATTATGATTATTGTTGTTTTTATTAATATTATTAATATTACTATTAAAAATATTAATATTATTATATTTTTATTGTCATTAATATTATTCAAATTATTATTAATACTATAAATATTATTATTAATATTATTAAGATAATTATTAATACTATTATTAAAATTAATAATATTATTAATAATAATACCAATTATAATAATAATAATATTAATGACATTATTAATATTATCAATTATCATTAATTAATTATTATTATTATTATTATTAACATTATTCATTATTGTTAACATTATTCACTATTATTAACATTATTCATTTATTATTGATATTTTTAATATTATTATTATTAATATTGTTAATATTGTTATTAATATTATTAGTATTGTTATTAATATTATTAATATGATTATTAATATAATTAATATTTTTATTGATATATTAATTATTATTAAAATTATTAATAATATTATTATTAATTTTAATAATAATCATAATAATAATTATTATAATGTTTAATTATCTTTTTATTCTCTTTATTAAGAGTCAAAAGTGGATTTATTCCTGAAATTTTTAAAAATTTCATTCAAATATTTTTAAATATGTGACTCATTGTTCTAAAAAAAGTTTGGACCAAAACTTTTTTAAAAAATGTTGGGAAAAAATTGAACATTTAAACAAAATGTTGAGTGACATTGAATTTTTTTAAAATTTAGAGGGTGAAATTAATTTTTAATCCAATATATGGATTAAAAGGATAATTAAACCAAATAATAATCATCATTATAATAAGAATAATAATATTCATAATATGATCACAAAGTTTCTCATCTGGGTTGTCAATTTTTTTTCATAAATAATTTGTATGTAGCGTTGTTTTACCTTCTAATTTCTACAATAGGTAATAGAAAAAAACATTAAAGTGAAAAATACACAACTGATTAGCGAGATAATGCTTCAATTTTGGGATCATTAATCGAGTTAGCAGAAGAAACACAAGGAAATTCACATATTTTTTGCATACTCATATCAAGAACTCAACTCCATCTACATGAACACTTCCCTGGAAATTTATCATAGACAAATTCCATGGCCAACCTTGAAAGAAACCCTACCAATGGATCCTTTCTATTATAAGATACAAGCAAAATACTCAAAGTACAAGAAAAGTATTCTAGTATTGATAAGTGTCAAATTTCAGTAATATTTCATTTTAAAATATAGGCACTTTGGATATCAATTGATAAAATAAGTATAAAATAACTCTTAATTTTTTAATTTATACATTTTTACATATTTTGTGATTTTAATTTAAATAAGAACGATTTATTTACAAATTTGTGTTAATTTCAGGATTCTAGGAAAGAATGAAGATAAATGGACAAAAGGAGAAAATACAAAGCTAAAGAGGGAAAGTTGGTATGCATCAGCATCACCAAAGTTGCCGCAAACTCGCAAAAAGCCAAGACACCACCAGTGGATCTCGCTTGAGCGAGATTGCTCCAGTAACGTTGGGTCTTTTTACGTTTAACTTGCCCAAGCGAGCCCATTAACGCCCAAACGAGAAGTCACTTAAGCCCAAGCAAATTATGTTAAATAGGAGGCTTCATGCACAACCCTAAATGTGCAAGATTGATTGGAAAACATCATTGAGTGAATTGTAACCCAATTGGGAGAATATGAGGCGTAAGAAACATTAGAGGAGGCAGTCGTCAAGGAGAAACATCCTAAATATTCTTTTCATGCTCTCCCTGCTTGTAACAGTCATCATGTGAGGCTAATTCCATCCTTTGGGATTGGGAGTAATTTTTTCAAACTCTTATATATTGAGATGATATCTAAACATAATTATGTTCTTGATTGATGATTGGTATTATTATTTTGTTTGTAATGCTTAGTTTACCATGATCTAGAATCTTAAATTTGACTAGAAAGTATTTCTAAGGTTCAGACCTAAATGATAATACTTAACATATTTGAATGCTAGGAATAGATTTGAAATATTAATTGCTATCAACATTTGATCTTAAGGATAAGTTTTTTTTATAAATATGCGAGGAATCGATATTTAGGAAGCATCTTAATAATTTTATATGCAAGGAATCAATATAAATTATTTTTATACGAGCATCAATATCAATCAAAAGACACAATATTGTCATGCTAATCAAAATACAAAAGAGTGAGAAAGATGAAACTCAATCCTTATTTTTCCAATTGAAGCAACAACTTGTTGACTTGTTTTCTTGTTAATCATTGCCAGCATAACAAATCCGTCCCTGGGGAAAATTATTACTTTTGAAAATGTGGTGCACTTGTCGTAGAAAATTCATCAAGTATCAAGCATGAAAATGACAATGGGGAAGAAAAAAAACAATTTTATAATAGAGTAGGAAAAACCTTTTATTCATTGAATTGTGTATGGGTTTGTGAAGGGAATAAAAGCCCTGGACATAATGGACTTAATTTCACATTTCTAAAAATCATCAGGAGATAATCAAAGATGATATTATGAAAGTGGTAAATGAATTTCACTACTCTAGAAAATAGCCAAAGGAATGCAATGGAACTTTCATAACCTTGATTCCCAAAATTCAAGATTGACATAAATTAAAATAATATATACCTATATCTTTGGTATGTTATTTTTATAAGATTATATCAAAAGTATTGGTTGGAAGACTAGAAGAAGTACTAAGAAAATAATAGATGAATCACGGTCAGATTTTTTAGTAGGGAGAAATATGTTTGATAGTGTTCTAATTGCAAATGTTGTTGTGTGTGAACTAAAAATTAGGAAGAAAAGTGGCTTACTTATGAAGGTGGACTATGAAAAAACATATAATTCAGTAAGATAAGAATTTATTGTATACATGATGTAAAGGTTGTGATTTAGTGACAAACAAATTAAATGAATTAGAGGATGCTTGCAATCAACAACAATATCCATTCCTATCAATCGAAGTCCAGGGAGAATATAGTCCAACAAAAGGAATCAGACAAGGTGATATCCCCTTACATTTTTTCTCTTCCTTCTTGTACGCTAAAGATTAGCAGGTATAGTTAGACAAATTGTAATATCACAAGTGTTAGAGGGAATTCAGGTGGGGAAAATTAACATAGAGATAGATATGTTGCAATTTATAGATGATACAATTTTCTTTTGTAAGGAGAAAACTCAAAATGTAATAATAATAAAATGCATCCTAAGATGTTTTGAGTTAGCTTCAAGTTGAAAAGTGAACTTTTATAAGAGTAAGTTTGGGGATAAAGTTAAAAAGAACCATTTAGAATTATATGTGGGCATCCTAAATTTCACAACTATGTCTTTACCTTTTGACATATTTAGGTATGTCTATTAGGGGAAATCCAAGAAGGAGAGATGTGTGGGAAAATATTTGATCTTGAAATTTCGAAAAGGACTATCAAGATAGAAAGGTAGACAACTTTCCTTTACTGATAGAGTGAGCTTGATCAAATTGGTTATCATAACTCTCCCACTAGTTTACTGATACAAGTACAAAATATCTTCACCACCCATAGGCTAAGTAATCCCACCACATCACCAGCCAATTACATTAACCAAAAGTGCAAAACAGAGTTTCCAGGATAGCAACCATACCTTAAAAAAAACATTGCCTACCTAGCATCCCACCTAAACATTCTAACCAAACCAGTATCAGCCCCTGTCCATTACTGCATCAAATCAGAATTGGATCGATCCTTGACGCTGAACACTGCATATTGTGATGGTTCCTTATAGGCTCCATAGACACAACCTCTACACCTGCATCACCCGCACCTGCAACATCCGTTAGCTATCTCCAAAACTTTATCTCCCCTGCAGTTCATGATGTTGCTGTAATACCAACGTGGAACTATTGTGCTCAAAACCACGACAACATCCTTCCAACAAGTCCCTACCATCAACATGGTCCAAAGTGTTGTGTACTCACCCTTCTCCAACAAGTGGATCAAACCAGCAACTACTTTGAAAATATGCTTGGTTTGTGTTGAGAAACTCACTCCACACCTAACAATAAGTGATTCCCTGCATTGCTTCTTCCCTCCTGCATTGCTTATTCCCTCCTCCTAATACATATTGTATTCGGTTCAAATGAGTGCTACTATAGTAACTGACTTTAGAGTTTGGTTAACTACATATTGATATACCTTCTTATTAGGATTTGGTTTGTTGTAGATTCACATAACACAGTTTTTATTGTTGCCAAGTGCATTCACTCACCAAAATCAGCATGCTATCTTTATTACACCGTAGATTGACTATAGCTCATGATGCACCCGAGTGATTAGATTGCATAAGAGCTCTTTGATATGTTGCCCTTATGATAAGTGCCTAATTTTAGTAATATTTCATATTAAAATATAGGCACTTATGAGGATTTATTGCTAATTTACATATAAAATAATCTCTAATTTATGAATTTATACTTTTTTACATTTTTATGAGCTTTATTTGAATAAGAGCATTTTATTCCCAAATTTGGTGTTAATTGCAGATTTCTAGGGAAGATTGAAGATTTGGAATAAAGGAGAATAATTTGAGCTAAGAAGATAAAGCCGGAAAGTCCCAGAATGGAAAAAGATGCAAAGAACGATTGAGCCTTTTTTATGTTTTATCATTTAGTCCATCAGCGCAACACAGGAAGCAACCTAATCCTAGAAAACTAGGATAAATAGAGGGCTAGAGGCTCAACCCTAGGGTGCCAGACTGAGAGAAAAACACCATAGAGTGAATTGTAACCCAATTGGGAGAATGGAAGGTGATAGAAGTATGCGTGGCTAATTCTACCCTTTGGGATTGGGAGTAATCTTCTCAAACTCTTATGTATTGAGGTGATATTTTATATATTAATATTCAGTTCTTGATTGATTATTGGTATTGTTGTTTTACTTTTAATTTTCCGTGACAAATTGAGAATCTTAAATCTGACCGGGAGGTATTTTTAGGGTTTGGACCTAAACAACAATACTTAACATATTTGAGTGTTAGGAATAGACTTGAAATGTTAATTGCTATTAAAAGTTTGAGCTTCGTTCTAAGTTGTTCTTATAATTATGCGAGGGATTGATAGTTAGGCGACATTCTTAAGAATTTATATGCGAGGAATCGATATAAATGATTTTTATACGGGCATCAATTTCAATAAAAGAACTTAATATTAACATGCTAATCAAAATACTTGAGAGTGAGAGAGATGAAACTAATCCTTATTTTTCCAATTGAAACAACTAATTCTTTGTATGTTTTCTTATTGATCAGTGCCAACACAATTAATTCAAAACTCTTTTAATTGTTCTGTTTTTATATTTAGCGATTATTGTATTCGATAATTCATTGTTCCTTGTGGGATCGATATCCGTTCTTAGGGACAATTATTACTTATGACAAACGCAGTGCACTTGCCGTAAAATGTCATCACCTTACTACATCAAAACAGCAGATACTTATAGAGCTTCAATGCAAAAGAAAAGATTCAGACATGTTGAGCTAAACTGTTTATAATTCTAAACCAGTTACGAATACATTGTTTTTTCCATACTCCATCCATTCATTCTACCTTATACCTTCTGCCCCCTATAACACATATGCACCATAATTTGTTTCCACTTATGCAAGGTTAATTCTGCTCAGAAAACTAGTTACAATATAGCTAATTCTTCACACCTAATCCATTCCTACTTCCAAAACCATAACAGTGTACTTTCCATTTGACCTCGTACCTTCCTTTTTTTTCTAACTGGCTTTGCAACTACATACCAGCTCCTCCTAACGGTCGCCTAAGCCCAACTCTGAATTTGGAGCTCAGCTTAAAGACCGGATGCAGTTGGGAATTATTTAACACCCAATCAAAAAAATAGAAATCAAAGCTTCTTATTTTTCTCTTCATCCAAGTCCACGCTTGTAATTGTGCCAAACTAAATATTTCCTCAGCATCCACCTTTCTTTCTTTGAAAACTTCAGCATTCCTATGATTCCAAATGCTCCATAAGACCGCAATCCACACCCTTTTCCATACCCTATTCCTTTTCACATTGAACTGAAGCAAAGCAAAATGCAACATATGTTGCTTCAGGTCTTTATGGTATACAATGTTAAGCCCTACCCAATTGGAAATCATCGACCAGACTTGAAAGGCTATCATGCTTTCCCCAAAGAGATGAGTGATTGATTCCTCGACCTCATTGCATAAAGGGCATAAAAGGGAAGGTATGATGATCCCTCTTCTCTGGAGATTGACTCGTGTTGGCATTTTAACTTTCACAATCCTCCATGCCAACATTAAAGCATTGAGAATTACTTTGATATCCCAAAGTAAATCTGTTTCCTGGCAACTCTCAGAGGGTACTAAAGAAACCAAAGCGCGGTATGCTGATTTAACAGAGAACTCACCTCCTTCTTCACCATCCCAAACAACCCTATCTTGACCTCCTTGTTGTAGAGCTTCTTCACTCAAGTTTGTTTCCAGTTGTATAAGCTGATCTTTTTCTCATTTTAAGGAGGCTCTCCTCCACCTCAAATTCCTTTTCCATGTGGATTCTTCCCACAACCCTACTTGTTGGATACTTTTATATTTGTCTTCTGAAATGAAGAGTAACATAGGATACTTTTGTTTCAAAGGAACAACATCTAACCAGGGATCGTCCCAAAAACAAATATATTTCCTGTTCCCCACCTTCCAAGATACTTGTTTGTTGAACCAACTTTCTGTTTGACCTTCTTCACATATATTACATAGATCACGCCACCACCATGATTGGCAACTGCTCTGACTACAGTCTACATATTTGGACACGACAACCTCTCTCCATTTACATGTAGAGTCCACTTTCACTTTCCACATCCATTTCTTAAAGGCTTTGTTCAAGTTGCTAACATCCTTGATGCCCAAGCCCCCTTCTTTATTCAATTTGCAACAAGTTTCCCACTTTATCCAGGCAATTTTCCTTCCTTCACTCCTCTAGCTCCAAAGAAACCTTCTTTGTAGACTAATACTTTCTTTGCATGTTGATACCCAGGCCCTAAACATTGAGAAATAGTATAGAGGAATTGCAATAAAAATTGCTTTAATCAAACAAACTCTTCCTACAAAGGTAAGCTTTTTCCTTTCCCAGGTGGAAAGTTTCCTCCTAACTTTATAATAACCTCCTTCCAAAACTCTCTCTTCCTCGGGTTTCCCCCAACTAGCACACCTAGGTATTTGAACGAGATCAACATTTAAGCACAATTAAGCATCTTTGCATAGACCAGTATTTGTTGAGCTTGAACTCCAATTGCTCCTATCCTAGTCTTATGGAAATGCACCTACCTATCGCTAATCCAAAGCATTTGAGAATCGTCTTCACCATGAACACATTTTGGATTGTGTCTTGGCATACCACCAAGGTATTATCCGCAAACTATAGCAACGATATTTTTATCTGGTTAACACCCATTATTACCCCTTCCATCTTCTTTAGTCTCACATCATTTCTAACCAAACCCGCCAGACCTTCCACTTCTACCAAGAAAAGAAAAGGGTCGATCAGATCCCCTTGTCTGAGTCCCCTATATGGATTAAATTACTTAGATGGGCTACCATTAACCAAAACTGACACCGAGGAAGATTCCAAGCATCCTTTAATCCAACTAACTCATTTCTCGAAGAAGCCAAGTCTGCTAAGCATATAGTGCAGCAACTCCCAACGCACAAAATTGTAGGCCTTTACATAGTCAACCTTTATTACAATTCCAAACTTCTTCCCCTTCCTAAGATCCTCCATCACTTTGTTGGCTAGAACAATACTTTCTAACAACCCCCTATCTTTGAGAAAAGCATATTGGGAACAATATATAATTCTATGAAGAACACTTTTCATTCTGCTAGCTAGAACTTTAGATATAATCTTGTAAATTGCGCCTACAAGAGAGATAGGCATGTATTCTTCCAAACTCATAGGGTCCTTAACCTTTGGCACTAGAGCAATGAAAAATCAATTACAACCCCTTGGGATATTCCCTGAGCTATCAAAACTTTGCACAACTTGTAAAATATCTTGCTTGATGGTTTCCCAACAACCTTTAATGAAATTGAAATTAAAACCATTTGGCCCCGAGCTTTTTGATCTTTCACACTGCCAAACTGCCTCCCTTACCTCTTCCTCTAAAATCTTTGCAATCAACTTGTTATTTTCCCCCTATGTGATTTCAAAAAAATAATCCATATTTCCTAGCCTAACCTTGTAGTTAGAAGGCTCTGAAAAGCGTTTTTCAAAAAGGCTTCTAGCCTCAGTTCTTACAACTTCTGGGTCCTCTTGCCAAACTTCTTCCACCTCCACTCATTTGATTTGATTCGACACTCTCCTCCAAGATAAAGAAGCATGGTAGAACTTTGTGTTTGAATCTCCTGACACGATCCAGTTGATCCTGGCTTTCTGCCTTTAAAGAGACTCAATTTTACTATCAATAACATTGAGTTCACTAAGTAGTTGAATCCTTTTCCGTCTATCCCCCTCGCACAAACGTAGTTCTGCATCCTTAACATCTATCTCACCTATTTCAGCAATAATGTCTCTCTTTGTTGTATAGATATTACCAAAGACTTGTGCTTTCCAGATCTTGGGACGTGTTTCAGCATTTAAATTTTTCCTTACACCTGACCAAACCTTCTCCTCCCATCTTGTAAGCATTCCACTTTGATTTAACCAGACCCGTAAACCCTCTGTCCACAAGCCAAGAGTTTATAGATCTAAATGACTTTGGGAACCAATCCACCTTACTAGATTTCACAATAATTGCACTATGATCTAAGACCTGTCTCATTTGAATGTATTGTTTGCTTTCTGGCCATAAGTCTAGCTACTCCTGTGATACCAAAGCTCTATCTAATATGCTAATAGCCATCCCATTTAGTCTAAACCACGTGAATTTGATACCCACAAGTGGCATTATCAAAGAGCTGGTTATTTTCAATAAAATCATTAAACCTTTCTACTTCTCTTTTCTTCCTGCCATTATTGACATTGTTGCTCTCATTTAGGTCCCTTACAACATTGAAGTCACCAATAAAACACCCTGTTGTAACCTGTTTGTGCTTTGGCTAGCCTTAGCATCGACATGTTATGCCACAATTGTTTCTTCTCCTCCCAATCACAAGAAGAGTAAACATTTATGATTTCAACCTTAGAGCTTTTTTTTAAGTGTTGGCCAAACGTCACTACATACCCATCTTCAACCTCTTGACTATCGCACTTGAACTCTAAATTATGCCACGTAGAAAGAATTCCTCCACCACCATTAATGACTTCCTTATGAATCCATTCGACTTCATTACTACCCTTACAAAGAGAAACACATAGCTTCCGAAACAACACTATTTTTCGTCTTGTAAACACAACATTTCTAGCCTTTCCTTCTTGATTAGACCTTGGACGTAGTTCCACTTCTCGCTTCCCCCCATCCCTCTTATATTTAAAGTTCCAATTATCATGGATACCTTTGTTGATTCCCTATTCCGAGCCATAGGTTGCGATCCTTGGCCTCCATGTTTTCAAGTTCTTTAACAATAGCTTCCTATCCACCTTCATATGTGACGCCCAATTCCTTTCCTAATTCCAATACTCTCATTGGTGATGAGAAATCTTGTCTGCTCTAGAACAATCTATTACAGTTTAAGATGTTGGAATCAAAAAAATTTCCACTTGAATTACCTGACACCACCCTTGACCGACGAGCTCCTCTCAAAAACAGCTTTGGTATGCTTGATTCCCCACGATAGAGACCTCTTTCTCCCACAAATCCTTTGTTTCCCACACTCCATTCTCCTTCAAAACGTGACGTAAAAAGTTTCCTTTTCAAAATGGCCTCTGTTTGTCCATCCTCCCCTTCGTGGGCCTGAACCTTCCCAGCTTCCTGTTGGTCTCCTTCACCATTGATGTCATGGTCAGAGTCAACATGTTTAGAGTTATAGGAGGGTGGACTATGGCCGTTAGCGATGACCCTAATATAATACTTCTCCTTATTTGAGCATGCCACTACTTTTGCTCCTTAGCACTGGAAAAATGGTTGGGCTTGGACCTTACTTCATACACCTCCCCTTCCTTAGACAAGGTAGAATTGGAGATATGCAACTTAAAAGAAAGGATTGTGGAAGGATATTTTACAATTTGAATACCACTAGTGCAAAAAAGCTTTAAAACGACGGCTATTTTAACTATAAGACAACGACTTTCTAGTCGCCTTTGGTCAACGCGTAGTCTTATGTTTTAGAGAAAAGATGGCGATGATTTAGTCGCCTTCTTAGATGTAGGCAAAGAGGGCAGCTATGGTAAGAGACGCCCTTATAAGACATATGTATTAAAAAAATGAGGCAGCGCTTGCTTTCACGCCATCTGTCTTGCACACATTTATCCCTTTGCTTGCGTTGTCAAGGCATCACACTTCACCTTATTCCTCCTCAAATTGCACTATCCCTATAATCGTACCGTCGTCGTGCACTGATTTCGCGCCAGCATCGTCCGCCCCGTCGCACATCCCCTACTCCCGCACGGTCGTTGTTCTCCATTCCCGCGTCAGAACCCACACCGATCGTCACGTCTCACACTGTGCCGTCAAACAAACGGTGGTGTTGAAGTGAGGCGTTAACGGCAGCAGCGGCGGTGGCACCGACGTTGACAATTGCGACAGAGCAAGTGGAGCACATCGAAAACCCAAACACCAACGTGGCAATGAAACAATGGTGACCTTCAACCAATGGCAAAAAAGAAACAAATAAGAGAAACGAAAAAAATACAAAAACCAATGGTGAAGAAGAAGTACAAAGCTCAAAACGAACTTACCAATGGCGCGAAAATGTAGGCTCAAGGAAGACAAGAGGAAGCACTAGAGCAGAAGAAAACAAAGCGTCACAGAAAGGAAATATGAAAGAGTGATAAATTTCTAATTTCAGAAATATTTCATATTAAAATATAGACACTTATGAAGATTTATTGCTAATTTACATATAAAATAATCCCTAATTTATGAATTTATATCTTTTTACATTTTTTATGCTTTTTACTTGAATAAGAATATTTTATTCCCAAATTTGGTGTTAATTGCAGGTTTCTAGGGAGGATTGAAGATTTGGAGTAAAGAAGAATCATTTAAAAATTGAAAGCTGAAAGGTTCAAGAATAAAGAAAAGTACTGAAAACAAGTCCTTTCAATGACACCAATGAAACATTAACCACTAGAATAGACAAGTTCTTTAGTCATATTATCATTTTTATTATACTTATTATTATTAATATAATTTATACATATTATTATTAATAATTATTATTACTATATTAATAATAATAATAATAATAATAATAATAATAATAATATAAATTATATTCATATTATTAATATTTATTCATATTATTAATATTATTAATAATATTATGGTGTCTGAAGGAACCTGGTTTCGAATCCCATCCACTGTAAATTTTATTTTATGGTGTCAAAGTTACATACGGATTATATCCGTATGTAATTACATACGGAAAAAATCTGTATGTAATACCTGTTTACATACGGAATTTAATTCCCGCTTCATGGCGCCAAAATTACATACGAAAAAAATCCGTATGTAATATCTATTTACATACGAAATAGAATCCGTATGTGATGTTGATTTTACATACGGATTTTGATCTGTATGTAATAATCCGGATATAATTCGCGTTTTTCTTGTAGTGATGTTTTATCACTTAGCGCATTAGCGCGATGCAGGAAGTCACCTAACCTTAGTAAATTAGGTTAAATAAGGGGCTAGAGGAACAACCCTAGGGTACAAGATTGAGAGGAAAATACCATTGAGTGAATTGTATAACCCAATTGAAAGAATGGAAGGTGTTAGAAGTATGCGTGGCTAATTTTATCATTTGGGATTGAGAGTAATTTGCTCGAACTCTTATGTATTGAGGTGATATTTATATATTATAATATTTAGTTCTTGATTGATTATTGGTATTGTTGTTTTATTTCTAAATTTCTGTGACAAATTGAGAATCTTATATCTGACTGGAAAGTATTTTTAGGGTTCTGACCTAAACAACAATACTTAACATATTTGAGTGTTAGGAATAAACTTGAAATGTTAACTGCTATTAACATATGAGCTTCGTTCTAAGTTGTTCTTATAATTATGCGAGGGATATATTTATGGAACATTCTTAAGGATTTTATATGTGAAGAATCGATATAAATTAATTTTATATGGGCATCAATTTCAATCAAAGAACTTAATATTAACATACTAATCAAAATACATGAGAGTGAGAGAGATGAAATCTAATCCCTGTTTTTCCAACTTAAAGCAACTAATTTTTTGTCAGATTTCTTATTGATCATTGCCAACACAATCACTTCAACAATCTTTTTAATTGTTCTGTTTTATATTTAGCAATTATTATACTCGATAGTTCATTGTTCCTTGTGGGATCGATATCCATCCTTAGGGATAATTATTACTTCTGACAAACGCAGTGCACTTTTCGTAGAAAGTCATCAAAGAGTAGTGGCGCGCTCTATGTCACGGTAAAAAAAGAGTATTAGAGGGGTAGAGTCGCCTTCTTAAACAAAAGCGCTTTCTTTTAAGAAGGCGGCTACCTTTTAGCCGCCTTCTTAAAACAAAGCGCTTTGTTTAAGAAGGCGACTCTACCAAATACCCACCCTCTTAAATGATGTTAATTTCAAAAATGCCACCGGATTTTCAATAACAGCATCTGAAAGTAAAAACGCCTTAAATGTGGGATCGTCATTTTGATATTTTGTAGTAGTGTACGGAGATTGGAGGGAGCTTAGTAGAGACAATATACCAAAAAATGAATATGTTTGGTGGAGGGACTTAAAGACCGTATTTAGAGCATGTGAACACTCAGCTTAGTTTGATAACAATATAAGATGAAAATTAGAAAATGGGATTAAAATTCACTTTTATAACAAATGGAATGGACAAATAACTTATGCTAAAAAATACTTGAGAGTGTATAATAATACTGAATTGTAACAATAATTGGGAATGATAAATGAAGTGGATGAATGAATGACTTGAGTGGGAAGTACTTATGGTCACAACATTCTTACAAGATTTATCACACACACCAACAATTGAGGGACTAGATACTTAGGACACTACAAGAAAACTATTGAATAGAAACTAATTTTAGAAACAAAAAATAATTAGTGGTTATATTGACTAAATTAAATACCATTTTAGAGACCAATAATTGGTATTTAATTAGCTACCAAGATTTTTGCTACCAAAATTAAAATCTAAATAATTGGTAGTTAAAACCTTGGTAACTAATTAGATACCAATTTAGAAACTATTTATCAATAATAGAAACTAATTTAGAAATCAATAATTTTTTTAGTCTCTAAAATGATTTCTAATTTAGTCACTATAACAACTAATTATTTTTTATCTATAAAATTGGTCTCTATTTAGTGATTTTCTTGTAGTGGGAGTAGAAGGGTGGAAATTGTAAAATATTTTCAGTAAAATTTGCATATGATATTATACAAAATAACAATAGCAGAAAAAATAATTTTTTTTAGTTGAATTTGGAAATTAAAAGCAATTCCAAATGCACTAGACTTTGTAAGGAGAGTGGGGATAAATGAAGTGGCCACAAAGGATAGATAACCTAGAACATGGAATAGTGTATAATGATGAAATTTTTGGAATGACACAATTAAAAGCATGTACATGGATAACCAATCAAATAAAAAAGAAAGCAACATTATCATATTTTGATTGTTGCTTATGCCCAAAATCATTTATTCAATCTATTATGTAAACTCTTTATCTTCTTATGCTTGGTGATGACCTTTTATCCCTATGCTATAATTTTGACAAAACCTAATAATAGGGTATGCAATGATATGTTCTTTGATGTGAAATTCCAAGTTTGGTTTAACTAGGTCTTATATTGGCACTTGATAAATGATGTTTTTATTTGCACTACTTTTTTTCTATATATGTCTCACTCCTAAAAGCAGTGCAAACTATTTTTCTACTATCTATTTCCCTTTGTATAGCATTAAAATTTCTTTGACAGTATATTCTTGTGAAATCAACCTAGGAGATACAATAATGGACCTTGAAAGCTTAAAAAATATGGACGTTGATCAGTCCATGCTGATTGTTAACAACTTTTGAAACACCAAATGAACATGAGAACAATATAAGAACACTTCTAAATATACCTTATAGTTTAATGCAATACTCTTTTCAATCCCACACGTTAACAACCATGTCTTTCCACTTTTGTGTTCAGTTGTACGATTCTTATACTTGAAATATTGTGTAACTTTGTTTAACTCAATACGAGAAGGTGGAAGATTTTTATATGGTTTTAAGGGATGGATTAAAGAGCTAATTATCATCATTTTAGTGGAACTTTCGCATCATCTAAGTAAATATCTTAGATTTTTTATATGGTTTGAAGCAACCATATATCCTGTTTATTTATATATTTTTTATTGTTAATAAAAACAATATTAGTTTGTATTTATGTATAAGATACTAGTTTACATTTTTTCTGATAAGATGATTTTTCATAAAGAATTAATTATATATACATAGACACTCTGCACAATATGTATTAACTATACACTCCATTTTTTTTTATCTATTTTTTAGTATACAATATATCACCAATTTATCTGTTTCCTCTTATTATATAGATTAACACGAGTCCATGAATATTTTTCAATAATAAATCGAGCCAAAGTGTTCACAAAATGTGAATTAGGCTATGGAGAAAGAAAACTTTCTTTACGGCTGTAGATGACTAGTATAGTCAAACTGATCCGATTTTAAGAATATCTTGTTTGTGATAAAAGCAAATTGCACATGGGGAATGGTTATAAAAGGTATCAAACAAAAGCAAAGCACAAAGCATATTGTTATGAGTCTTCAAGTGTCACTGTAACTCTTTTATTATATTAACTATACATAATAAACACAAGAAAGTAAAAATCCACATAACAAAATTAGAAGGTTCCAAGTGGTACAAGCCAAATTTACGATGAACTGGCATTACTCGTGGCCGGTCCCCTTCATTTCGAAAAAATGGCTTTGGGAAACGATGTATCAGATTACCACCATTCTTCATTATTCATGCAAGTTATCACAATGCTGACATGTCCTCCCAGAACTCTCCCTTCCAACCATGCACTTCCATGTTCCTGTTTAAGAACTCAGAAGGTTGCATACCAGAAGATATTAATATTAATATACATCTGCATAATATTTGTTCTTGGTTGAAAAGAAAAGTGGTCCATGTGTTCATAATCGTTATAATTATCTTGTCCTTGCTCCTATGGATAACATCAATAATTGGCTTGTCTTGAAGCCAGCATGTATAATTTCACTAAGCCTAAGAGAGACCTCTACTTCAATGTTCCATTATTAATTAATTAGATTACCTTGTAAGACTGTACCATAATGTATTATCTGGATATGTGAAACCAAATAAGCCACTGAGGGACACATTGCTGAATCACAAGGGAGAGAGAAAAGGCCAAAGAGCAAACTTCTAACACTTATGTTTTGTTCTTTTGGAGGATATGTCTCTGTGTAGTGTAATCAATTGCACTTTTATACAACTCTTCAAAAACAGAGATACAAAGAGAGGGACTCAAGAAATTTTTCCTTAATCTCAGCATGCATGAACAAATTGGAACTCTTATTTATGTGACTAACAATTATAGTATACATTAGATTTAATAACACCTATATATACTCACATTCAATTCTAAATTTTTTTCTTTTTAATGCTAATAAAATAAGAAGTGTGTTATTTTAATAAAAGTATTGACTGTACCAAAAATATTGGAGTTAACTGTAAGAATTTAACCAAAACAAAGTAAAAATCCATTATTTAGAAATTTAATATCAGTTCAATAAATACATAGTTTTTTTCTCCTTTCTCCTATAAGTCTCCCTCTAAGTTGTCTAGTACATTATTCATTTACGCAAATGCTCTTAATTACTTTATATTTTTCTGGTCTATTAACTCTCTCGCAAGGTTGAGGAAATCAATAGTGGGAATTCTCTGTCTCCTTTGTCTCTTAGTATAGAATGCAAATTAATGTCGTTATTTAAGTGGAAATAGTGAAATACAGCAATTAATCAATTAGGTAGAAAAAGATGAAGGGAATCCAACAATTTCAAAAATAGTTTTCTTGTACAAATTAATCAATTAACAAATTTAATATCATTAATTAAAATTATTAAAAAAATAATTATTGTAAAATGATGGAAAGAATTATATATATATATATATATATATATATGTATGTATGTATGTATAGGTCCAAAGATTCATATAACAAATATATAAACTCATTCAAGTAGATTAGTTTTACCAATATTAGTTGAGAAAAAAAGTACTCCGTACCTTCATGTCATGAGAAGCATTTATTAGTGATTCTAAGATAAGTTAAAAAAAATTGTCGACACAAACGAAAATAAATTTCTTTATTATGAGTATATAGATAACATCCATCATTTGAATTTTGTTTGTTAGATTTTAAAGGTGAATCAAGAATTGGAATGTTGATTAACTATATTGAAGTAGATAAATTAATTCCGTTAAATTCAACTCCTAAATGAGTAAGACTTATTCACTGTAAATAATATTGGTTCGATGTTTATTTTCATAATAACACGGCCGTAAAATATGTTGGGATATTGTGATATAGTTGTCCCAAAAACCATGAAGAGATTCTTAATTTTTTGTTGGTTTTAAAATTGAAAAGGAAAATGTATTGAGAAGAGCAATAGTAATTGTTTTGTCCATGTAGTTGTGGTTATGATGGCTTGTGACCTTGCTTGGCGAGTTGATGCAGTAGACAGATACATAAGACATTGTATGCTCCTGTGTGTTTTTTGCGTTCAAAACGAGTAAATCCATGTTCCTATGCTCATCATGGCTTGGCTTGTCTTGGCGAACGCGCATTTTCCTGCAATTTCGGCAACACCAAAATGTGACCCCTACTTCAATATTCCATTATTAATGTACGTATCACTCTGTTCACTCCACTGGAAACAGCGAAACACTCCTTTTGTTTAACCACTGGGAGAAGAAAATTGCCAAAGGCTAACTTCTAATAACACTTATATTTCATTCTTTTGGACCATATGTATATGTGGTTATTAATCAATTAAAATTTAATCTACTCTCGTGCAAAAAGATGTGTAAGGGAGAGAGAAGACCAACCAAATGCTCTTCAGTTTGTCCATGCAGCTTCTGATAGGGCACACACAGAACCACAATTTTCTTTTTACTGTAAACAGGTGGTCCTGCATGTCTGTATTCCCAAAAACGATTCAGCAAGAGATTCTTAGTGAATTTCCATTCCAATGAAAAAGTTTAAATGGAACCTGAATTTGATGTCTATAACTTTGTACCGCAAAACAAATAAATTTGCATGGAAGTTTTAATAATATATTTCCGAGCAGATACATATATATAGGCATAACTTGTAAAGTTGAATACAAATTTCTCTCATACCCCAACTTTTTTGCCTTCAGGGATGGATCAGTTGTACGTGCGTTAGGAATTTAATGAAGGAAATAGGTAGAAGAAAATAGGTTGGTCCAACTACCTTTATAACTATCAGAAGCTTCACAGCAAGCACGTGGTGGGGGAGTTTTGCTTAGTTTACGGTTCATACGCAGAATATTTTGCTTCATTTTGCTGCCAAGATATCTAATCCCATTCGTTCTGGTATACGTTACACCATTCCTACTTTGTACCAGTTAAAACTTCTTTTGGGGGTAATTAAACAGTGAAAAAAGTTCATGTATATAACTGTGTTCTTACTAGATTAGGGAGTTCTTACGTGAAAAAAAAAAACTTATATGTAAACCGAACTTTGTGCATTTGACCAAGAGAATGGCGTTAAAAATATAAGATATTAAAATATTTGTGAGTACAAAATATAAGAGAGTATAAGAGTTGAGAATAAGAATAGAAGAGTATTTATGAGTTCTTCTTAGAATTTAAGAAGACATTAAACAAAAGATATAAATTATTAATTATGAGATATAAATTAATTGAATTTTATAATAATAAGTTATAACCGCTAGTAGTTTTATAACTGAATTATAATCTGATTTAAGTGTCTTAAATATTATATTAATTAAGTAGTTATTGGTTTGAATGTATCTAACTATAATTGAGGTATGTATATAAGTTTCCCTTGTCAAAATCTAAGAAGATTTACATGTGGATCAATTTGAAGGATGAACGAGTTCGGATTGGATCTGTTTGGATTTAGCGTAGGTCGATCCTTGATTTCGATGTCTGTTAATTATTTTCGATGATCGTTTCAACTCTGACAATAGTATTTGACCATTTAGTTCAAGTTTGAGAACGTCTTCCAATGTTCGTTTGAAATAGTATTTAACCATTTGGTTCAAGATTGATAAAGTTTTACGATGTTCCTCAAGTTGTGACTTGACCGTTTGGTTCAAGTTTGATACATTTTCCCGAAGTTCATTTGAACTCGGATATGTATTTGGTTGATATAACTTTGTCGATGTTCGTGTTTTGAACTCGGATATGTACTTGATTGTACAAGTATGGTATAACTTGATAAAGAGCACAGTGTAAAAAAGTGACAAATTGTTTTGACCTCAAGTCCATTGAGATATCGTCACTAGGGTCAGTCATAGGTATTGTCTGCTTTGCAATTCAAAACTCCGTCACGAATTTGTCCTTAAAAGGCACTTCAGAGGGTTAAGGGGGGAAGGTGTATTTAAATTTCTCTTAGCCTCGACTCCAAAGTGTTGTGGGACTATTGGACATACTGGAATAAACTGAAAAATGCTCATTCACATACCAAAAGAATTTGTCAAAAATTAAAATCTGCTTCCACTAGAACTTTTCATTTATAAGAAAATTTAAATCTTGTTTCAATTTTCTAAACAAAAAATTAGAGAATTGAGAGTGTGACATTTAATTTGATCTTTTTTGTGTTTTGTTATTTTTCCTCATAAAGGAGTTAGGTCTTCCAATGTGGAAGAAGGTAGTTTGCCTATTAGTAAGAACAAAACAAAATATGAGTATATAAGTGAGTACTCCAAGTAGATTTGATCTTTATTTATATTTTATTTCACTTGGACTAAGGTATTCTAAAGATATTTAAAATAAATAAGAGATATGATTGATTATTGAACATTTGTCATTCAATCAATTCTTACTATATAAATATCAAAGTTATGTGGTTGCATTAATTTGGTTGGACTACACCTAACTTGATTGAATTTTATATTATTACGTGTATCTTTGTATATCCTCGATATGGGTAGGTACATAAGTTCCCAAGCATGAAATCCATAATTGAGGTGCAAGTGAACCGATTCGATGGATGAATGAACTTTAGTATTTTGCAAGTGTTCATCAGATTATTTTGATCAAGTGATATTTTATTTGAAGTGAGTTGTATTACTTTGAGATGGTTGTTTATTTTCAAACGACCTATCGTACTATGATGGTTGCTTATTTTCAAGAGATTGTGTAGAGCTTTGTTTCAATGATAGTTTGATCTTGGATAGCGATTTTGTATAGCTTTGTTCCGATGATCGTTTGGTCTTGGATAAACATTGTTATTCTATTGATCGTTTGATCTCAGTTAGTGATTTTGTTCCAATGATCATTTGAGCTTGGATAGACATTGTTATTCTGATGATTCTTTGATCTTAGACAATGATTATGTATAACTTTTTTCCAATGATTGTTTGCTATTGGATAACAATTGTTCAAATGACCATTTGATCTCAGATGGACATTGTTGTTTCGATGATCGTTTAAACTCGGTAAGTGATATTTCTATGACTATTTGACTGTTGATAACAATTGTCCCAATGATCATTTAATCTTCAATAGACATTGTTGTTCTGATGATTGTTTGATCTCGGTGAGTGTTTTTTCTAAGACTATTTAGTCTTTGATAGGAATTATTTCCATGATCATGTGATCTCGAATAGACACTATAGTTTTGATGATGGTTTGATCTTGGTGAGTGTTCTTTCTATGATTGTTAGGTCCTTGATAATAATTGTTTCGGTGATCTTTTGATATCGAGTAGACATTGTTGTTTCGATGATTGTTTGATATTGAAAAGTGGTTTTATATAACTTTATTTCAATTTTCATTTGGTCTTATATAGACATTCTCCTTATGATCGTTTCATATCAGTTATCGATGTACTCTTTAAAATAGATACCAAAATAAATTTTATTGTAAAAATAGAAAAAACCTTTCTTGAGGGTAAAATTTGAGTTAAGAAAAAGTAGTACATTATCTTTATCAATAGTTTAGATGTAATACATTTTCAAATAGGTTGTATACCAAGTTCTTGACAAGAGTTTTTCATTTAATTATTCAAGCTTATGAGCCTTATTTTGTACTGTATCTATGGGTTTCTCATACATCTTGTATGATGTCTAGATTAACTTTAAGGTTGACATCATTATTGTCCTTGTCAAAATTTTGCCTATGTTAAAACGCTTCTCTGAGCTCAGTCGAAAAGGTGTTTCCCCTACAGACTATTAAGAGGTGCAATGATAACCCCACAATATATTAAAACTTTCTTAAGTCCAAAGACCTTTATCTTCCACGAGTTTCTTCTTAAGTTCTTTTAAGATAATTTTATTGGTTGCTTCCGTCTATCCATTAGTTTGAATGTGTTTCACGGATGACACCCAATGTTTTATCTTGAGTTGTTACCAAATCTATTCAAATCCCTTGTATATATCGCTATTTGTAACGATGAAATATGGAAAACTATGTCTACACGCCACACTTTTTCAAAATAATTTTACTTTTACATTAATGTTTATATTCATTTTATATATCTTTACCTAATGTGTTCATCAATTAAAATAATAATGTTAATTTAATATAATTTAGAAGATAAAAATAACAAATAAATCAATAAATTAAAAAAATATTAAGACTGGACATTAAAATGATAAAATTTAAAATTAAATTTTGCATTGTTTTTATAAACATTTTTTTCTTTTATGAACTTAATTTAGTAAGATAATGAAAATAATTATTTTTGAATTTTTATTTATTTAAATGTTTGATTTTTTATATTTTTTATTTAAATTGTTGGACAACTTCTTTTTTCTAAATTACATTGAATTGACATCCTTATTTGAATTAATGAACCACACTATGCAAAAATATAGAAAAATTAATATATAAATTAATTAAAATTAAAAATGATATTTTATTTTTAACTTTAAAAAATAATAAATTAATTTTTCAAATAAATAAAATAATTTGAAAAAAAACATTGATTTAATAAAAAATGAAACATTAAAAACTTGTCAACATACGATTAAAATAAAAGTTGAAAACATGCTAATATGATTTTAAAAAAAAAAGTAAATATGTATTTAGAAGCATGATTTTTTGAAAATTATATTAAATAAATTAAAGTTGTGTTTTTAAATCTGATTTTAAGAGGGGGAAAAGGACAAATGTACTTTGAAACACGATTTTAACCGAGAAAAATAATTTAAACGAAATTCGTACTCTCTTTTTTAAGAGTACAATTCATTTATTTTAAAATCATATTTCTAAACATGATTTACTTTTATTTATAAAAAAAATTGTTCATATAAGTAATAACTAAGCAAATTTATAAAATTCTTCTGGATCAAATAATTCATAAGATAATTTTTCATAAAATAAAAAAACTTTTTAGATTGGATAATTTATAAGATATTTTTTCATTAAACAAATTTTTTTTGAATTGAATAACTCATAAGGTAATTTTTTACAAAAATAAAATCTTCCGATTATATAATTCATAAACATATTACGCAAACAAGTGCTTATGAAAATCTATGCACCGGATTACCCAAATCGTAATACCCAATGCCACCCCACACCTCCATAGTCAATGTGAATGTTTTTATTTTTTTACCAAAAGGTAATTATGGAATTTTGAATTTTATCGAGATGCCTAAAGAAGACACTGGGGTGCAGGAAGAAGCAGCCAGAACAGGACATGGTTGCATTGATTTTGGCCCATTATCTTAAACTTACAAGTTGGGCAATTGCTTCCTGAACCCAAATGATTTTGAACCTGCACTCTATCAACTTCAGAAATTTCAAAATTATTTATCATTCTGGAATTAAAAATTTGGAATTAAAAAATAATTTCTGAAAAAAAAAATGGAATAGATTTTTTTGTGTTCTGAAAATGAAATTTCAGAATAAAATTAGAAAATCAAAATCTTATTGTGGAAACCTGCACTCAGTGATTTTGAACCTACACCAATCAACTTTTGAAATTCTAAAATTATCCTTCATTCTGGGGTTGAAAATCCAGAATTAAAATATACATTTTAGAAATAATAATCGGAATAGATTGTTTGTGTTCTAGAAATTAAATTCCAGAATAGAATTGGAAAATCAAAATCTTATTTAGAAAAAAGAGTTTTATAATAAAAAATACATTTTGAAAAAGAAATATAAAATATAAAATCTGAAAACATATTAAGAAAAGGAATTTCAAAATCTGAAAAAGTTTTCTGAAAACCCAAATTCATAATCATAAATGTATTATGAAATGTCAAATTTAAAATATATTTTGACCTACACCCCTCCCTTTTATTTAAAAACTACAAAGGACATTTTGCATTACTAGTAGGGTGTAATTCAAATTTGTTGGATGCAGAATCAATTGCAATTGACTAGAAGTTTTTTACTTATTGTTATTTTTAAATGGAGTCCGTTACTTATTACTTTATATATTATAGTGATTTAAATTATGACTTCAATTGTAAGGTTATTTCTTCCTTCACACCTCCATGACTTATCTGACAGTTAGATGAAAATATTATTTTATTTTTAAAATATATAATTCATAAATATTTTTATTTTTTTTTACATTTTTTGGATTATATATTTCAAAAGATATTTTCAGATTATATAATTTGAAAGGTATTCTGGTATCCAAAATATTTTTTGAATTCTATAAATATCTTTCAAAATTCATAATTTATAATGTATTTTTAAAAAAAAATCATTTTGGACTATAGAATCTGAAAGGTATTCCCAATTCGAAATTACCTTCAAAATTTTATAATCTAAATTTTTCTGAATCACAATGAAAAACATCAATAAAATAAATGATATTTTTTATATTTTAAAAAGTATGGGGTGACAAAAAAAACTATGGAGGTGTAGGAAGAAAGAGTCTATGTGTAACCCTATTGAAAAGCCCATATCTTTTTACAAATAGTTTATGTTCAATTTTTATTTTATTTTATTTTTTAACTCAGTATTGATGAAATACAATAACATTATGGATTGAATAAGATATATATGACATATAAATAGATAACAAAAATATAATTATTATTAAATAACTAAACAATAAGATACGCGTTACCAAAAGAAAATAATTAATTAATTGTAAAAAAAAACGCTAAAAATACAATAGTATTTTTTTATAGGAGTGTGACAAGTCGTTTGATTTAGTCTAATTTTCATTTTAACCTAATTAAATTTTGACAAGTTTGGTTGAATTTGTTTTTTATTTAACATGGGTTATCGAGTTAAATAATCTAAAAAAAAGTACTATCATTTCTTTAACTCTTAAAGAAAACTTCAAAATTAATATTTTTAATGTTTTCCTTGGTTTTTATGGGATAACAATAATATTTATAACATATACATAGACACTAATTCTTAAAATAATGACATGTCAAAACAATAATCATAAACATATTTTACAGCTTATTGAATGTAGTTTAAAAGTGGATATAAAATATGAAATATTCACTTATAATGACACTTATTATTTGAATATTTACTCATGGTATTCATAGGAAAACATTCATATAATCAGCTATATATTTTTATATAATAAAACTATTAAAAAAATAATATTTTTATTTTGTAATTGAGTTGGGATAGTTTCATTGAATTTAAAACTTAAACTTATTTTCCAATCCATTTACAATTGGGTGTAATAAATAAAAAATTATCTGATCCAATAATTCAACTTATAAAAGTGTAATTAGATTGAGTATAAGTTAGATATATGGAATGTAATTTGTTTATAGAAAATTTGTTTAACGATTAAATAGATTAAAAAGTGAGCTTAAAAATATTTTTACAGTTACTAAATTAATTTTTCTCAGATTTTTGTATTGAACCTGTAAGTTTATTTTGAAATTTGTAAGAACATTTTTTAAATTGTAAACTAATCATGTACAAATAAACCAAACTTTGTTACACCATTGGAGCTACCAAATCACATGTAGAGAACAGCTGTTTATTTTGTCAAAGCTACAATTGCTAAACAGAAAAATGGCCCAATGTGCATGAATTTGACCCCTAAATTCAAAAGAATAAACAAATAAATACAATAAATGAAAAAGGAAATGATAAAATAGAAGAAAAATGAAATCAAAGAGAGAGTTTTTAATTTGAAACTCACCATTGCTGGAACAAAATATAATAATAGGATTTTTTAACGTATAATTTTTTGAATATATTTTAACTAAAAAAATTATGTACGTTAATAAATATACATAGTTTGTTATCGTATTTTGCTTTAAAAAAAATCTTGTTATCTCATTCTAACTAAAAAATATTATGTATATATAAATCATTTTTCTCTTATTTCCTTTTATATATATATATATATATATATATATATATATATATATATATATTAATTAGAGCTAAAATAAATGTGTTATACATGAAGATACAAAGTCATGGTTGTTTGTGAATAAATTTTTTCGTGGAATTGACCAACATAATTTGACCATTTGTGAAATTCTGATTGCACTAGTCGATTGTATTTTGACAGGAAAAAAAAAGCAGTTGTAAATAGTGACTCAGTTTTTATCATTATAAATTTTAGTTATTTTTTTAATATTTGCCAACACTTTTAATTTATTAAATTAAAAAAAATAACATTAAAGAGTTATGATCATGTGATTATTGTATATACTTTTAAAGTTATTTTCATATTTTTTAACTCATTATTTAACATTTGAGAATGACATTGTTAATAATTGAAACTATATATGGTGAAAAAAAAATTTATATTTTTCATTAAATATTATTAAGAAAATGTTTACATGAGACCAATAAATGTTCTAAATAAAGAATACACATTAAAGAAATCAATATATAGATTTAAGTTTAATGACACTAAAATAAAATGAATGGTTGAAAACCCCCATTAGTTTTAGGAGGTGAACATATAAAAAAAAGTAGGTGACAAATAATAAAATGGTAAACCAAAATAGTCCAACGGTTTTCATGTTGTTAAATAAACATGTTATCTACACTTAGATAATATCATTGTAATAAGGAAGTTGTAAAAACTTATCGTATTATTTAGATAATATTTACTAAAATGTAGAGATTATTTAATGGGCTAATTTAAATGTACAATCTGATTTTGATTAACAATTTCATATTTCAAAAGATTAACAATTTCAGAATTTTTATTTTACCTAACAAGAGGCATTACTATTTGATGTACGCAATTTATTTAATTATGTAAGAAGCTAGAAAGAGGTAAATGTAATTAAACAACTTTTTCTAAGGCTAAAAACTAAAAAAAAAATAAAAAATAGAGTGCATCAATGAAAAACCAGGACATGTTTTATGCATAATTATGCAAAACTATACAGCAACACAAGATCCTTTCACACAAGGTTCATCAAAATCTACTAGACCCCCTTCACTTCTACACACCAAAAACCTCTCCAAGAACACTTCACAGTAGTGTCACCTGCAGGTCCACTATCATTTGGGTGCTGTAAAAGTCATCTACCAGCCCAAAAAGCCACATTGAAACGTTTCTCTGACAAGTCCAAATTTGAAACACTCTGAACAAAACCCACATAGGTCAAGTTTGGAATCCATGGATGGTTCCCCTATATAAATGTATATTACCATAATAGAACTCCACCAAACTACAAAACAAATATGCTTATGAATATGCTTTCAGTTGTTCCATAATCAGCTTTGTTGTGTAATGCACTTAGTGATCCCTAACTAAGTCAAACATGTGTTAATTCTCTCATACAATTAGTCTCTTTTGGGATAATCTTATTTCTCTACCTACTACTATTTCAAGGTATAGTGCCATCAGATCAGACTTCAATGAATTGTTCTTTATTCTTAATAGTAATAATAGTGTGGCAACTTACGAAAAACAGTCTCCTTATACTCTACTACACAAAATTGTCTCCCTCCAAAAGAGAAGTAAGAACTAAAACAACTTACAGAACATGAATGCAATGTCCACATTTATACCCTTAAAAACAAAATGCATACATTTTAAAAAAATATCCAGAACATTTATAAGATAAACAAAGCTCGAAGAACACGTTAACAAACCAAAAAGCTAAAAATCGTTACAATGAGAAAAGATCGCACCTGAGACTAATCAGAGACAGTGTTCCAAGAGTTGTATTCGATCCTTGAGAAAAACCCGAGGCACGAACGTTGTGCAAAACGCACCGCAGCTGAAATGGAGAAGATGAAAACCAAATTTGAAAAATCAAATAGGGAAAAACGAAAATGAATACCTAATATAAAAAAAGCAGAGTGAGAAATGAACCTTCAATTCAGTGGGAAGAATGGAGAAGCTGAAGACGATTTTCTAGGGCAAAAACATAGTGGGAAATGAAGCTTCAGAGGGAAGAACAAAGGGAAGAACGGAGGGAAGAACGAAGAGATTGAAGATGATTTTCTAGGGATTGAGAAATGTTTAAACGTCAGAGAGTTGAACTTTCGAAGATTGAAGAATGTGTAAAAATTTGAGAAAGGTGAGGAAGTTGTAGTCTATGAAAAAATAAAACATGAGAAGTATTTTGCCATCAACAATAGGGGAAAGTAAAAAATAAAGGAAAAGAAAATTATAATTTTTTGTAAAACTATTGGGATTTATAAGGGGTTTAAAAAAAACCCAAATTACATACATGTACTAATGGAAGTTCTTATAACCTCTTCTAAAAAAACTTCTGCTAAAATTAATTTTTTTTTTAGTGTGATAATTATATCATTATATTTAAGACAAACATTATTGATGAATGAATATATTTTGAAGTAAGTGAGATTAATATTTTATTTATATATATTAATGATCTCTAGCTTGCAACAAATGATTTTTGAGAGGCTAAAAGATTTCTTTCAAGTAATTTTGAAATGTAAGATATAAGTGAGATAAAATATACAATTAGAATAAAAATATTTTAATCTGTTTCAAAAATAATGCATATAAAACCCGGTCTATTATATAAATATTTGCTATTTAATTAGAAATTGAAAGTATTTTTGTATATGAAAATTTTCTTCTAAGAGACATTAATCATAACTTAATATTTTCTATTTAATTAGAAATTAAGAGTATTTTTGTGCATGAAGAATTTTTTATAAGAAATATTAATCATAACGTAACCCATATATATATATATATATATATAAATAAATAAATATATGTCAACATTTTTACATTTTTATAATTATTTAAAGTATATAACAAAAACATACATGTTATATAGTTTTATATAATAATAAGAGTTTCACTTCAAAATAAAGGACTATGTATATTTAATGTCTCATGAGGATATTAAAATAAATTGTCCATGAATCAACATTAGACGAGATATCCTAACACTTTCTCAAACAACTTTTAAGCAAATTCATCTTCTACTCGTACTACAAGTACATATGAAAAAAAACATAAAAGATAAGTGAGATCTTTATAAACATTAAATATCAATATAAACTTAGCATACAATAATAAATTATAGGGGTTTATAATTTGAACTACAATTATAAGACTCAATCTTACTTTATCAAACATATAGATCTATATTTCACTTATGATGATTCATTATACATATCAAAAGTCACTAAGAAAGTGATTAAGTATTTGAATATTTCTTATTAAAAACATTAGTATAATTATAATTATTTTTCTCAAAAATATTGACAATTTTCATCCCACAAAAGAGATATATACTTAGTAACTAACATTGACGATGTTGAACAAACATGTATTAGATAGTTTCAAGTTTGGTCTATGAATATCCTAATTTAAGATGTTATTTTAAACTATTTAGATATTCACCTACTTGATAAATACTTTCTTAGACCCAATGTGGTCCCTACCTTTCCTCTCACATTGTTTCAAAGTGTTACATCCCAAACATAGACACTCAACTCATTGCAATGGAACCTCTCACCCTTTGACATACTCTTTGATATTTTCAAGTATTAAGTAACATAACATTATGACTATTATGATATGTTATTTGTCTTAACTTCAAATCTATACTCACAATTTAAAAAAATATAAAAAATACTTGAAAAGATATAAAAAAAATAATAAAAGATATAAATAACTTTTTTTTTATCTAAATTTATTGAATTAAAAAAATATTTACTATTACTTAAGATAACGTTTAAAACAATACAAAATAAAAAGAAATTAAATAAAATTTAAAGTAAAAACTTTAAATAAATAATTAGATGTACGCGAGTATATCATATGAAATAATTTTAAACAAAAGAATATAAAAAAAAATTAGTATGTCATTATAAACAAATAAAATAACAAAATACAATTGAATTGAAAAGAAAAAATATATATTATTAATAAATAATAAGAACATGAAAAAATAAAAAGGACCTGTATACTATAAGTAAATTAAATAATAATGTAAATCCATAAAAAGGAGAAGTAGATGACTGGAAGTGAATTAAACATAGATTAATCTAAAGCATAGGATCAATATTGAGTAAATTAAATTATAAAATATGAATTAATAAAGAGTACAAATACATAATTGGAATTAAATTGTAAAGTAAAAATTAATAAAAAGTACAGATACATAATTGGAATTAAATTAAATAACATAAATATATATTTATAAAAGATGATTATTATGTAACTGAAAAAGTAAATTAAATAATATAAATATAAATTAATAAAGATAATTAATATATCATTAAAATTAAATTAAATAGTACAAACATAAATTGATAAAAAGATTAAGTAAATTAAATTATATAAATACACATTAATAAATAAAACCAGTAACTCTAAAAGTAAATAAAATGACATAAATATAAATTAATAAAGAGATCATTATGGAAAATATATTATATTATAGAAATATAAAATATACAGAACAAATAAATTAATTAAAAGTATAACAATGGAATTATCCAAAAGTCATTACAGAAAAAACTTATCTTTATTTTGTTAAGAAATAAAATTTTAGATTTTTTTAAATAAATTTAAATATTTTATTTAATTTTTAAAATATTTTGTTTAAATAAGAATTCAAGTTTATTGAATTTTAATTTTCTTATTTAGATAGAGTTTTCTCATCCTACCGAATATAAAAATTTATCACTAAATAAAACAAGTAACATCGAAATATTGAACATTTTTTCACCACACAAAAGATATATATACTCATATCTAACATTGGTGATGTTGAGCACATATCAAATAGTCTCAAATTTGACCTATGAATATTCTAGTTCAAAACGTTGTTCTAAACTACACAAATATTCATCTACTTGGTAAGTGTTTAGGATTTTCTTAGACATCATCATGGTCCCTACCTTTTATCATGTTGTGTTTCAAACTATGGCTTCCCAAATAGAAGCATTCATGTATTAACATGACCTCGACTAATTACAATGAAACCTAAGACTCTTTCTCAAATCAACTCACATACTCTTTGACATAATTCAACTCAATATTTTTTTTTTGCATTTTGAATAATAAAATAAGGTGATGAGGATTAATATATGTCATACTTGTCGTATACAACACAATCAAATACGAAAATAGTACTTAAAAAAATAAAAAAATAATAATAATAAGGATGATGTTTAAATAATACATTCATTAAATAATAATAATAATAAGTATAAAAATAATAAATTTATCCAATTTTATTGAATTAATAAAATTATTACTTTTTACATATTTATTTGAATTGTTAAAGGAAGATGTTTAAAATAATACAAAATATAAAAAAAAAATCAAAGCAAAAACTCTAAACAAATAATTACATATGAATTAATATAGAACACAGAAACAAATAAAATGATAAAAATATAAATGAATGGAAAATAATAGACAATATGGTATTAATAAATAATAAGAATGTAAAAGAATAAAATGACCCATATACTAGAAGCAAATTAAATAATAGAAAAATGTAAAATGAATAAAAAAAAACAAGTAGAAATCATATCTAGAAGTGAACTAAATGAAATATATATATATATATATATATATATATAAAATTTAATAGAGACGATAAATTGTAGCTAAAAGTAAATTAAATAATTATATAACTAGAAAAAAAATTATATAAATATAAATTAATAAAAAGCACGGTATGTGATTGAAAGTATTTGATTGTAAGAAATGGTAAATTACATAATAGAGATATAAAATAAAAAATTATTGATGTATTACTATAATAAATTAAATAATGGAAAAAAGTAAAACATTATGGTTAAAAATAAGGAAAATGGTAATTCTTCCATCTAGATTTAGATTTAGGTTGTGTTTGGATTGAGAAGAAAATTGATGAGAATTTGAGAAAGTGAATGTGTGATAATTTAAGAAGAAACTCTGAAGAAATTGAGTGTGTTTAGATTTGAGTATTTTAGAATGGATTTGTGAGAAAAATTCATTGGAGTTTGTGAGTGATATGATGACTATGAGATTTTTTTTAAAGTGTTAAGTGTATATTTACAAATTTATCTTTATAATTAAAAATTTATAAACAACGAAATATGAGAAATTTTTTAGTATAATTGAGTTAATTAAAATTTTCTAAATTATTTCCAATATAATTGAATTAATATTTTCAAAAAAAATACGTGTTAGTTAACATTGTCATGAAAAATTGTCATAAAAAATCATATTCATATAAATATAATTTAAAAATATGATTTATTTATTAATTTTAGTTATTTATAATTTTTTTTTTGAATCGTGTTGGAGTTGACTTTGGAACAAAATGCACATTATGTCAATTTGTAAGAAAATAAAAAGTTATCATAAAATAATTATATTTATATTAAAAATAAAATTTGAATTCTTCATAATTGTAAATATGAAATTCAAATAAATAAATTTAATATTTATAATTTTATAAAGTATAATTATTAACATAATTTGTATTGAATTTGAATAATATTATTAATTATAAAATAATTTATAATAATAATAATTAATTACATATTTAAATATATTTGTAATGGTTAATATATTGATTCTTTTAACATTATGTTGGAATGGAAAATAGATAAACAAGTTCAAATAATGTAAAATTACACATAATATTTTACTTGAACATAGCATACCATAAAGTTCAAATAATCATCCATTAAACTACATATTACATAAATTCATGGCATTACAATCCCAAAATAGACATTTGTTAATGTGATGTGAATTTGAAGAAAATTGTGACCATATTAATTAGAATAAGAAAACACACCTCTCTATATCAAGTTTTTTTTTTACATGTTTATCACAAATTCAACAAAGTTAAATACTAATTGAAAGAAGATGAAGACTGAGATTTAGATTAAGAGAATGCCACATATTAAGAGAATGCCGCATATTCTTTGATTTCTTGCACACGGTGACCAACTACTAAACACACTCCAATTGCAGACACTAACCACACTCCTATAACTACTAAACACGCCACCAACAACTATTAAAAATACCACATTGGGGTACTAACCATACCATCAGTTGGTAAAATAACAACACAGAGGCACAAAACCGAAGAAAGTCAACACATAATTGATTAAGGGAGTGAAATACTCGATTAGTCCTTGATTTCTAAACACATAATCGACTATCTGAGTAGTTTTTTTTTCACACATAATCGATTATTTCTTATTTTTAGACACATAGTTCTTCACACATAATCGATTATACTTTATATTTTACATTATAATCGACTATGTTAGGAAAAAATTGATTATGTCTTCGTTGTGTTTGTTATGGAAGTCTGAAAATGCTTCACTTGTTTCATACATCTTCATGCACCTCCCATAAGCATCTAGAACGAAGCTACAGATACACCACAAAGCCACATATACCCCAACAACGAAGAATGGTGCTCAACCTCACCAACAACAAACAAGAATGCAACAATGGAAGACTCACAAACAAACTCTCTCACAAATTATCTAACGTTGCTCTTTGCTCTCCACGGTTGCTATTTATTTGTATTTCAAACACACATTAATGTTGTTTCACGAACAATCTTGGTCAAGGAAAACATGCTTTGGAGTTCAGGAATCTCTTAATGGCTCTACAAAGCACTCTACCCATATCCATAAAAAAATTGAAGATAAAATAGAAAAAACACAACTTCTTACATAACTTTTTCACAAGATTCTCTGCATGTATGTGAGGGGATATCTTCCCATTCTCTTATATACACATCGGTAGATCCAAAAAACATATATAATTGTTGAATCCATACACATAAATAATGCTTCGCTTGAAATAAACATGTCCTTATTTAATAGAAATGTTGATTTAAGTTAACAAAAAAGAAGAGAAGAGAAAACAATTTTATCACAAAACCCTTCAAGTAAGGAATTTAACTAATTCGATTTCTTGTAAGTTACTTGATATTTCATAGCATTAGTTAAAACAGAAAAAAAAATCTGAATAAGACTTAAAATATAAATACAAAAGACTATAACAAATTAATAAATGCAGAGATTCAAGGAGTGTCTTAACTTAGATTATTATAAAAATGATTTTATAATTCTATATAAAAAAAATTATTTTCCGTGATGCTTAAAAATATACATTGGAAAAATGAATAAAATTATTGTACAGAAAGCATCAATGAAAACATTAAAAAGTTATAGTTGACCGTGAATGATATTTTCTGATAATTAAAATATTGGATAAAATATATACATGGCTTAAATGAAACAATAAATAGTAGTTTAGTTTTCTGGATTGAGCGAGCAGTAGCAGTGTAGCAACGAAGCCTGCGAAGAAAATGGCATGTCTAGAGGCTCTTATCCGAGTCAAGTTTCTTACATGGCTCACCAAAGGAAGAGCATAAGAGCATAGAAGGGCAAAATGGTAACACAGAGAGTGAGAAAATGAAAAGTAATGTGACATTTAAATACTGTGAAAAGCAGGCACGGTTACCCATCATCACTGTGCAATATATACCACTCTCACACTCTTCCTCTTTCTCTTCCAGATCCCCTTCTAACTTCCAACCTTTCTCATCTCTCCCTCTTTTCATTCCTAATCATTTTTTTTTTAAATTTCTCTCAAAGCACTGTGAGACATTCCAACAAAACAACAACGACGACAACATCACTTCCATCGCAACCCTTTTCTCTTCCACTAATCGGTAATCTCCTTCAACTTGTTCATAAACAACAAATTAAATATTAATACCCAACCCTGCATGTTCATTTTTCTCTTCAGATCGATCCTCTTTAGCTTTTCGTTTTTGTTTTATTATATATACATATGTATGTATGTGTTCATTTTTACGGTCATGCCTTGATGATTTCTCCTTTTGTCTGTCTATTTCCAACTTTGCAGAATCCGAGAAACTTTTTGTTTCAATTGGTTTCTGGGAAG
Organism: Phaseolus vulgaris; assembly: GCF_000499845.2. Classification (NCBI taxonomy): domain Eukaryota; kingdom Viridiplantae; phylum Streptophyta; class Magnoliopsida; order Fabales; family Fabaceae; genus Phaseolus; species Phaseolus vulgaris. The sequence goes on from NC_023759.2 coordinate 40,290,644, forward strand.
ATCCGGTTGATCCGATCCTCTTGGGAAGCGATTTGGGATTGTAACCGTGTGACGACGTCGTTTTGGTTTGTGTTTTCGGACTCGCTGTTTTCTGAAACCTCGTACTGGTGGTATTGTAGGAGTGGGATCTAGTGTAGGAAACAAAAAAAAAACATCGTCGGAATAGTTGTTGTTACAAATGGAGACACTTGTTGTTGTGGCGCATCACAGGAACCAATGCTATCCCCCGTCGAAACCCCAAGACCATGCTGAGTTTGATTCCTCTTCACCTTCAAGAGACTTTAGGGCCATAAATTGCAGAACTTTCCAGACGGGGTGTGGTATTCTACCAACCCCACTCAATTCTCACACTTCACCGTTAACTAAAAGCCCCAAAACGCCGATAACTCCTTCAAACACAAACAAAACCCGTTGCAGAACCACTCCCAATAGCGCTCCAGTTCCCATCGATCACAGAAAGGTGAAAAGTTTCAGTGAGCATGTCTCTGATGGGGGCATTTTGCTCTCTGAACTTTGGGCTGGGCCTACATATTCGAATTCTCCACCACCCAGTTCCTTGCCTATTCCGAAATTTTCTGTAAGGCCGAAGAGGAGTGTGTCCCTTGATCTCCCTGGTTCTTGTCCTGAAATTCAATTGCAGCTACATGCTAGTTCTGCCCCTTCCTCCCCTTGCGGGGATCATTCTCCATGTGCCAGAGACCTCTTCGATTCGGCGACGAAGGCGTTGCGTCGCATCCTCAATCTTAGCTTGGATGAGGAATGAGACTGGAGGAGCAGCAGGCTCCTGTAAATATTGAGTGCTTTTGGTTAATGAAGTTGGTTTAGTTTTAGATTAGGTGTGTATAGAGTGACCAAATAAAAGGTTGTAGTTTTAGTTTATGTATGGCTTTCAGTACAGTGGTGGTTTGCCCTTGACTGTGGTGGATGATGATGGGTGTGGTGGGTTCATGATTGGAAACGTTAGCAGGGTTTGTTTTGTGACATTGATGGAAGCTGCCAGAGAAATGGTTGTGAGAAGCTGAATGGCGTGGTAAAGGGTTGGAGTGGCATGGAATAGAAATGGGTGGTAATTAAGAAATTTATTAGTTTATATATTCAAGAAGAATACAGAGTTCATGGTGTGTAGTTCATAGTATAAACTCCTAACAGAAAGAATGGTTACCCTCGCTTAATCTGATAAAGGATTTAGGTAGGTCTCCTGCTTTAGTACATAACGTAGATTGTAGAATCCTTGCACTTGCAATAGCCTATAGAGCTTAACCCTTTTGGTTCTTTTCCCCTCTTCAAATTTTCTTTTATCCTTTATATTCTGGTCCTGTAGGATGATCCACTTTTTACTAGTCTGTAGTTACTACTTTGCTTACTGGTCCTTCTCTCTTTAGCCATCTCTTCTTTCTCTCTGTATGTATTTGTTTTCATTTCTTAGTTGCCCTCAGAGATGGCATAGTTTGTCCCTTCACCATCTTTTCAGTTTTTTTGCAAAGAAAAGTTGGTAGGGCTTCGGTTATATAATCTTACGCTGCTGTTTGCTATAGTTTTTAGGGATAGTCTGTGTCACACAACCTGTTATCAAGCCCCTAATGTTTTCCATCATAGCCTTTAGTTAATGCTTCTTTCCATAGTCTCACCTGGCTTATCCTTGATGGAGAGCGTTGACCGTACTACGCCAGAATTTTAGGTAATGTATTGCTTGATGTTCATGCTTCTGCTTTTGTTATTTTCGGGCCATAAATTCGGTTACTAAAAATTGCTTCTATGTGAATCAGGCAGGCGAAACTGTGCCGAGGCTGTTTTGTTCAAAAGATGTGGTCATGATCTTCTAGGTCGCTAGTTCGTTTTTCTTAAAATCCCTTTGTGGTTCTTTCCGAGTTTGTGTAACTTGTGGAACTCCATGTGGTCTGCTGAAATAAATTTGTGTAACTATTAGTTATGTACTATGGTTTATCTGGAGTAGGTATTAAGTTATATGTTTCTGGTCAGTAATTTATATACTGTTTTGTTAAACCTATGAAAGCAGCACTTTGAAGAAGGAATTTTTTGTTTTCTTAACGAGACATTGATTTGGGTACGATGTGATATGGACATAAGGATAGGAGAAATTATTAAAAAAATTCAAGATACAATACAGTTTATGTGTTAGCATGATCCATGTGAACCACCTCATCTGGTTATATACTATCATTTGTAGTCATTAGATGGGTCTGTATTGTAAGAGTTTATTGTAAGCTTACCTTATTAGTGTCCGTGCTCTGCATATTCTCCTTCTTCCCTAATATCTCATACAAAGGTGGTTCACCGTAGACATAGTATTTGTGAAGATATTTATCAGTTGTCAGTAAAAGCATGACAATCGTGGATGACAATAGCAATTTAAAAATTAAAACAATTATTTGCATTGCAATAATAAAACAATAGAAACATTTCAAAAGGGGTATATTTTTCTTTCTAACCCATATCAGAAAGTGGCATAAAACATCGTTGTCTTGTTCAAAAGAGGTGTTGTTTTACATTATTTGTTATAGCATTATCCTGTGTTTGGATGGAAAAAGAGACTTTTAGCTTTTATGGTTAATTTTTTAATCAGTATAAGTGTCAGGTACAAATTATTTATTTAATTTTATTCATTCTTCCATTCATTGGAAGATAAATATAAATATTTTTTTATTCACTTTTTTCTTGATATGCAACATATCTTTATTGATTATTTTACTTTTTTTATTTATTTATGCACTTATTAAAATTTGTGGTATTTTTCTTTTTGGCGTGTTTGGTTTAGGAAAAAAATAAATAAAAAGATGAAAATAGGGAAGAAATAAATAAATCCTAAACAATTTTATGAAAGATGTTGCTAAGTATTGGATGGATAAATTTCTTAGTGATGATGGAGAAGATGTTTTAAACTCTAAACCCTAAAAAATAGATGATAAAAGGTCTGTTAAAAAGAAATTATTATTTATTTTGTGTAGATTTTTTTGTGATTTTCCTTTAGGATATTTTGTTTGTTCCTCTTTGGGGTAAAAGTGTTGAAATCATATGTTATTAATTTAGGTTTGAAGTTGTTTCTTATGTACAAATTTTGTCTTAGTCTTCTCATACTTTATTATATTTTGTTTTTTCTTGTTTAATAATATTTTTTTTCATATAATAGGAGTGATGTTTAGCATGGAATTTTATATAAAAAAATCAATATTTAGTTTTTATAAAAAGATATTAAGAGATAAAAAATGAATAAAAATAAGTAAAAAACAATAGAGTGTCATTATTCTTTTTTAATTTTTCCAAAATTAAACATAATATCGGATTTTCTATCCTCCTTTATACCCAACAAGGCTTAAAAGTTTCTTAAAAAAACACATTTAATACTAAATTAAAATTATGTTATTTTAATCAACGATGTCCCAATTTATTCTAACTTTTTTCATTGAAGTTTAATTTAATTAAAATTAATTTTATAAGTCATTTCATTATCTATTCCTAATTATTATGTAATTTTTTAGATTTGGTTCACAACACAATCTACGTGTTGGAAGAATCTTTTACTGAAATCCTTGAAAAAAAAGTTCAATTGATTTTTAATTAATATTATGATTTTATCTAATAATTATGATCAATCAAATTAAACACAATTTATTAAAATCTCACATTGAGGAACAAAAATGTAGAATAAAGAATGGGAGAGTGAAGCCTAGTTGTAAAAGGCATGGTTAATTGATCAGTACTATTTTGTAGTAACTATCTAAACAGAATCTATAATTGCATCTGGAATGCAATTTTAAAAGTGATAAAATTACATTCCCAGAACTAACCTTTGGAACCTTTTGTTGGATATTCATACAAGACTTCAAATATTAGTTTCTGAAAACTCTGTTTTAACAAGAAAACTAAAAAAACAAAACCGTGGAAATATATAAGTAATAAAATATGTTACAATATAAGGACTATTTTGTATAAATTTAGTATGGTTTATTATTTTGTTTGAAGACTCATTTGACATTAACTCTTCTTAGGCTAATGAGTTTATTCTTATACGAGTCAATAGATTTTTGGAGTAATTATATGATAATAATAATAGTGGGTGATTAACAATTATTTTTTATAATATTAAATATATAATATATTTCTAATCACGCTAATCTGTTACTGTAACTTTTTATGATTTAAAATGGAATTTATTTTTATTATTAATTTAATTTTTAATATATATATATATATTAATAATTATTAAATTTTATTTTCCAACCTATGTTTTTTTAATATTTATTAGACGAGAAGTTATAATTAAAAAACATTAATTTTTTTTATATTTTTTTTTATTTCTAACCTTTTCTTTTCCTTTGACTCTACAATTATCTTTCTTATTTAAAAGACTTTAATTAGATAGTGATATTACTTTTTTGAAAATTTTCTTTTATTCACACTCTTCAAGTTAAAATGAAAGAAATATATTTGATTTATTTGAATTCTATTAAAATGAAGGAAATATATTTGATTTTTAATAACCGTGTCATGTATTTATTAAAAAAATATTAAGGATAATATACAATTAACCTTAGAAGAACTAGTAAAGATTTTAAATTTACAAAGTATTATATAATTAAAAATTTACAACTTTCCTTTTATAATTTTTTCTCCTTCGAATAACTAGTATTAATAAGTTCATTTAAGTTACATTTCTTAAAAAAATGGTAATTGGAAGCATGACACATATTCCATCCAAATGGAATCCATTTTGGTAAATTTTTAAAAGTATATTATTTTATAAATATTTTTTTTTCATCTTAATAAGAATAAAAAGTCTTAACGATCTATCACACTAATTTTTCCCCATAAATATTAAAAACAATGTTTTTAATAAATAAATTTTTAACTAAAATATCTTTATTATGTTCCTTTCAATACATTTTTATGGATTATATATATATATATATATATATATATATACAATAAAAATATATTTAATTATATATATATATATATATTATTTTTAATTAAATAAATTAGAAAATTTATTATTTTACATTTAAATTACTCATAATTCATAATTTAAATTGAATTTGTAAATAAATATGATTTAAATGACTTTATATTTGCGTCTTTTAAATAATACAATATAATGTATTTTTTTAAGTTATTATATTTTTTTATTTTAATAATTGATTTAGTTAAGTGTCTCATAAATTTTAATAATTTTTTTATTCTATTGAGTACTCAATTTTTATCTTTTTCAATTGAGTTAATATCATTTATTTTTTCCGTTGATTAGGTGATATAATTATTATTTTGTTTTATAATTTTTCTTATATTCATGTATAAGATTTTGTGCTTAATATATAATGATATTACAGTTCATATAAAATAATAAATAATTTTTATTGCTTTAATTGAAAACGTGTTAGATATTAAAGGACTCTAAGTGTCATTTACAATAATGATAAAAACAACAACATTGTTGTAAATAACTTAGAAGTCATTTGGAGTATGATGACTTTTAATCAAAATAATAAAAGTCACTTGTTTTTTTATTAACAAAAAATATTATTTTGTGTTAATAAAAATATTATTATTCTTAATATATTAAGACAAATAAATAAGATGATAAGATAATTCCTATAAGAAAATTATTAAATAAAAATTAATTTTAAATACTAAACATAATTAGTTGTTATAGTTCATAGAGAATCATTTCATTGGTATAATAGACTCCCGCTAGTCTGTTCTTAGAATTCTTTATGAATAGGTATAATCTACCTATGTATCGTTTGTGTTAACATGTGGGTTTTGGTCTAGTTCCCCCATATTTTTGTATTTTCTTTCTTTTTTCTTTTTTTTAATAATATTTTTTTTTATGTGATGGCAGATGATTGTTGTTACTTGAGGTGTCAGCTTAACTGAGATGTCAAGTTACATAGTGATGCCTATCACGAAAACTTTATAAAAAAAAAATTAGAGATCATTTTAAAGACTAAAAAATTATTGATTTATGAATTTGTTTTTATTATTGATAAATAGTTTTTATATCTAATTAGCTATCTAGGTTTTTGTTATCAATTTTGGTAGCAAAAACTTTGATAGCTAATTAAATATAAAAATTATTTATAAATACTAAAAACTACTTTAGAAATTAGTTTCTAAAATGGTCTCTAATTTAGATTTTTAAAATTAGTTTATTCTATAGAGGATTTTTTTAATATGAAACTAAATTGAAAATGACTGATACTGAAGCTTAACCTTAATAATTAATTATAATATTTTACTTAAATACAATAAAAAAAATTAAAATTAAACCGTGACACAAGTCTCCTTAACTCCCACATGTAACTGAACCAATAAAGAGGTTAAATAAAAAGTGATGTAAGAGAAATTAATAAAACTAGAAAAATACTATTTATCTCAATTGATGGTTGGTCTCATTCAATCCATGATTACCACGACATTGCTCAACAAAGTGAATTAGAACTCTTGAGAAGTAAAAGGACTACGGATTAATATTTGAATAGAGAAATGATCTTGTGATGACAATCTCATTATTCACTTTGCAACATACTTTTAGGACGAATATAGTCATTAAAATAATATATTTTTATAAAAGGATAGAAAATAAAATAATAGATATAAGGTAGGTATAAAAATTTAGTTGGTATAAAGAATATGAATGTTACTAAGTTGTTAATGAAGTCTATTTTATTAAATAGCTTTTAATAACGTGAAGCCTAGGAGTCCACGTTATTACTCCGTATGTAGCAAGAACACTTGTATCTATTTAGGTAAAAACAGCACTTATTACTTCTTAAATTTCAGAAAACCCGTGGCATAGGTTACGCGCTTTCACACACACATATTTAATAATCAAATTTATAGTTACCGTCCTATCAAAATTCACCAGCCATAGTGAATTATCTACCTACAACACATACCTATCAAAACAAATACAAAATTATCCACGTATATTCATTTATTTTAATCCATACATATACATATATATATATAACAATTAAACATAACTTGAAGATCAAAATACAATTAAAAACAAAAGTAATCACCCTTCATAAAAATCCAAAAAATTGTATACATTGAAATGGATGATTGTCTGTTTACAATGTATTATTTTAACTAAAAAGATTTTAATAAAAGTGAAGAAAAGTTGCAATAAAAACATGAAAAGGGGTGGCATGCACAAACACTCAAAATATGGATGATCATTATCAGTTAGCAACTTACAAAAAAACAAAAAAAGCTTGACCCACTCCATATGATTTCAAACACCTATACCTATATAGGGTATAGCATCTACCTATATGACCAACAAACCCAAAACTTTTGAGTATTGACGCCATTTTAAAAATATGCCTCCAATCATCATTTGACTTCCATGGCTTTAACTTACAAAACCTTCCATGATCCACTACCACCATCCCTTTTGATGCACGGGGGAGTAAAAAAAATGAAAATATGGTTTAAAACCTTTAACAAATGAGATTTTCCTTTCAAACATGACGTCACACCCTCAAAATTTTGTCTGTGTTAGTTCTAATAGTGTCACATATTTAGTAATTGTTGTTTTGTTACCCAAATTTAAGCATATATTTTGATTTGTCATTTTATGGTTTTATTTGTATTTGTTGAGCATGTACTATAAAGTGATGAGTTTTGTTGTGTAGTAATTATTTAGCCTTGCGTTTGTAGCAGAAGGTAGCTAGGTGGAGATAATGTTGTTGTAGGCATAGATATATATCCTAAAGGTGTCACAACGGATGTTATTTCTGATCTATCGCAACGTTGAAAGATGCCAAAGGCGTCGCCATCTTTAGGTTCCTTTTGTTTGTTCTTTATTATCATCCATTGAGCATCTAATGCACGCGCACTTTTTAGTTCTTTGGGTCCCAACTCTGTTGTGTTGTGTGTGTTCTCCAGTTTTCACACGGGCCACACTGCTCCTGCACCTGCATTTCTACATGTCAATGTCTTCCATTAATGCTTCACCAGCTACTGCATTCCATCACCAATTTAAGGTTCTTGTTTCTTCCTCATTTACATACTCTATATGCATGCTTTAGTTACTACTACTATTGCTCGCTTTCTCCCTCAAAAACACACCACTGTTTGCCATTTGCTTTCTCACTCCACGACACGTGTGTCTTTGGGACAGTTTATGGTTGGGAAGCATAAATTCTGGTTTATGTCTCTGCATTATGTGGTGAACATGTTTATGCCGCATTAGCGCTCATTAGGACTAGACAAGTTCATATGTTGGGCCAAAACACCATAATTCAATACAAATTTAAATGTTTACATGTACAACAAATAAATAACTATAAACTTAAATAATTTTCTTTGCCGATAAAAAAATAAGAATAAACTTAAATAATTTATATATACAAGAAAATAAATACATACATCTCATAATTATAAGAAAGGGACCCATATATTAATTATACATTTTTTATATCCTTAATTAGCCGCAACTTTAATTATCATAAGTTATATGTATAATATAATTTTGGATGTTATATATATCAACATTTCAACATCTTATAATTTGTTTTTACCTCCTACTGTATATGTTTTTTTTTTTGGTCAGCTCCTACTATATATGTTATTATTGTAGTTACACTTTTCTTTCTATTTATAGAAATCATCTAACATGGTAGTTTTATGTATAATTTTGTAATATTTTTTTATTTATAAATTTTATACTATATATAATCCTTTTATATAGTAATTTAAATACATATTTTTAAAAAGTCTGGGTTGCATGCCCCTGCATATTCTCCTTCATTACCTCTGCCTCAACTCATGAATCAGAAAGTAGTGTAGCAAAACTGGTTATAGATTTAACTGCTAATGAAATTCTTATATAGTGAGTTGATTTTTGAAGGCATGGTACATGAGTCCAGGGTTTTAAAAAGAAAATAAACTTATCAGTGGCTTGATGAAAATTTTTAGCAAAGCCAAAAGTTGAAATAGAATTTTGAAGATCCAAAATCCAATATATATATATATATATATATATTTCAAAAAAATTAAAAAAAGTTTAGGAAAATTATTACCCTTTGACTCCTTAAAACTTATATTTTCCATCAAATTTTGCATTTTCACCTTATATATAATAGAACCTTTATTACAACTATTATCGAACTAAGTTTTATAATATAATTGGAGAATAACATATAAAATTTGATCCTTAAGAAACAATTTGCTTATAAAGTAGGCATAGCCACATGCATGCCCCTTCTCTTTGCTTAAGCTTCATGTTACAAGAGTGCTAGCAAAGATGCTTATAGACTATGAAATTTTAAATTATCATTAAAAAAGAATAAACTTTCTTACAGAACAAATTTGTTGGTTAAGTTTTAATTTATCTGTAAATAAATATTATGGATTTTTTCTATTACATACTAATTTTTGTTGTGTGTAATACCGAATTTTGTTGTAATGATAGGTAATAGATTTTTTTTAAAGTATTTTTATTAATAAGGTTACATAAAAAATAAAATTAATCAATAATAAATTTGAGTAATATTTCAATGTTGACTTAGCTCGAGTCAATGTCCTTCCTTTAAATATTTTATTATTAAATAACAAAAAGTAAATACCATTATATTGATTAAGTTAGATATTATTTAATAAACTAAAAAATTATTAATATCTAAAGTAGTTTCTATTATTAATAAAAATTTATAAAATAGTTTTTAAATTAGTATTTAACATTAGCTACCAATGTTTTAGCTATTAATTACTTTAAATTCTAGATTAGTCTATAATTAAATTAGTAACTAAAGTTAGTAACTAAAAACTTGATAGTTAATACTAGATATCAATTTTAGAAACTACTTTATAATTTTTTTTTATTAATAATAGAAACTATTTTAGATACCAATAGTTTTTTAATTTATAAAATAATATCTAACTACGTAAATATAATGACTAATTATTTTTTGTCTCTAAATTAGTTGATATTTAATGATTTTTTGATAGTGTTTTAACTCTTTATCAAGTTTGTTATACGGTATTATGTAGATTTTCCTCTTGATGAATGATCATTTAAAGTAGATGATACGTGATGTTTGTGAAGAAAATTTTGGAAGAATACATGTGTATGATTCTTTTGAAGTTTGATTTGGAGCAACAATTGTACCCCGGATGCAGTGACATTATATCATTATCAACAAATTTAAGATGGACTGATAGAAGTTTCATTGAATTGTTGTTGTTGAAGGAGCTGTTTCCAAAAGATAACATGTTACCTGATGACTTTTTACGGCAAGTGCACCGCGTTGTCAAAAGTAATAATGTGTTCCTAAGGACGAATATCGAACCCACAAGGAACAATTGAATAATCAAGTAAAATATTTACTAAATATAAAACAGAATAATAAAAGTTTGTTGGAATTTGTTGTGATGACAATGATTAACAAGAAAACTAACAAAGAGTTGTTGTTTCAATTGGAAAAATAGGAATTGAGTTTCATCTTTCTCATTCTTTTGTATTTAGATTAGCCGAATAATATTATGTCCTTTGATTAATATTGATGCTCATATAAAAATCATTTATATCGATTCCTCGCATATAAAATTCTTAAGATGCTTCTTAAATATCGATTCCTCGCATATTTATAAAAAAAAAAATTACTATTAAGATCAGACGTTGATAACAATAAATATTTCAAGTTTATTCCTAACACTCAAATATGTCAAGTATTATTGATTAGGTCAGAACCCTAAAAATACTTTCCAATCATATTTAATATTCTAGATTAAGAATTAGAAGTAAAACAATAATATGAATAATCAATCAAGAGCAAAATATTATATTCAGAGATCACCTCAATACATAAAAGTTTGAACAAATTACTTTCAATCTTAAATGGTAGAATTAGCCACACATCTTTTAACACCTTCTATTCTCCCAATTGGATTACAATTCACTCAATGGTGTTTTTCTCTCAATCATGCACACTAGGGTTGTGCCTCAAGCCCCTTATTTAACCTAATTTTCTAGGGTTATGCGACTTCTTGCGTCGCACTAATGGGCTTGTTGATTAAAACATAAAATGACCCAATGTTTCTATCGCTCTCTCGCTTAACCGAGATATAGTTCACTAAACAACCGATCAAATTTGAAACTTATGATGCTTCCAAATTCAAATATAGAAAAATATAGATACAATCAACTTCTAGGATCAAATCAAAACAATAAAATGACAATTCATTAAGGAATTACTTCTCATGTGCTCACAGGTAAGTGTTTCTCTCTATTTTCACGAAATCATAACAAATCACAATTTCTTTTCATTGCATCTTCCTATCACAAACATATTAGAAACATGAATCTTGGGGTCTTTTTCAGGGTTGTAATTAGGCCGAGCTTCCAAAAAATATTGGTTTTTCAGATAACAAAATGCACATCTTAAAGAAGAAGAACATACCTACAATCCAGTTATAAAGAACATATATGTTATCTAATCACCATTTTCGTTTGAGTTCACACTTTTCCTCATTTTTCTTTCTACCTTTTCATGATTTTCAACATGCATTTTTTTTTCTAATTAATAGGAATAAATTTTTCCTATTTTCAACATTTTGAGTTTTCAACAATCAGAACCAACCATTCCGTTTTCTATATTTATTGCATCTATGTTCTCATTCCTTAATCATGCTAAAGGGTAGGAAAATATATCATCAAAGGTTAGGGTGCAATAATAACAAAAAAAATTGGCCCAAAGACGATATAAAAAAATTTGAATTCTAATAAGATAAAGGTTGGCTATTTGGCCCTGAGTTCCTAATTAACACAAAAGCCTCAATCATCTTCATACTCTTTTATGATATAACAAAAAATAAAAATTAAGCAACCACAACTGTCAATTCATCAGTAAAACTCTCAAAATTGTTTAAGGTTCACACACTCACTTGGTTTAATTAGTTTCATTCCTATTTGTTTTGTCATTTTCTGTCCTAATCAATCATCCTGTTAAATTTTCATGTATCACAATCTTAACTACATTTGAATAGGGTTTCAATCATATTTTCTTTTCTAACATGTGTCTAATTCATCTCACTATTTAATATTTAAACACGTTTTTTTTTTTCACAATTCCAAATATACATTCTAGTTCTTTTTTATTTGAGAAAAATAAACTAGAAAAAAAAACAAATTAAAACTAAAATTTATTCAAGAAAAATAATTCAAAACATAAAAATAACCAAATAAGCATATTACAAAAAATTTATTCAAGCACAAAAAAAAAAACAAACTAAACAAATAAACAGAAACAAAAATAATTAAAAACTAAAATAGAAATAAACAGAAACACAATATTAAAATAACTGAAAAGAAAAGAGAATTAGAAAGATAAACCATATTCTTGCTCAATCCTCTCTTCCTAAGAAGTCATCCAACTCTTTGTTAAAATCTTCATCTATAGTCTTGCTTCATAAGCTGAATCTGCCCCCTCTAAATAATAGTACCTGTCCCCAAGCCAAAATACATAACCTGCAAACTAATAAGGAGGCATATAGGGAGGGGGTTACCTTTGAGATATTAGTTTTTTTTTCAAAAAATTTTTGATTCCCCGCAAGAAAACTCTATTTTTCGGCGTAACACTTGCTTAAGCAAGATATTTCTCGCTTAAGTCAGATTCCCTGCAGGAAGCTCATTTTTTTTGTTGTAAAACTCGCTTGAACAAGATTTTTCTCGCTTGAACGAGATGACTTTAGAGGGCACCCCACTTTTCCTCGTTCAACTTACTTAAGTGAGATTGGACTCGTCTGAGTGAGAATCCCTACAAGAAAACATAATTTTTGAAGAGTAAAATCAAAACAAAGATAACAAAATAACATAAAACTAAAATATAGATTGGGTTTAGGGTTTAGGGTTTGATCCTCGTAAATATTTAATCACGAGGAATGATTTTTTTTTACCATTTCAGCCAAATAATAGACAAAATAACAAGTTGAAAACACATCAAATTAACTATTCAAATATAATTTCTTAAAGAAAATCTAAAAAAAATTCTTCATCAAAATATAAAACTTCTATATCAAATAATTATAAACTAATTATAAAATTTATTATCGATCTATTTATAATTTGGACCTAAAAGTACTAAGTTTATCTAATATGTTTAACAACAATTAATTAAAAAGCATAGAAATAAATAAAAATAATTTAAGAAAATCCAATGCAAAAAAGGTATGAGATTAGGATTGATTTTTCTTGGTGATTTCAAAATAACACAAGTGTTAAAAGATGGAAAAGGAAAAAATGATATGGGTGGTCTTGATTGTTTTTGTTGATAAAACTTTAAGCTTTTTAAGTGTAATTTTGTTTTGAAATTACTAAAATGGTAAAATTTAAAATTTTATAGCAAGAGGTAAGTCGTGACTTCTTTGCTCGACTTTGTAAAAGGAAAGTCGTATTGATTAAACACAATTTTAGTTTAAACCTCAAATGAAGAACATAAGTCGTATTATCATTTAACGACTTCGGTAGAAGAATGTTAATGAAAGAAGTCATTTTCACCAGTCATGACTTTAATTAGCATATAATCATCTTGTATTTTACAAAGTCATGAAAATGTAAAACCTGTCTTTTGTGATGTTTCATACACAAGAACTGCACGACTTCAATGCAACATACAAACAACTGAAGTTGTGCAAAAGGGTAATGACTTCAGTTGTTTTTATGTTACATTGAAGTTGTGCATTGCCTACACGATCTCTCCTTTGGATTATTTTTTTTAGTTTTATATATTTGATACACTAGACTGAGGTAACAAATGGTGAGCTTGAGGAGGGAGGAGCGGGTGGTTGGGGAATTAGAGAGGGGTTAAGGGAAGGTTTGGAAGCACTTGGTCTTCCCACATATGCAAAATAGTGTTATATATATTTCAAAAGAATTTAAAAGTGAAGAAATAGAAAAAGGAAAAAATATGAACTGATGCAATATCTAGTGCTATTTTTAATTGTATAAATTGTAGAAATCTCAATCTAAATAGGCAAATTGAGTTGTGGTGACTAAAAATCAAGCTTGAATGTAGGAGGAAAGCGTTTTCTAGATGCTAAACAACGACATGGTGCTCTTGATTTTCTTGAAACTAGTCATTCGCCAGTTCTCCCAAACCCTCCCTTCACTCACCTTTGATTTCCTTGTCACCTGTGCCCCCTTCCTCATGCTCGTAATTTGTTGTCCTCGCCTAATGTACCAAACACACAAAACTATAAAAAAAAATCATGTCAAAGAGAAGTCATGTATGTAGTGCATGACTTGAGTGCAACATAAAACCAACTAAAGTCGTCACCTCATACACAACTTCACCTGTTTTTTATGTTATGCAATAAACTCGTGTCCTACCCACACGACTTCTTGTATATGGAAATATCACAAAAGACTTCTTACATATCACAAATTTTTCAAATACAAAATGATTATATACGAATTAAAGTTATCATTAATGAGAATGATTTCTTTCATTGACATTCTTGTACCAAATTTGTGGAACGATAACACGATTTTGTTCTTCATTTGAGGTTCAAATTGAAATCATGTTTAACTAATATGACGTCCCTTCTACGAATTCATGCACATAAGATACGACTTATTCATTGTTATAAAATTTTAAATTTTTATCCATTCTAGTGATTTTGAAATGAAATTACACCAAAATTATTAAAAAAAACTAAGACTTCAATGAAGCAAAACCACCAATCTAAGAACAATGCTCCATGCTTGTGACTACATTGTGATTTTTTAACCGTGACCTTTTCTTATTTACAATTGAAAAATGATACTTTGACAACTGCCCAATCAAAGATGTTAGTTTACAATTGTGATGTGCTACAATGCAGTTTTAAAATTGCTCAATCTCTTCACGTGAGGTTCACATTTCAGCAAGTTATTTATCTTTCTAATTGTAATATGGTGATGCAGGATTGTCAACATATAAAAAAAACCCAAAAGATTATGATAAATTGTAACTACAACCAAATTAAAAACATGGTATGCATCCTATATATCATTACCAACGCCTTCAAAGTTGTGTTTTACTCGTTTAGGCATGGAATAGAAAATACTCCCTTTGTTCTTGTACATAAGATTTTTTTTTCCAAAAGTTCTTCTTTCCATTTTATAGGATTGTTTTCTATTTTCCTCTTGCATTAATTGTTTATCTTAAAATATCCTTAACTAATGAAATAAACTTGTATGAGTAGCACAAAATTAATGAGGTGAGAAGACTTAAGTGAAAAAGAGATGATTAATTAACAATATTTAAGACATTTTTAGAAGAAACCTTGGAGTATTTTAGTTTGATAACGAAGTTTAAATAAATAAAGACTTTGAGATTTTGAACTAAGTTAAAAGTTAATGTATATTTATGTTCTTAAAAAGTAATTTCAGTTCAAGAGGGGGGATACTTCATTTGTATTCCATAAATGTTGAAAACAGTAAGGTATGAAGTGATTTATCTTGAAAATGGTAACATGGTATCTTTGATCCAGTCATCCACATATGCTCCCAAACTGTTACTAGAACTGTGTAAAGGCAATGATTCAATTAGTTATTGAAAGGCAGAATGGGGAAAAGAGAAAGAGGCAGCAAGGCGCATTAAAGGTTATCATAGTATAGGACATTAGAACACCTTTACCTCATCTCTTTTGGCCTTTTTCTTTTTGTTCCATAAATCTTTTGGCTTTTCAACTCCATTTACTTCTGCTCCTTCCTTTAATGATCACTCTGGTTATTTCATGCCTTTTTTGTTCTCTCACTGTAATCTGTTGGCATTACTATTATGGATTAGGACAAATATCTTAGGATGTGGAATAAGAATTTGGGGTGTTTAATTAATTCATCACAAACGGCTTTTAACTCCAAAGTTTGAAAATTGAGGATTCTGGATGTTATACGTATCAAAGTTTCCAAGGGTAACCTAATATTAAAATAATTGGATAATGAAGTAATGGGTAAGGAAAAGGACTTTTAACAGATGTATATTTTTGTGTCATTGTCAGTTTTGAAGAGTATTATTATAATGGTTTGCTGAATTGTTTATCAACTCAAGGTAGGGTGAGAAGGGCAATGGCTAAGGATGATAATAATAGAGTACATGAAGAGAGAGAGAGGAATCTTTGTGAGAAATAATTAACCGGTCCCCTTCTAAAACAATAGGTAGCACCATCATTATCATAAACTCAAAGGAAGGAGAAAAAGAAAGGCACTGTTTTCAATCACACATCATCGTCTGCTTCACCCCAAAACCAGAAGAAGCAATCAAATTAGTCATCACTTGGAATGAACTCTACAACATCCCCTCTTATCTCTATTTGCAGGGGAGAGGACGCAAAAAAAGAAAATAACAACGCAAAAGACTTCTTCAAAAAAGGTGGTAGAAAAGGGAAAAAGGACATTACTGATTACAATGAAATACTAACTAGTAACTACTTACTACAACTATTCCTAGTCTTGTAATAAAATCATGATGAATGGAAAATTTTGATTTGACTTTGTGCGTTTTTCCGGTTATTATCCTCCTCAAAATGCAGGACTTTGGAGCCACCGTGCATGCAAAGCATGCTAGTGAAGTCAAGAAAAACCGTTGCTTTCAAACTCTGAATTTTCTATTCCATCCAGCACCATTTCTTGGTGGCGGCACTTCCTGCTACAGAAAGCTTTCTCTCCTCTGCATAAAAATAAACCATTTCATCACCTTAAACTTTGTTCAGCTGGATTAAACTAAATAAGATCAATAAATAAATAAATAAAAAGATTATAGAGTATTATCCATGTCGAGATATTGTCGAAAGGCTTTGAAGTTTTGTTATCTTGTGGTTGAGGAGTCACAGAAGAAGGCTAATATCAAAAGAATTAGTAATGCAAATTGCAAAGGTTGGGATGGGAAAAGTGTGTGTACCTATAAATAAAGATGTCCTTGGTCTGGTCAAGATGTTTCTTGCAAGTGTGACAGAAGCTGAGGAAATTTGCGGAGGTAGCAGAATGAGAGTTTTGGTTTTGGGGGAGAGAATAATAGGTCTCCACCACAATGCAATTATTGAATATGTGTGTGGTTTTTGGGTTAGGTCCATGGGATATCACGCATGTATATTCCTCAGAAAGCTCCATCTCACTCCAAGACAGAGCCCTCACACTTGGCGAAACACAATCATCCTTTGCAGAAATTTCTGACCCTGATGAGTTTTTTGAATCCTTGGTTTTGGTTCCAAAATCATCAGCACATGTCTGAGACTCAAATGGGATTTTCACTCTAAGCAGAACGTTTCCTTTGTTGGGCTCAGAATTGTCATGAATTGGGTTGTCATCATCTTTGAGAGCATCAACAAGAGCAAGACGAAGGCCCTTTGAATCAGGCTTGTCCCAGGAAGTTCTGCTTGGTGGGGAGATTTTGTATGGAAGAGTTAAGAATGGATTCCCAAAGGCAGAAGGGGATAATGCTCTGGCATCAAGAATTGAAGTTGGGCTCCTTAAGGCCTCGGTTCCTGAGGAGAGACACTTGTTGGTGAAATCTCTAAATTTGGGTGACCCAAATAGAGAGGGTATAGTTTTAGCATAGTTTTGAGTGGGGGATTGCTGAGAGCTATGATCAGCCATCAAACCTGGCTTGCTCACCGCTCTTGATCTGTTCCTCAGCAGCATAAGTGGAACGAAAATGATCCCGCAAGGAAAATTAACTCCTAAACCAAGATCAACTCAAAATTAGAATAAATTACCAACAAGAAAATGTTACAAAGATGGTGAAATACTTACGAGAAATTAAACTCACCTAAAATGGTTATAGAGAGTGATGGCACTAGCAATAACAAACCACTCACACGGATGCAGGTTGCTATTTCAAAAAATCACCAGCGTACTGGGAATGTTTCTGTACTTGTAACTTGTTACACAAACTCACAAAAAACAACGCAAAAAACTGAAAACAGAATTGCCTCCTCGGTTATCTTTTTTGTCAATTTTGATATTGAATGAGAAAAAGTAGGGAAAGGCATGTGATTAGCAGCAGCTCTGCCATTTGATCTGTGGCGTTCAGAAACAGATCACAAAAAACAAACAGTTTTGGATTTGATGCTGTCTATGAGAAAAAGCATCATCCCAAAAATGAAGTCCTGAGCTTTGTTTGGTTTTGGTTACCAAGCACATGCACTTCCTGCCTCTTCCTCCCCATCACTGATTCCTACCTCTTTTCATTTTTCTATTTTTCCTTTTTCTGTTTGAAGCTGCAAAGTCTGGGAGTTTAAATAAAGAGCTTTGGATTTGGAGCAATAAAGAAGAGAAGAAAAAGAGAGAACAGAGAGAGAACAGAGAGAGAGAAAGAGAGAGTCGTGTTTGGATTCACATGCCAGTTCACAGATAAACGAAGGAGAAGCAAAGGAGTCGTGTGCATGAAAATCAAACGTTATTACTATATATGTTGAAATACATCGTTGTCTTCATATGTAGTATTATCTCATTTATTTTTAATTTGACTGAATAAAAACTGCTTTAAATTTATTTTTTATAACCAGATAATTTTTTTAATTTTATCTTCATCATTTAGTGTTATTTAAATGTCAGTCTTTGAACTTATAATATAACCAAATGCAGAAATTAATATATATTAGATTTCAGAATCAAAAGGAGAATATTTTTATTTTTATGTTTGACTAACGTGTTTAATATTGTTATTATTATATATTTTACATTAAAAAATATGAATGTCTTGAAATCATTGTGTTTTAACAACAGTAATTAAATTATGAGGATGAATTTGAAATTAATTGCGCTTTAGAAATTAAATTGAAATATTTTCTACAAAAACTATATTACTATATATTATTGTTTTATTAAGGAAAGAAAGTGTATAAAACAACCTGATCTATTTAATCGTCAGATACATGCAAAGAGAAGTAATTAAATAGTTTAACGTAAAAAATAATCTCTATCAAAATAAAAATTTAATTAAAAAAAAATCAATTATAGAATTTTCTGCATACTGACTATTCTATCAACATTTATATTACATTTTTTTCTCTTCCTCTTTAGTCATTATTTAACATTATGTTAGACTATGGAAAACAGAAGAAAAAAAATTGATAAAAAAAAGTAAAATTAAATTAAAATTAATGTATCTATTATACTAGCTATTTCCTATATCTCTATATTTTTATCTATCTGTTTATCTATCACTGCTTTTTACTATTTATTGTGAATCAAACAAATTTTGTATTGACTCCATATCTTCCATGTTTCTTAAATTAATAAGTTGGATAAAATATTCATTATATTATTAAATGGTTTATGATTTTTTTTAAAACGCACTAAATGTTACAATTTAAATATGGGATTTAAAAAAAAATATTCTTAGACTATTACGTCATCTTCTTAAAGTGTTGTCAATTTATTTTTTTGTTGTTTGAATGTGTATCTTATATCACATTTCAATTTCAATTTCATTTGCAATTTTTAATTCAATATAAGAGTCTTAAAGTATTTTGATTGCAGAATGCTTAAGCATTTGCTCAACAAAAAGTAATTATGTATTCTAAGAAATTGTGGTTAAACTAATATGTGACAACAAAAGGTTTTAAATTTTAGTAACTTTATATAAATAGCGGTTATTAAGGTGAATTCTAAATCTAATTATTTCTTACATGATTATAAAATAAACTTTATATATTATATATTATGAAATATATACTTTTTTTTTATCTTTAATTAATGTGGAACTTCAATATATTTCTCTTATTAGAATTTTTTATTCTTGAAATAATATATTATGAGTAGTTCGAGAATAGTAGATAAATCCAACAAACTCTTGTTACGATAAATTAAAAAATAACTCTTATACTATATTAAGAATTAATTATTTAAAGAAAAATTGTAAAAATATAATATTATTTAGTTAAAAATTATTTGTATTTTGTTACTTATAATTTAGAATTTTATCTAAAATTTAGGATTTTAAATTTTATATTGTATTTTGTATTGTAAGTAAGAAGTCTTATAATATATGGTTTTTAGTTTCACCTTTTAATTTTGTTTTTAATGCGATTCATCTCCAACCATCCAACAGTGTGAATAAACAGGTTTATTTTTGTCCTTTTTGAACATTTCAATCTTTTGTTGGTGATGGAAGGTATTTTGTCCACACTCTCTTTCGCACAGTACCTCATAACAAGGAAACAGACACAACAGCTAACTCAATCATTTTATTTTAGAATTAACTTTCATCACTTCATAGATCTATCCTCTCTCTCTCTCTCTACAACTTAAAATATCCAACAAATCTTCTTTTTTCGTAAATAAACAAATAATCATAAAATATAATTAGAACATCGAGTAATAGTCCTTAGTATATGAGTCGTTATTTACAATTCTTACCAAACAATAAACCAAAAGTATGATAAAAAAAAATACAACACCACACGTAAACTAAACTGAAAACTTAGGTCAACCAACCTTTTTTTATATATAACATATTCTTAGAAAACAATAAATGAACATTGCCATAATTGAGTGCATAGTTAATAGATGGTTAGTAAGGAAAATATAAGTTTTGGTGCGTAAAGGTGAAGCCAGTTGATTGAGTTAATAATTTAAGTTATAATATTTTTCATTTATATTAAATAAATTAAAACGATACACAAGGCATATAGAGACGTAGACTGCATAATGCATTTTGCTTATCCTCGTGGGATGGGACCCACTAACGAAACCTACCTGTTCCACGTAACGTACTTCTATTATCCGTTGCCTCAAGTGGGCCCACCAAAGAGCCGTGTCCTTTTCGACCTTATCCAGGGCCCACTTTCTCCTTACTGGGCCGTGTATCTTCTACTTTAAATAAGACAAAATTATATTTTCGGCCTAAAAACAATAATTATTTTTTGCAATTTTTTTTTTTTCAATTTGGAAACAATTGGTGAAATAATTAAAAAAAAGTGTTAATATTGTGTTGCAAGGAATCTAAATTTATGAACCTGAGGAGCAGTCCACGTGATTGTGTTTGGAAGAGAAGATTTATGAAGTTGACCACCACACAATCCATTCATCCGAAAAGAGCTCAGTATCACTTACCAACTTCACTTCACATTCACTTCCAAGTTTTCATATTCTAAATTTTTAAATCTTATTCACATAATCAAATTCATTTATGTTTACCAGACTTTCTAAGTCACTTTTTCATTTTTTTTAATTGGTGCAATATTTTACGTTTATTAAAAAAGTAGGCAGATATTTAAAAAATCATCTATATGAACAAATTGTGTTGGTGGAAAAAAAGTCGTGAATGCATCACCTGATTTTAGTTTTACGAAAATAAAATCATATCAGGTTCACACTAAAATTGTGGAAATAGAAATTTTATCACTCTACTACAAATTTTATTAATATTGATTAAGTTTTTTTTAAAATAAAATCTGATCATGCTAACAAGATTTCTTCTTGGATTATTTTATTATTTATTTTAAAATTAATACATACAATTTTATATAAAAAATATTATGTTAATATTAATTATTTATATAAAAAATATTATTTTGAAACGTAAAATTTATTATAAAATATGAAAGACCAATTACTTAAAGTGTACTGGTATGGACCGAACGATCAATATCATGTTTCGACTCCCACAACCGGGTTGACCGAATGACCCACGTCTAGGTGGGTCGACCGAATGACCCACGTCCAGGTGGGTCGACCGATACTTTCGGTTCAATTACGCTTAAGCAAGGTCAGTGAAGCTAAATCATCATTAAGAATTAGGTAATACACCTCTAACCACGATCCACCTCATTAATTCGGTCTAACAAGGTAGGCCCATTAAAATAATATAAATAAAACACATTCCAAGAAGTAGGTACATCATTTATTACTGTCAACCCCATTTGCTGACTTGAGCGTCCTAGTGCCTTCTGCAGGTACCCCCATTCGGTATTCTCTAGAAGACCAAATGATCAAGTAGCTGAGACCAGAGGAGTAGCGAGAAGCTTGGAAAAGAAAGCTGAAGCATAACTGTCCGATAGAAAGGAGGAAGACGAAACTCATCAATAGTTCTTTAGATCTCATCTCCCTAGCAAGAACATATAAAGTACTCATAATGAAATGAATGATTTAATTTCATAATAAGTTTTTAGAATAATCTGATTTCAACCGACACAACTTTATTTAAAATAAATTATTAACATTAATCTGTTATTAATCAAAGTTATGAAATGCATACATAATGTTTTTACAATTAATTCGTGTTTACCTATATAATTTTAAAAAAATCCATCTATTTCAGTAATACATGTAAAAAAGTACACCAATTAAAAAAACTCAATTTTACTTGCTAAAACACAAAGATAAATCATTACAAGAAAAGTTGTAATTAGCTGTCAAAAAAAGTGAGGGTCAAGTAAGGAACATTAATAGTGTCTCCAAATCATACATAATTGAGATACAAAAACAAATATTAATTATAATGTGGACAAAGAGGTTTTAACCGGACACTAAAATCATAAAAAAAATAGTTGTGTCCTCATAGTCCCCACTAATTCATTAGTAACCTTTGGATTAGTGTCAACTTAATGGGACATTAAACTCACTCTAAGTATCATTTAATATCATTTAGTATCTCCCTTTTGCTTTTTGTGTGGGTTTTTTGCGGAAACTAATATTATTATTTCTTGTAGTGAATCATTAATAAATAATAATAATTTTTAATAAGGGTGGTAAGGTTGATTTGTTTGGTCATATTGGTTTGTTCTACATTGTTATGTAAAAGTTGGAAAAAATAATTTTGTATTGTTTATTAAGATCTTTCTTCCAGCATTCCATCAAATTTTTTCCGGCAGCTCATTAATTTTAAAATTTAATTTTCATAATATAAAAGTGAATTTTGAAAATGAAAATTCAAAAGAGAAAAAAAATTGAGAATAACCTTTCTCTGGAACAACTATTTTACCTTATAGAATTCGATTTTTAAACTTCATGGGATGCAGAAAGAAACACATTTTTTTATTATTATGCGGGTTAGCGAACTTGTCTGTCTTGTCTCATACCTTCCTCGTGTGAATTACAAGTTATGTGAGACAAACTTAAATGGGTACAAGTTATGTGAGACAAACTTAAATGGGTACAAGTTATCTGAGACAAACTTAAATGGATTAGCGAATCAAAATAATGAGTTTATCTTACATCCAAATCTCACCCCACCCATCCAACATTGTTACTCTTAGTCTTTAAACATGTAGCGATATTGTTTGATTAAGATCGAAGAACATTTAACATTTATTATTTTTACATTTTCAGAAAGATATTCGAATCTTATGTAAAAAAAATTCAATGCTTAAAAATTGTATAATGATTGTAAAATTTTAAAGGAAGTATTTGATTCTATTTTCCCATAAACTGTATAAAGTATTGGCCAACAACATTTTGCATTTCCCTGTTTTCTGAAGACTCCACGAGGACAAAAAGAAGGTGGCGAAAGAGGAGTGTGGAAATTGCAAACCGAAAGATATGGCCTGTATTTTGAATTATTGGATAACATGGGATGTTTGGTCACATAATGCATACAATTCCAAAATTATGGAAACCAAAGTTTGTAACTAAATAATTTGGAGGAGACCCCTTTCATTACATTTTCAATGAAGGAAGAAATAAAAAATTTCCACTCCAAAAAATCTTATCTACAGAAGGTGGTGAGAGAGATAGCAATACCTCTAATAGTGCTGTTTGTTGGTACAGTGAAATATAAGAATAAAAGACTCATTTCCAGAAATGTATATACATGCCAAAATTGTAATATAAACATATTAAAGTAAAATTCAAGCTACCGAGATTAATATACAATACATATATAGACGAAAAGGGACATGTAATTATGGTATCAATATTCTTTCTATATTGAGTAGAGTTAAATTATTAACAGGGGCAGTGATTATTGATTCAATTTCATTCTTAAACTTAAGAGTTATTTTCTCGTCCTAATTAACAAGCTTAAACACCATCAAAAGAAGCACCAATAATACAATCTCCCATGAAAAAAAGTAGAAAAAGAAGGAGAAATTCGTGAGGATAAAACCCAAAGAGAACAAAATGGGCATTACTAATATAGTACATTTCCAAAAAACAATTATAAATGTTATTGTATGAGGGTTTTGGTGTCTTTCTATTAGTTGAACAAGTTATCTCTTCGTAATCTTATTTCCTTTTTCAGATTCCTCTCTGAGTGTTTGGACTTCGATCTTAGGTGATAGTGCATTTGTAAAATTATTTGTCAACGTTGAAGTAAATGTTCAGTATGTTGATATAATAAATATTGTAATATAACTTTATTTTGATTGTTGTGTCTATTTATAAGATATGATGTACCATTCTATTATTTTTTTTATCAGCAAATAATAAAAATAAATTAAGAGAAACACTTCAAGAATATCTCAACCCTTATACAAGATCCAATAGGCACATAAAAAAACAAAGTTAACATGATAGTAAAACCTACCATTATATTATTTGACTGATGTACTGTCTAGGCCGAAAGGTCAACCGAAAGGTTGTACCAAAAGTCTCGACCGAAAGGTTGTACCAAAAGTCTCAACCGAAAGGTTAAATATAAAAAGTAAATAAGTAAAATTAAATTAGTGATTATAGCAAAGCCCATAAGATGGGCCCAAATATACAGGTGTGTGTTTTCAAAATGTTAGGTGCAAAAAGAAAAGACCCAAGTAACTCTTAAGCCCAATAAGAGAGCCTTATAAATAGAGGTTCAACTCAAGAGGTAAGTAAGATTCAATTGATCTGATGAACATAAAACTATATCTGACTTTGGCATCGGAGCGCCTTGCAGGTACACACACCCACCTGTGAGGAGAAGAAGCCGAGAGCCCAACCCGAGAAGAAGCCGAGAGCCAAACTCGAGTAGGAGTCGCGAGAGCCCAACCCGAGAAGAAGCCGAGAGCCAAACTCGAGTAGAAGCCGCGAGAGCCCAACCCGAGAAGAAGCCGAAAGCCCGACTCGAGAAGAAGCCGCGAGAGCCCAACCCGAGAAGAAGCCGAGAGCCCAACTCGAGGAGAAGCCGAGAGAGTCCAGCCCAAGTTCGGAAGATTTGTAAAGGAGTTGATCTTATCAACCTTATTCTAGTGTTCTTGGTCCTTGTTGTAAGAACATTTTGGCGCCCACCGTGGGGCCGAGAGGTAACTGAAAAAGGTTGAACACAAGATGAATCAAAGAGAAGAACAAGGTGGAGAGCAATCTGGGGAGTAGAGAGATAATCAAAATTCCATGTCAATGGCTATGCTCATGCAGTTACAAAAAGAGTTCGAAACACTAAAGAAAAGCAATGAAGAGGAGTTAAGTATGTTAAGGGCGGAGAATGCGTATATGAAAAGGAAGTTGAATGAAGAGACGATTTTAAACACATCATTTGAAACTGTTCAACCAAGAACACATATCCACCAAAGGGTACATAATGAGGAAAGATTTGAAACTACAAGGAAGAGAATACTAGAGACTTCTGTTATCTTTGTCGGAATATCTGTTAGGAGACATCCATTTTCCGAAGCCATTATAGAAACCCCACTGCCCAAAATTGGAAGAATTTTACCATGGAGAAATATGATAGAGGTACAGATCCTGATGAACACATTGCAGTATACACAACGCAGATAAGTTTGTATACGTGGAATGATGCCATTTTGTGCCGAGTATTCCCAACAACTTTGAAGGGAGGGACTCTGAGTTGGTTTACTCGGTTGCCACCGTTATCCATTGATTGTTTCAACACTTTAGTAAAAAAGTTTGGAGCTCATTTTGCTACAAGCCGACCACATCATCTGACATCAATTGCCTTAGTGAATATAAGGCAAGAAAAGGGAGAATCCCTAAGAGCATTTATGGAGCGCTTTGGAAAGGTAGCACTAAGTATCCGCAATCTCAGCCCGAAAATCACAATGCATCATATGATTACAGCACTGAAACCGGGACCATTTGCCGACAGTCTTTGCAAAAAACTGGCAACCAATCTTGATGAGTTAAGACAACGTGCATCAAAGTTTATGCAAATGGAAGAGTTGAGAGAATTTCGAGGGCGGATGGAAATGATAAGAAGATAAGTGAAAAGGAAGGAGGACATTCGTTTAGAAAAGGAAGAGAATAATTTCGTAGCCGAAAGTTTCAACAATATACACCGTTGAGTAGTAATTGAGCAAGAATCTTACAATAAGCAATGACAGTAAAGATAATCCCACCACCAAAGAAGGAAAGAACTTCAAAAAGAGCATATCAGAGTAAACATTGCCAATACCACAAGAATCATGGTCGTCATACAGAAGAATGTGTAGCTTTGAAAGATAGAATTGAAGAATTGATTCAAGTTGGGCAGTTGAAACGCTTTGTTAGAGATGGAGGGATAAGGAGCAGACAAAGTCCAAGGCAGTTAAACACTCATCGTTGTATGTAAAACCTTTCGGTCAAGGATGATTTTTCATGTATAAAGAAAGTCGTATTCAAGATTGAAACACTTAATGAAGAAGTTATTCATATGAAGAGTCAAACTGTTAAATTCATTAATGTTTCGCATACTTCAAACCTCTCGGTCCTGGATGCTTTCACTTCAAGTGAAATCCCTCCCGAGAGTGTATCTCGTACTTCAAACCTCTCGGTCCAGGATGTTTTCACTCCAGGTGAAATCCCTCCCGAGTGTATCTCGTTCTTCAAACCTCTCGGTCCTGGATGCTTTTACTTCAAGTGAAATCCCTCCCGAGAGTGTATCTCGTTCTTCAAGCTTCTCGGATCAAGATGTTTTCACTCCAGGTGAAATCCCTCCCGAGAGTGTATCTCGTTCTTCAAACCTCTCGATCCTGGATACTTTCACTTCAGGTGAAATCCCTCCCGAGAGTGTATCTCGTTCTTCAAACCTCTCGGTCCTTGATGCTTTCACTTAAAGTGAAATCCCTCCCGAGAGTGTATCTCGTACTTCAAACCTCTCGGTCTAGGATGTTTTCACTTCAGGTGAAATCCCTCCCGAGAGTGTATCTCGTACTTCAAGCCTCTCGGATCAAGATGTTTTCACTCCAGGTGAAATCCCTTCCGAGAGTGTATCTCGTACTTCAAGCCTCTCGGATCAAGATGCTTTCACTCCAGGTGAAATCCCTCTCTCGAGTGTGTTTCATTCAAATCAAATCTCAATCAACGGAGTTCTTATTTAAGAAGTCGAAAAGTTATAGTCCGAAAGGTTGGCAGAATACAAAAACCGAGAGGTCTTATCAAAAAACCGAAAGGTTCCAATACAAAACCGAGAGGTCTTATCAAAAAACCGAAAGGCTCCAATACAAAACCGAGAGGTCTTATAAAAAACCGAAAGGTTCTAATACAAAACCGAGAGGTCTCATTTTTTGCATGGCAGAAAACAAAAACCGAGAGGTCTTATAAAAAACCGAAAGGTTATAATACAAAACCGAAATGTCTCATTTTTTGCATGGCACAAAACAAAAACCGAGAGGTCTTATCGAAAAAACCGAAAGGTTCTAATGCAAAACCGAGAGGTCTTAAGACAAAATCGAGAAGTCTAAATAAACATTGGCGTATCAGTATCAAGTCCAAAAGTTCAAACCTATAAAAATAGTCAAAATTGGTCTCTAACTAGAAAAATCGAGAACTTTAATTAGGAAGTTCATAAACAATTATTTTCAGTTCAAACTCAAAAATCGAAAGGTCCAGGTTGCAATGTATTTAAATAATTTTATACTTGAAAACCGAAAGGATAAGATGAATTTATCTTAGGTTGGAAAAATAAATAAGTTAAAATCGAATACTAAAATCTAAAAGGTGGAACCGGATAAATTGGTTATATTAGATCATCTAATTTTATCTTTTCTACATACTTATGTTAAATAAGATTATTCACTAGCAAGCGATTAAGTTACGTGCTAAGTAAGTAAAATATTATATATGGTTTGATGCTATACATCCAAAATAACTTCTTCAGGATTTCATGTCAATAATAAGTAAATAATAGCTTATGATCGAAAGATAACATTTAAATCATTTAAGTCAGATGACCGAAAGGTTAGGTTGGCACCGAGAAGTTAAGACCGAGAAGTCTATGATAGCATTTGCTCGTAACCGAAAAACAAAATTAATCAATCAAATCACATAACCGGAAGAACAAGATTGAGAATTCTATGATAGCATTTGCTCGTAACCGAAAAACAAAATTAATCAATCAAATCACATAACCGGAAGAACAAGATTGAGAAGTCTATGATAGCATTTGCTCGTAACCGAAAAACAAAATTAATCAATCGGATCACATAACCGAAAAGGTGAGATGTATTTATTTTAGGTTGGAAAAATACTAAAACCGAAAACTAGGATCCGACACGTTGGTTGTATTAGGTGATATATGGTGCGGTGAACGTGAACAATCACATCTTCACTTTATCTTTCATGCACATTTGTGATAAATAAAGATTATTCACTAGCAAATAATTGGGATACGTGCAAAGTAAATAGAATATTATATATAACTTGATGTTATACATCCAAAATAACCATCAAGTGGCTGGGACAAAACATGTTAAAGAACCCTGGAACTTTACTTGGGAGTTCTTACAAAACAACAAACTAAAACAAGCTATTCGGCGTCGGCATGCCTATCATCATCAGCACCACCATCTTCATCTTCATCTTCATCATAAGGAATTTCACTGATGGGCATCAGTTCGTCATTATAAAAATCTTTGCCCATGTCGAAATTTCCAGCATCCAATGGAATCTTGTAAAAATACTCGGCTTGCTGGAGAGGTTTTTCAAAACCCAACTTGTGTTGCTGAACAAAATAACCCTCAGCTCGAGTAACCCTTGAATTCAACTGGTTTATCACAGATTCTAAACGAAGATTATTATCAGCTTCAACTTTCTTCGCAGCAGAAAGATTAGCGAAGTTTCCTTTCAAACGTTGAATCTCCTCGTCAAGGGATAACTTATGAGCCGTTAACTCAGTAATCTCATCCTTCAGACTCTTTCTCGGCTTCATAACAATCCTTAGCCTTAGACAACTCTTCAACTTGGGAAGTTAAGGATCTGATCTTCTCATTTGATTCAGTTGCTTCCTTTTTCAATTTTTCAAGTTCAAATGAAGAAACAACATCCTTAGTCTCTTGTCTTATTGCTTTGCCAATTAGTAAAGTCCGACTAGCAAGCTCAATCACCGAATTTGTAAGAGAAGGAATAGTAGCCTACGAGAACATGTCACGAGAAGAAGCATTGGGACTAGTATGCACAAAATCCGAAAGTTATAGGCCGAAAAGTTGGCCGAAAGGAAATCCGAAAGGTAAACACCTTCAAACAATTGTTATCAATTTTCAACAAGTTATAGGCCGAAAGGAAATCCGAAAGGTAAACGGCTTCAAACAATTATCAATTTTCAATAAGTTATAGGCCGAAAGGTTGACCGAAAGGAAATCCGAAAGGTAAACATCTTCAAAAGAAAAAATTATGTTATTCAAGACTCTTACTAGATTCAACCAACTCTTTATTCAGCTTCAAGATCTATAGCTTCTTCACTTGAACTCATATCACTACTAGCTTTATTCTTCACAACAGAAATGATGGCAAATGAAATAATTGAATGAATATCCTCATTCATCTCAATTACTTTCCTGATAGCCTCGTTACTCATGTCCAAAAATTCTGTAAATTCATCAGAAATAGAAACAGAGCTTGAAGAAGACATTATACCTTTTGAGAGTATTCAGTTCAATCTTTCTGAATCAATAAAAACAAAAAACTCTTCCAAACGAAGCGTTACGATATCACAATTATAACTCATCATGTCAATCGGCATAATCAAGAAAAGTATACGAAACAAGGCAATACTTTGATACGAAAGGTATTAAATACAAAATTTGTCCTTTTCATTAGGCATAACGTCTTTTTCAAATCCTCATGCCTGGGGGGCTAGTGTACTGTCTAGGCCGAAAGGTCAACCGAAAGGTTGTACCAAAAGTCTCGACCGAAAGGTTGTACCGAAAGTCTCAACCGAAAGGTTAAATATAAAAAGTAAATAAGCAAAATTAAATTAGTGATTATAGCAAAGCCCATAAGATGGCCCAAATATACAGGTGTGTGTTTTCAAAATGTTAGGTGCAAAAAGAAAAGACCCAAGTAACTCTTAAGCCCAATAAGAGAGCCTTATAAATAGAGGTTCAACTCAAGAGGTAAGTAAGATTCAATTGATCTGATGAACATAAAACTATATCTGACTTTGGCATCGGAGCGCCTTGCAGGTACACACACCCACCTGTGAGGAGAAGAAGCCGAGAGCCCAACCCGAGAAGAAGCCGAGAGCCAAACTCGAGTAGGAGTCGTGAGAGCCCAACCCGAGAAGAAGCCGAGAGCCAAACTCGAGTAGAAGCCGCGAGAGCCCAACCCGAGAAGAAGCCGAAAGCCCGACTCGAGAAGAAGCCGCGAGAGCCCAACCCGAGAAGAAGCCGAGAGCCCAACTCGAGGAGAAGCCGAGAGAGTCCAGCCCAAGTTCGGAAGATTTGTAAAGGAGTTGATCTTATCAACCTTATTCTAGTGTTCTTGGTCCTTGTTGTAAGAACAACTGATATTAACTTTTGTATCATGATGAAAAGTGTATTACTTAATTTTTTAATTTTTTGTTGGTTTAATCTGTTAATATATTTTGACTTTAATATATTTATCTTATAATGATGTCCATATTCGGTCTCTACCGGTAGAACAAAAAATATGAAATAGTGCTAATAATAAGGGAGTGTTTATGGAATGAGTTTTTTTTGTTATGTATTTAACAATTATTTTATTAACTAGAAGCATTTTTTAAGTATTGACCCATTTCGGAGTTTTTATAATTATGTTTTTCATTCACTTTGCAGAAATATCGTTTAAAAGATTCAGACCTGGTTTTACTTAAATCAGTGTGATGTAAGGGATGTGAAGATGAAACAGGATAAATTTTATTTATTTTCTCATTTAATACGCACAAAATAAGAATATGTTTTTATTAGGTACAGCAATCTAATAAATTATTATCTTACAGTGTTAAAATGTCCGTGTCTGCATGACATCTATAAAATTAATAATCCAACAATTAAAATATGTATTAAACTAATAAAAGAAATTTTGATTTTAATACAATTTGACTTGACTCGTTCAAAACTTGGCTCCATCAAACACTGGTTAACTTAGAAATTTAAAATAATCAAAATTAAGCATTTGAATGATTAAGTTTTATTTTTTAAACTAAAGTTTCCATAAAACCTTTTTCAGTACAAAAGAGATAAACCTTTTTAATGTAAATTAATCAAATAGAAGAGAACTAAATTTTGAAATTTTACAAGTATTTAAATAGGAAAGAAAATGGTTAATTTCCTTTATAAATTAGTTAAACAATATTGGAATTAATTATTGAAGTAGGTGAAATAGAATTGGTTATACACGAACATAATTGCTTAAAAAATATGTATGAAAAAATATATTAACAATAAAATATTTAAAATATTAATATAAGTAGATTAATGTAAGAGGGATTAAATAAAAGTAAGTTTGATATTAATGTGAATGATTGTAGAATACCAAACTTGATATGACATTATAAAGTGAAAGTGTTGTAAATGATAGAAATTGGTGGTGAAAAATAGTAAATTGGGTTGAATAATGAGGTTTGGGTTGCTAGAAGACAAGAAGAGTTGAGGCATAGTGATGAAGGAATGAGTTAAAGGAGTTAGGTAGAGTGTCACCACACTACGTTGATGTTAATTATAATGCAGCCAAATATGGAGGAGGCTCCTAAAACCAACGTCAACACTTGGAAATACAACTGCCATATTGCCTCCACAAATCCTCCTATTCAAAATAATCTCCTAAAACATTTGTGGGAGTTCCAGACACTTTGAGAATATTTTATTTTATATGGATAAGTGCAAACCTCATTTCATTAGTCAGTTTTATGGAGTTGAGTTAGGGTTAAAGTCTACTTTGTAATATGATATGAGAGTTATTTAAAGTCTATCATAGCGAGTGTTTGTTGGGCCTATCGCGCCACCCGCTATCGAACCGTTATCGGACCACCCATAATATGTTGTCCCACGCACAAACTGTCACTCTTGGTGTGAGGGGTGTGTTGGAGATCTCACATCGACTAAAGATGAGAATATTTCATTGTATATGAGTAAGTGCAAACGTCATCCCATGAGCCGATTTTATAGGATTGATTTAGACTTAAATTAGTCTTATAAATTTATCTATCATAATATTATTGGATCACCAATATATATGTAATATCACACAAATAATAAGAAAGTATAAACTTTATAAACTAATTTTATAAAATTAAATTAAATTTAAAAATCTACTTCCTAATATCTTCCTTCTTATCACACCATCAACTATATCTGTATCTTTACTTCCCGTACTTGCATTACATTCATATACGATTCTTCAATTCAGTGTTAAAACATTAGCAAACAAACATATGCATGCTTTTCATCACTAAATTTACGTCACTGAGTTTTTTTCCCTATTGGATAACGATGAAGTTGTTGCCATAATTTACGATAATTACTTCAATCTTTGGTGTGCGGCTATTTTCTAGATAAATGTTGAAAAAAACATAGGACCACGTTGTCACAACCATATAGCATTAGACACATTATAGATGAGGATGATGTTATGTGCAACAACACAATACGTATTTTTATTATTACTATCTAAATATATATCTAATTAAATTTAGAGATATATAGAATAATTGTAGTGTAATCTATCCATCATTATTTGTGTAAATTTAATTAATGTTGTCATAGTATTTTTCTCTTTCATAACTAATATAATTTTATACTATTACTTGCTAACGTGAATTAACGAATGAATCAATTTCATAGTTGCATGTTTACGAATAGTTCTGTTAGTAAAATATATTTTCTTCTCTTTATACATGTATGTACGTATACATTATACAGATGTATACGGCAGTTACATTTCCTAAAATGAGGAGGAATCGTGTCCTTACACGCATCGTGACATTTCTCTGCTTCCATATTTCATTGTTTCTCACTTTCTCTATCTAGAAAAGATTAGAAAGCCACGTCAGCATCTACCAAACAATTTTTCAATTATGTAGTTCTCCATTAACAAAACCCTTATATCTCAAACTAATTAATAATACAAGAGTATTCATGTTGCACTTTATCTATATGGCCTTTGGTGGTGGGTAATGACTGAGACTCAATCAGTAAACCATTTTGTTAATTTATTTTTAACTGAACTATAATTTTGGTCTCTTTTTAATTTTTTTATTTATTTTAGTCTTCAAGTTTTAAAAATTTTATAATTCTAACTTTTTTTCTTCTAATCACTTAAAACAAATTTATGATAAATAATATCCCTGCAAATTATAAGCAGTGACATTGTTGTGAATATTATATATGGAGTTTCTAACTTAATAAAATATGTTGGTGATCTCATTTGATTTTTTTTATATAATGTTGCTTGTGTATAAAACCAGAGTTGTTTTTTTTTTTTTTTCTTTTGGTGAAACTATTCATTTAGCTGATAATGATTGTAATAACAGCGCCAACTTGCTATGATTGTGAGCTTAGAGAATCAAATGGGTGGAGTTGCTTGGTTGAACCAATGGCCATTGAACTCATCAATCCAATCATTTTGATAGTTTTTAATTTTTTAACCTCACTTGGTGCTGACGTGTTGATATATCATTGATATGATACATGGGCCCAAGACACGTCTTTGATGGAACAATCTTGTTTACAAAGCCCAAAACTCATTGACTGCAGGAATGAACTCATTTTTTCCCCCAAAATAAGAAAATAAAAATATTAATGGGAATGAAAATGTGATCATGACAAGTCCTACACAAGTTTTGGTGAAGACACTTTGATAAGGACAAAACACTAGGCGCAAAATTGGGTTTCTAAGTAATCTTGGGCATCTCTTGAGAATGTTAGTTCATTATAAACTCTAATATATATACACAGAAATCTAATCTATCTCCAATATCAAAATAACTTAAGATTAGAATTGTAAAATAAAAATCAATCACCCAATTTCATTTCAATTAATTGTTATAACATGTCAATTGATGATTAAAACTTAGGACTTTCAAAATTTACAAGTTGGTATTAACCAAAAAATAATTCTTGATATGCAATCTTCTAGACCTGTCTCTTATTTGCATTTATTATTAATGTCGTTATTCATTGTGAGAGAATCACATATAAGATTAATTCATTATTATACATACTTATACATCTTGCAATCATTAACCATTTCATGAACATAACAAATTTTTTTAAACATCAATTGAATCCTTCAGAAAGACAATTAAAAAAATTTCACAAAGTTATTCAAATTTCAACTCAACCCTTTATGCATTAGTGATTATTTGTCAAACTACTGATAAAAGAACAAAACATTTAAAAAAAAAATCAAAATGTGTTTATTAACGTTGTTGGATTGTTTTATTAACTCGCTTTCTCTAATAATATAGGACAATTTATATTAAAACCAAATTATGAGGAATTTATTAACATTTTGAAAATTTTAATTAAATCTATCAATTTAGATTAATCTCATTAAATATGATATTTAAATTTTGTATCCTATTTTTTCAACTCATCCACTAGCTGAGGGTCATAGTGATGTAGTGAATATGATATTGCACGCAACAACTAGCAGCGCATCAGCTCAACATTTAAGTTCAACGAAAGACGCTCTCTACACATGACTTAAATTGCCAAATGTTATCGTACTATTTAGAAGAGCTGAGAATTCATGGACTCATGGTATAGATAATGAACAGTGATGAACAACACATACAATATGTTAAGAACAATGTTAAAATGACTGACAACAAAATTTATGGCAATCTGGTTTTAATATTTCAGATGCACAGTTTATCAGAATAAATAGAATGGATCGTCTAGAATAATCTTTGGAAAGTGGTGATCAAGGAAATCGTGCTAAACTGCTTCATATATTAATAAAAACAAAATGAGAAAAAAAAAGCTAACCCTTGAGTTTTCTATCATTTCTGCATTTCTTCCTAGATTCTCTATTCGCTGAAGGGTATTGTTTTTTTATCAACAGGTGATCCATTGCTGTTTTGACAGCTTCAGCTGCTGCTAAAAAAGTATTGTCATCAACGGATGCATTTCCTTGCAACGTTTCTAGCAGCTTTTCTCCCCCAGGTATGTTATCATCTCCCACAACAACTGGTTCTTGTTCAACATCTATACCAGAAATTACTCTTACACGAGCCAACGCAGGATAATTACAACCAGGTAAATTAGACACACCAGTAACCATCCACAATTTCCCTGTAGAGGGGCTGCTCCCCAAGCACGTAGGGACAAAGGCCTCTCCAGCCATTAAAACCACCTGGAGTGTTCCCATCATTATAAAGGCCCACCATTAGAAACATATTTCTCATATCAGCAGTTAGCTTTGTTTTCTCAACAATAATAACACACGAGAACTAATCTGACTTCGCATGTTAAAAATAGAAACAAACCCTAACTAAATATGACCAGAATGACACAAGTTAATAATGGTCATTCAAGTATGTGCAGCAATTACCTTGGCAACAGAAAGAGTTTTTGCAGAAACATTGCAACTCAACAATATTATTCCTTGCAAACTACAGAGTTATCAAATAAAATTTGTCAGTACACCAAAACAAAATTCTCAGTGAGAAACATGACAGAATGCTATAGTGGGAGACTTGCCTCTGAATGGCCACTGCAACAAGCAAACCATCAAGGACAGTGCATAAATCAGTAACAGCATGGTCATGCTCCTCTGCTTTGCCATCAGACTCTACAAGTCCTGCCTTTGGAAACAGAGATGCAGAATAAGAAAGTAAAAACCAAGTTCCACAGCAAAAAGTGGTAAAATCCACAATCTTATCAAAATCAATAAAATATATTTCATTTATGTGAAGAATTGGAAAGTCCAGTAATAATTTTAGAAAATGCTTTCATAATGAAGACAAAAAAAAATTATACAACTTTGAACCACCAATAATTAAAAGAAATACCTTAATTGCAACCTCACAAGTATCTAGAAGTGCTCCAGAGTCAACATTCCACAATCGAACCTGAAAAAAGTAATTCACAGTTTCATATTGCTTTCATCTAAAAGAAAATAGACAGTACCTGAATCCTGAAGGATTGAATAAATTACTAACTGTGGAATCACCACTGCCAGAGAGAAGAAGGCCTTGAGGGCATTCCAGAGCCTGAACGAAGGCAAGGCAGGAAACAAATCTGCAAAGAGATGCATATTCATTTATTCTAAAACCAAAAAAACAAGACAGCTTCATTTATTTGTCTAGGAGGAAAGTAAGCGTAAGAGAAATAATTTTGAAAATATCTTTTGTAAGATGATCTCAATAAATTAGGTCATCTCCAATGCTAGAATGCATTGTAGGTTTTTAACATACTTTTTATGAATTCAATTGTACCACATAAAACTAAAGAACTTTCCATGTTTTTCTCTTGTGCTAAAATTTAAATCGTTCTCCCTCCATTGTTGTTTTTTCTGTTAATAACAAGTTCTTCTACCCAACTCATTTTTCTATAATACAAGAATGAAATAGGAATTGAGTTTTTACTCTAAAAGGCACAGTAAAAATATAAGCATTTGAAATGCCCTTAGTATTGCTAAATAATAGAATAAATTACGCAACCATACCCAGTATCCACAATCATGAAAATTTGATAATGGCAGTCACTCAACGTTATCAAATTCAAGAATAATAGAAGCAACTCTTACTCCGTATGACCGAGACAGAAACTTTGTATCTGGTGAGCTCCGTTTAAGGGCTTTTCTGGAAAACAAGTAACCTGCGATATGGATATAATTATTACAGAAAAAAAAAAAGAGCAATAGCGGACACGACATTTTGAAATGTTATAACTTACACGAATTTTGAAATCACGATCAGCACTTAAAATAAAGCGACCATCCGGCGAAAATTCCTGCAGAAGACAATGGCGTAGGAACAATTAGAAGAAAAATACCTAACTTATTTCGAAAAGCAAACCGAAGCAAAAACACGAGACGTGACAGACCAAGCTAGTGATGATACTGCAATAGTGCGAAAGAAGAGGTGACGGTTTCTTATCCCGTAACGGAGGATCGAGATCGACAACCCAAACAAGGCCGAATTTGTCGGCGAAGCAAACGTAGGTTCCGTCGTCGCTAATTGCAACTGCGGACACTCTCTTCTCGGAGGACCTAATTTCATCAGCACAAAAAGGAAGAAAATCAATTATTGAATTGGAGAGTGCACGTGAAGCAGCAAAAAGAGAGAGAGAGAGAGAGAGGTCGAAATTACACGCTGGTGATGCAACTCCATGACTCTGTTGACCAGACCTTGACGGTTTTATCGTCACCGGCGGATACGAATAGTTTTCCTTTGGCGCCAAAACGAATGGCTCTGATGTTATCGGTGTGGAAGGGAACGGCGGCGGAGTCGTCCGTTAAGGAAACTGCGGAACCGGCACTGCGGGTTTATCAGTATAATAGGTGAGTTGAAGTGAAATGAGAGAAATGAAGTTTTGCTTACAGGAGGTCGAAGACGCGAAGGTGATGACCGACGGCGACGGCGACGGAGCATTGGTAAGGGTGAACGGCGATGAGTGCCGGAGCGACTTCGATGTCCTTCTTGGGTTCCGAATCCATGCTGCCACTGAGAAACTAACCTCAGTCTTAGGGTTTGGCCCTTCTCCGTTCCAAATATTGGGCTTTCTAGTCTCTCTATAACCCACCAACGAAGAATAAAACTTCCACGTTTAAATATGTTTTCTATTTTTTAAATTTAAAATAAACTTTTTTTCCTTAAATTTAATTTTTTGTTTTGTTTTATAATTTGAAAATAAAAAGTTATTATGTTCAATGTATTAACAAATTTGTTTGCACTTAGTTTATTTGACTTTACAATCTTACTGTCAAAGATCTCGTGTTTTTTTTATAAAGCATTTACTCTTATGATGATTTGGTAGAAGGCGTTCGAACTGAAAAATTAAAATATATTTAAATTATAAAATTAAAATTATTTTTAAAATTTGAAAAAAAAGGCTTAACTACAAATTTAAGAAATTGAAAATATATTTAAAAATTAATCTTCATTCCCAACTTTGAGTTTAATGGCAAACTGTGAACGCAATTTTTACACCGATTAGACAATCCAGAATTATTATTAGTAGTATTTATTTTAAAATATTTATTATAAAGGTCAATAAAATTGTTATTTATGATTAGATGATAATGTGAGTTACATATTTCTCTAATATTTTTACCCGAAAATTAACCAGTTTTATTGTTGTTTGCATATATTAACTTGATGATATCATGTAACAGAAATTCTCATTTCAATTGTTATATATACATAATATATATATATATATATATATATATATATATATTCTAGATAAATCTTAAATAGTTTGTTGATCTAGGAAATAAAGGTAGAAATAAATATTTTATTACATTTCACATAAAATAAGGGATGTTATTTTCTTTTACTTAGTTATATTGCCTTAATCCTTTTTCTTTGTTAAGAACATTGCTAATTATATCTTAATAAGACATGTATATAATTTGAAACGGGATTTTTTTTTAATTAATTAGAGTAAAATAAATAATTTATATTCTGTGGTTAAATATGCAATGAAACTCTTAGTTCTCCCAAATTATAATAATATTTTGATTTGGTTACATATTTTATCACTTGACTATTATTATTTTATGAATTTGATCTCTTAAGCTTTTATTTGCACATTTTACCGATACAATTTTTCAATTTTTACATATTTTCTCAATCCATTAAATATCTGATAGATTAATAAAATGTGTATAAAAAATTGTAAAAAAATAAAACAAAGTCAAAACTACGTCATTTTACAAAAAAAAATTGTCATAAAACCCCACCATAATTTATTTTTATTTTAGTTATTTTATAGCATGTTATTATTACATTAGAAATTTAACGGGTCGATAATATATATATAAATAAATAAATAAATAAAAACTTAAATGATACAATTTAGGAGAATTGAGTGATAAAAATATATAACCAAACATTCCCATAACTTTACAATTGAGATTGCATACGGTATATGTACAATCTAAAGATACCTTTTTTTATTCATGGATTATTTAGCAGAAAGTCTTTTGTTTTGGTAACAAGGATGGTTGATTTGTTATCTATTTGGTTCACATAAAATGCAACAACATGAATTGACCGAGCATTAAAAAAAAAATTGTATATTGATTTTGTTAGTCGGTCTTCCATAATAATTGATTCACTCACTTCTAGGTCGAAAGGTTAGAAGATTGAAAGACTGAACGATGGATAAAAATTAAATAAAAAATGAATAAATAATAAGTTATTGTAGCAAAATTCATTAAACATACACAAAACATAGAGAGTATATTTAAAGAAGATTAGGTGCAAAGAGTAAACACTCGATTGAGTTTAAGGTCTAATAAGAAAGTGTCATAAATAGGTGATCAACACAAAGGTAAGTAGAGTGAATTTTATCTGATAATTAACTAAAATCAATTTTAACTTTATTATTGGAGCTTCTTGCATGTACACACACCTACCCGTGAACGGATACCGAGACCAAAGGTCGAGAGATCTAATTGACCTAGTCCAACGAGTGAGAGTCCACAAATCACATCCAAGCCCAAGCCCAAATCAAAGGAGTAGTAAGCCGAAAGTCCAAACCGAGATAGAAGACCGAGAAGTCAATAGGTTCAGAAGAAAGAAGAAAGTTATTTCTAGGCCCTTGTAAGAACATTTTGGCACCCACCGTGGGGCCGAGAAACAAGTTAATTGAAGAAGTGAAGAAAAATGAGTAAAAGAGGAGAACAATCGGGGGAGCAGGGAGGCAATCAGAACACCATGCCAATGATTATGTTTGTACAATTACAAAAGGAGTTTGAAACGTTGAAGAAAAATAATGAAGAAGAGTTGAGTATGTTAAGAGCGGAAAACGCATACATAAGGCGAAGATTAAACGAAGAAACAGTTTTAAACACATCGTTTGAAATTGTCCAACCGAGAGCACGTATTTAGCAAAGTACATATAATGAAGAGGTTTTGAAGTTACTAGGCAAAAATTACCAGAGACTTCTGGCACTTTTGTTAGAAATGTAAGGAGACATCCTTTCTTTGAAGCCATCATAAGACCCTGTTACCTGAAAGTTGGAGGAATTTAACCATAAATAAATATGATGGAAGTTCGGATCCCGATGAACATATAACTATCTACACAACACATATAAGTATGTATACATGGAATGATGCTATTTTGTGCCGAGTATTTCCAACAACTTTGAAAGGAGCAACTCTAAGCTGGTTTACTCGGTTGCCACCATTATCTATTGATTGCTTTGATAATTTAGTAGAGAAGTTTGGAGCTTAGTTTGCCACGAGTCACCCACATCACTTGACGTCAATTGCCTTGGTAAATATAAGGCAGGAAAAGGGAGAATCATTGAGGATATTTATGGAACGCTTTGGAAATATGACGTTAAATATTCAAAATCTTAATCCGAAAGTCATTATGCATCAATTGGTTACAACCTTAAGTCTGGGACCATTTGCTAATAGCCTTTGTAAAAAATCGGCAATGAATCTTGATGAGTGGAGGCAACGCGCAATAAAGTTTATGCATATGGAAGAGCTAAGGGAGTCTCGGAACCAAGTGAAGGTGGATGGAGGATATCAGTATAGAAGGGCAAAAGCAGAACCTCGTAGTCGAAAATTTCAACAATACACGCTATTGAGCACCACTAGAGCACGAATATTACAAGAGGCAATGGCAGCCGAAGTAATTTCGCTACTAAGGAAAGTGAGAATGCTAGATTGAGCTTATCAAAGAACATGTTGCCAATACCATAAAAACTATGGTCACCATACGGAAGAATGTGTGGCTTTAAAAGATCAAATTGAAGAGTTGATATGAGCTGGCTAGTTAAGACACTTTATGAAAGATGGAGGAATAAGGATTAAACAAAGTCCAGAGGTAAGGAGTATGTTGGTAGGAGAGAAGAACAATTGGAAAGAAGAGATGTTCGGAGGGTTTAGAGGAGAGACAAAAGAAGAGAAGGAAGGGTAGAGCGGCGAGATGAAAGGGGTTATCATAGCCATCAAAGGAGGAGAAGTTGGGAGCGAAGCCTAGGAAGACCTGTTAAGGGTTTTATCAACACCATTTCTAGAGGTTTCGATGGGGGAGGAATGTCTTCGTTCGCGAGAAAGAGACATTTAAGGAATGATAGAACTGTAAATCATGCTTTTAAAAAGAGAAGTTTACCACCAATGTTGTTTACTGATGAAGATTTCCAAGAAATAGATCTGGAACAAGATGATCTGATGGTGATAATGGTGGAGATAGAGTATGCCGTAATGAAGACTCTCGCAGACAAAGGAAGTTCAATTGATATTTTATTTTGGGAAACTTTCCGCAAGTTGCATCTGAAGGAAGAAGATATGATACAATTCTGAGAACAATTAATTGAATTCTCAGGAGAAAGGGTTGATACAAAGGGGTACATCGATTTGCCGACAACGTTTGGAAGAGGAAATGCAACAACGATTATTAAAATAAGATATTTAGTGGTTGACGCATGCACTTCATATAATGCTTTGTTGGGAAGGTCTTCATTGAACAATCTAGGATCCATAGTGTCAACACCACACTTGGCTATGAAATTTCCAACTAAACGAGGGGATATAACAACTATATATGTCGATCAAAGAGCTTCCCAAGAATGTTATGTGGTAAGGCTGAAAATGGTTCAGGAGTCGACAATGCCGAGAAGAAGAGAAGAAAGTAGAAATATGGTGGCAATGGTGGATTTAGGTCCAAGAATAAATGATGAGGAGAGAAGGGAGCCAAGAGAAGAGATAACGTCTATCTAGCTAGGGGAGGATGAAAAATAATGCACGTATGTGGAAGGAAGCATGCAAGAGGAATTAGTAAATGGGTTAATTGTGATGTTAAAGGAAATAAGGACTTATTTGCTTGGAAAGTAGCTGATATGCCAGGAATAGATCCTGACACGATTTCTCATAAGTTGTCCATTCGTCTAGGAAGCTAATAGCTCAAAAGAGAAGGAAGATGGGGAAGAAAAAACGGAAAACAACTTTTGGAGAAACTGAAAAATTGTTGCAAGTTTGTTTTATCCAAGAAGCTCAATACACAACGTGGCTAGCAAATGTGATGCTTGTCAAAAAGTCAAATGGAAAGTGGAGAATGTGTACCGATTACACAAATTTAAATAAGGCATGCCCGAAGGACTCGTATCCACTGCCAAGTATTGATATATTAGTTGATAGATGGCTCAATTGTGATGAGTTTTTTAGATGCTTATTCGAGTTACAATCAAATACAAATGTATAAACCAGATATACCCAAGACAACTTTCACCGCTGAAATGGAAAATTATTATTATAAAGTCATGCCTTTTGGCTTGAAAAATGTTGGAGCAAAGTATCAAAGATTGATGGACAAGGTGTTTAAGTAGCAAATTGGGAGAAATATGGAGGTTTTTGTGGATGACATGATTGTTAAGTCATGTGTGGTGGACGAGCATGTGAAAGTATAATCTACGGTTGAATCCTGATAAGTGTGTTTTTAGGGTGAGAGGTGAAAAGTTCTTAGGGTTCATGTTGACTAATAAGGGCATTGAAGAAAATCTTGATAAATGTTAAACAATTTTGAAAGCCCGACGAACTTGAAGGAGGTGCAGAGGTTGGTAGGAAGATTAAATGCCTTGGCAAGATTTTTGCCAATTCTTGCCGAAAGATCAAAACCAATAATAAAGTTGTTGAGAAAAGTTGAGACCTTCAAATGGGATGAACAATGTGAGCAAACTTTTTCCATGATTAAGAAAATGATAACTGAACCCCTATATTAGTTAAACCAGTGTCAACCCAACCTATAATTGTATATTTAGCAACTTCACATGAAGCCATCAGAGTAGCCTTGATCCAAGAATACCCAGAGCAACAACCAATATACTTCGTGAGCAGAACCCTACAAAACGCCGAGATTTGATACCAATTAGTTGA
Organism: Phaseolus vulgaris; assembly: GCF_000499845.2. Classification (NCBI taxonomy): domain Eukaryota; kingdom Viridiplantae; phylum Streptophyta; class Magnoliopsida; order Fabales; family Fabaceae; genus Phaseolus; species Phaseolus vulgaris. Next base: position 40,333,747 of record NC_023759.2, read on the forward strand.
AAAAATAGCCCTTACCCTTATGTACACAACAAGACGTCTCTGGCCATATTTTCAGAATAATCAGATAATAGTGAGGATCGACTGTCCAATAGAAAAAAATATTAGCAAACCAGAACTTGCAGGTAGAATGGTGGCATGGTCAGTGGAGCTTTCAGAATTTGGAATTAGATACGAGCTGCGACGAGCAATCAGAGCACAATCTCTTGCAAATTTTATTATTCAATTGTCAACAACAACATCTGAGCAGGAAGCATGGGTTCTATATGTTGATGGATCATCAAACAAGAAAGGGAGTAGAGCAAAAATTGTACTAGAGAGACCGAAAGATTTTCAATTAGAGATGGCTTTGAAATTTGAATTTAAAACTTCAAATAATCAAGCCAAATATGAAACCTTAATTGCAAGACTAATTCTCGTCAGAGACATGGGAGCTCAGAACGTCATATGCAAAAGTGATTCTCAACTAACAATGAGACATATAAAATGTGAGTATGAGATTTAGGAGTTAAATCTATAACAACCTTGGTTGAACATCCACAAACAAATGGACAGGCAAAGTCCGCCAACAAAGTCATTCTTGACCAGTTAAAAAAAAAAGACTTAGAAATGCGAAAGGATTATGGACATACAGATGCATGCCGCAAACAACAACCGGAGAAACTCCATTCAACCTCAGATATGATACTAACGCCATGATACTAGTTGAAGTAAATGAATAAACTTTACTAAGACAAATTGAAGACTGAATTACTAACAAATTTGGATTTGATTTGAATGCTAGAAGAGAATATTTCTCTCTATATATAAAATAGTTAATTAAAAGGAATTAAAAGTACCGGTCAAATTTAAATTAGTTCATATTACACTCAAAGAAAAAAAAAGAGTGACGTGAATTGACGAAATTGGTTGTTTAAGGCATTTGATGGAAACAACTTCTAATAATTAAAATTATCCGATTATTAAAAAAAATAAAATCGACTCTGATATATAATATAAGATTAACATAAATAATGTATCAAGAATAAAATAATTCATATGTGAACTTAAAATACTTACTTGATAAAGACATAATCAAGATTGATGCAAATTATTTAAGTTTAAAGTATATCTCCAATTCCAGAGGATAATTTTCATTATTCCTGTTGTTGATCACGTTCTCCATATTTTAGAATTTTTTCATGAGACAAATATTAAAAACAATGTATAAAGTGTGAAAATAAAGGAACCTAGTGTGGCTATTTATTAATCCCAAACATCTCCCATTATGAACATAGTTTTAGACCCACTGGGTCTCCAAAGTTCCTAAACAATCAATCATATTGTTAATATGTTGGCTATCATAAAATGAATCATAGTATTAGCTCATTTTTGACAAAACAAATATTACAATTAATATAGTCCAAATAATTTATAGAAAAATTCTAACCATCTCAATTAATTTAGGTTGCATTTGAATTGTTTGTAAGTTTCTAGTTCTTAACTTTTAAATTTAAATTTGAAAACAATACTTGTTTCAATAAAGAGTATAAATAAATTTTAAAATTATTTTAACTCAGTTTTGGAATATAAAAAGCTATGTTTAAATTTAATCTTTAACAATATATTTCATTTTTTTTTTTACTTTTTTATGTTCCATCTATCTTTCTTAATATTTTAATTTAATTTTTTTGTTAGAGATAATAAAATGAGCACTCATTTTTGTAATGAAAAACCGTTTATAACAGAAAAAATTATTTGAGAAAGATTTTAATGAAAATATAATTTGATTAAAAATAATCCTTTTTTAATTTTTATCTCACAAATTAAACTCTAAGCTTTGTTTGTTGTAGGTGTTATGGAAGAAAAAAATTCAGTGTGGAAGTATTGAGAATAATTTTTTAATATTTCACCTGTTAGCAAGGATTTAAAATGAAAATGTGTGGGTTTCACTAAACTTATTTTTTCTTCTCCCTTATGATTTTTCTTCTGAGTAGTGATTGCAGGCATAGTTTTATATTTACAAACACTGTGTTCTAATTTAATTTAAATAAAATGAATTAGAAAATATGTAAAATAAACTTTATTTAAATTTTAAAATGCATACACAATTCTTTTTTGATTCCATCCATCAGAACAATGCAAATTTTCGCTAAAAAATACTTGATTGAATATCTTTCTTATTTATTTTATTTTTAAATTCACTTTCTATCCAAATAAAGCAAAAGATTTAAATCTTTATTTATTTTTCTGAAAGCTAACTTTAATCCATTCAGTGAAATATAAGGCTTGAACTTTTTAAATTTTACACAAGAAATATCAAGACATTTTATCTTTGTACGATCATAATTAGGATCTAAGCTATAATCGCCAAAGAATTGAAAGTTTTTCCTTCTTTTATTTGCCTATTCTAACTCACTATCAGGGACCCAAGATGGTAAGTTTCAACCATGCATGGAAACCGTACCTCCTCAAATGCTTATCCTTTTCCTCTCCTTTACTACGGTCCAGCTAGCATTTACTTTCAAGCAGTTAAAAGATTGTAAATCTGTGCTGTTTCCCTGTTTGGTACTAATATTGATAAACTAATATCATGTGATGCATTGAGAGGGAAAGAGTTATCCTTCAATGGTGTTCTCTAGTTTCATATCAATAATAAAGACAATTCTGAATTATCTTTCCCTTTGTCAAATTATCTTCAGTCCAAATTTTGTTAGTCATAAATGGTTCACTCTATCTTGTCAAATCACCCCTCTTCTTCAAGGAAAAGACAAAATCAAAACAATCAAACTTCAGTCAGAACACAAAAGGGTGAATAGCTAAATGAAGTTTATTTTTCCTAGTGAAGTGATGAATTTCAAGGTGGGAATATCAATAGAACCGATTTTTTGCTTTGTTAATGGTGATCATTAACTGTTTTACTACAAACAGAACAGATACAGAAACTCAACTCGTTACTGCATGTGATCAACATAAAAACAAGGACAAATATTATGGCTTACATACAAAACAAGGAAACCATTGAACAACTGATTCTTTGTCTACGAAGGTATCCAAATCCTGCGAGAACAAATAACACTAGAACCTAGAATGCGAAAGCCTAAATTCTCAGCAGCGTACAACCAAGAATAGTACCATGACACCAAGTCATTGGAGCTGCTTGGCGCCAAGTTGGTCTATCGTTTCCAAGTGTGAGAACATCAACTTCGGATAATGGCTTAATGTCCCAATTCCATCTATCAGGGCCAATGAAGCCTCCAATCACGTATAACTCATCACCTAGTCCAGCCATTGCAAATCCAATTCTCTTTCGAAACTCAGATGCTGAACCTACAACCTTCCTCAGTTCTTTGTCCTGTTTAAGGATTAGTCCATGGCTCATCACATAGAGTGAATCACGGACAACTGCCATCGGACCTTGGAGCCATGCACATTCCTCAACAATCCACCCAGGCCCCGCATTGTCTAAAACTTGCACTGTTGACATATCCTTGTGCAGTACATGCACCTTTCCGCTGATGACTACTCCTGAACAGGCTGAATTATGAGTGCGATGAAGATCAGGCATTGGAATCCAAACATCCTTCTCAGGATCATACATTTCTGCTTGAGATATTGATTTTCTGCAGCTAGTGAAGCCCCCAGCTACGACAATTTTCCCATCCAAAGCACAGCATGCAAACATAGAACGTGGGACAAGCATTGGTGCACGAGGGGCCCACTGTCGGACTACAGGGTCATATGACCAGACTTCATCTGTTGCGAAACAACCATCTTGGTCCCCAGTCAAAGGATCAACAGCATCACTTCCACCACCAATCACAAACAACTTTCCAGCAGTGGAAACTGCACCAAAGTGGGAAAGGTGCTTGATCTTTGATGGAAGAACAGGAAGTGTAATCCAGAGATCTCGCAAGGGGTCATACAACTGCCATAAATTCTCTGGATCAAAAGCACATACACATAGCAGATCCTCAGTTGAACCAACCTCCTGCCGAGCTCTAAATAGTTCAGAGCTTCGAATAGCTGCTTTCCAAGATCGAGAGACAAGCTCTAACACTGGGTGAAGGTAGAAAGGAACCCGTGCAAGGCACCTAATTGCAACAGCATCAGGAAGTCCTTCAATCAGTCCAGACATTATAAATTTATAACTGCTGTTTCATCTATTTCTGATAACCTTCTACCTCTGACTTTATGTTACTATAGAAGGTGCACCTGCAACCACAGTATTTATCCATTAATGTATACCGATATAGTGATTGTGATACTTTAGAAATTCAAATTGAGTACTATTGTTAAAGGCAAGGTGGATTTTAATGAAATTCAAATTCAATGTAGAAGTTTGAATGAAAATTGTCTATAAACCATGGTAGACTTTCTTGGATATCAGAACAGATTAAACAATAAAGTTTCCTTTCTGTGAAATAAATATCAACAAGAATAACAACTAATACAATGCAGTGGTATATATCAACTGTTGGAGAAAATCTCACACCAACTAGAAATATGACTAAATAATAATAATAATAATACATATATGGATGCAAACCTCACCTTACCAAGTCACATTTGTAGGGTTGAATTAGGCTTAGCGTTCACTTTCTTAAGATGTTATCAGAGCCATCTAGATCTTAGTCAACATTTTTGGGCTTATTGTGTTATCCGTTATCGGATTCCTCCTAGTCTCACACTCGAGATGTCTAGTCCTCAGTGTGAGGGTGTTTGTTGGAGAGAGATATGGCTATATAATAATATATAGGAGTACAAACCTCACCTTACCAAACCAGTTTTGTAGAGTTGAATTAGGCTTAAAATCCACTTTCTTAAGAATAATATTGGATCCCTTTATATATGATTTTTTTTTTTAATTGAAGTAGCTATATTTTAGAACTTGAGAAAAGATAGAAATGATCAAGTGAGTCATATAGAGACACATACTAACCCATAGGATTTCAAACCAGTGGTCCCTCCCTCTACCTAGTGGTAAGAGCCATGTTGACAATGTGGACACTCACAGATAATAGTGAATTTCGTAAGAGTCAAACAAGGACAAGCTGTTGTTTAAGATGAAGCCAAAATAGCCTTAACATATCTCACAATTTCACCCCCTAAGCCCCCCCTCCCCTGGCAACTGTCCCATGTTTTCTCCCAGTCTTCAATTCAAACTAATATGAATACGCATTTTATCCTACTTCTTCAATCCTGTTACATAATTATTTCATACATTAGTACTGTTTCAACATCACCCCCTCTGAAGAATTAAAGAAAGACTTCAAATTATGGCTATTTTCATAAAAGTATATCAATCAACCGGGCTGGCTATTAGAGTTCAACTCACATTGACCGGCATACAACTAGGGACCTTGGATCATCTCATTAAAGATATATGGAGGATAAAATCTGGTTTGACAAAGGAAACAAAAAGGCACAAAAATGCAACCCAGCATCATCTAGTGTTGATTGCCTGTTTAAAGGCACAAAAAGATTGAGTGACTGACTACCCTCAAATAAATAGGCACATCCCTTCATTCAATACATTCTCAAGGGTTCTGCTTTTTCAACACAATTACGGGAAAAGAAGGGTACAACAGATGCTATAATTAATCAACCAGCAGGATCTAACAATTCATGCCCAAATACCGACTTGTGCTTTCTGCATTTTACATTATGCATTCTATGCTTGGACCTGTTATTGAAAGTTACATAGACCCCCTGTAAGCGGCATTAGTTTGTCACATCTCAGTTTCATGATTCCTAAATACAGTCACATGTATTCTGAAGAGTCAAGGAAGAGTAATTTAGTATTAAACTTCCATTACTAAATGTCCAACCCCAATAATGGAAAAATAAAAAACAAGTCAGTTATATACTCTCCTTCTCTGGCACGAAATACAGAAAAATGTTTCTTTCATTTAAGAAAACCATGAACGAATAAAATAAACCTTAGGATGCAGATGCTCCCTAGCAAAAACGAAGGTAAAAATAATATTTACATGTCAAAGGACAAATCAATTTCACTGAAAAGTATATGCTATAGCAAACATGTGAAGAAAAACTCCTGGAAAATTCTTGTGAGTAAATTACCCCTCACTTGTATACATTATTTTGATCATATCACTAGTCAATATAGAATCTACAACAAAAACCGCCCATTGCAGGTAGAGGCAAAAAGGGAAATATGATCTAATATGAATTTGAATACAATGCAATGCTTTCCTATCAGGATTTTGCATACATTCAAAAGGGAAATTGACCGAAAAACGCCACTACTTCCCAGTTTCAGTGCATAACCCAAAAGAAATGAAACTAAAAGTTTCAGAAAATGTCTTCAATAGGAAGCAGCAACAAAAAGGCCAAACTCAGTTCTACCAAGAATAAAGCAATGAACAAAGTCAAACGGGAAAAACCAACAACGAAACTGGGCGCTGGTATTGGATTGACGAACCACTTAGCACACACACAACAGAGAATTCAAATAGGGGTTCCAGCCCTAACATTTTTCAGCACTCGAAAAAGAAACAGTGTAATAACAAAAACAGGAACAAACAAGTACGCGAATTGCGACAAGAGGTAAAGCAAAAGAGAGTCGAAATTCGAAATTAACAGAGCAATGGGTATTGGATCAACTCCAAACACAACCAAAATCAACGCAAATTAAGTATCATCCTTCACTCCCAATTAATTCGAATTAGAAAAATTGAAAAAAAGACAAAGAGAAGAGAAGAGATAAAGAAAGGTGATTTACCTGGCAGCGAAGAGAAGCGAAGAAGAAAGGAAATTGGAGAGATTGCGAAGAGAGAGAGAAAGAGAGAGAAAGAAAGGAAGCTTAGGAAACGGCACGCTGAATTAAGAGTTTACAATGTGAATATGAATGTGAATGTTGTGCGTTTCGGTTTGCGTTACTTCCCCTTCCCTAGGTTTTGTTTTTCAAATATGCAAACTAGATAATACTTGCAATATATCTTTTTCTTTTCTATTTGATTTTACATTTTAAGAATCAAATTAATTAATAATTAATAATATACTCTACAGTAATCTAATTTAATTTAGGTTTCCCTTTGCGTGCTGTAATTCACTACTCTCATTCGTTATGGTGCTGCTGCAGCAAACCAACGAATAACTCACCGCATATTCTAAATTCCTTTTCATTTTTTCTTCCCCCACAAGTTCTGGAATCTCTGTTTATTTATTTATTTATTATTGTTCTTTTCTATTCTCTTTTGTTTTTATTTCCGTGCTTCAAACCATCATCAGAATTCTTTCTATATTCCTATTCACGTTTGGTTGACGTGTGAGTCGCGCGTGGACGACAAAAAATATAAAAGACTCTACTCAACAACAACAATGTGTTCTTCTTCTCACATCAGAGGTTTTATTTTTAGATTACAGTGCGTTCATTTGGATATTAACTCTTGATTTCGTATGGACCAGGTAAACCATCCACTTATTCTCTTTTTTGTTTTCAAATATCGGTTTACTTTACTTGTAAAAAATACCGGTAAGAAATTAAAATACAATGTTAATACATTTTATTCATTCACAAAAATAACAGTGAACAATAGTTCCTCATTTTTTTTAAATTCGTAATTTATTAATGATGTCATATTAAAAAATATTTGTACACTGCGGGTGTAGTGAGAAGCTTGGTGTTATTTAGGTAATAAGTTTGTTTTCCTATCTACCCATGTATTTTTTCATTATCATCAATATGTTACGCTAATTTCAATTATAAGAATGGTTTGAAGTTGTTTTTTTTTTAATTAGTGTAAACCCATATAAAATTTGAATGATACACTAATTTGAAATAGTTTAAGGTATTATAACCAAACTATTTAATAGTTGTTTATTGCATAAAATTATATTATATATTTAAGGTACCCTTCGTGAGAAAAGTTAAAAATAATTCTTTAAAAACAGAAGTTATTTGGGGTAGTTATCTTAAAAATAGGAGTATTACAATCCAAACATAAGGGTAAAAGACAACATGCAAAAAAAATCGTATAAATATCACACTTCTTAAGAGAGGCAATGAGCAAAAAACAAAAGAAGGGTTTATAATAGGTGACAAGCAAATAAAAAAAATATTATAAATACTAATTTAGGAGTTAAGTACTAAAATCCAGGTGAAGAGATTTTGACTGTATTATTTGGACACCCATTACAAAGTAGGTAAAATTGTTTATTATAAATTTTGTGAGAGAAAAGTATAGGAGGATGAAAGAATTTATAAATGTAATATCATAAAAAGATGGAGATTCTCTTACATTGTAGCGAATAATGAAAAAGTTCAACAAAGAGGTGACATTGTATAATGAATATTGGAGGAACTACAAAGAGATAAAGAGATAATGAGAAACTAATACAATGTAAAAAAAGATGTTATGAAGGTATAAGTACAACTAAATACCTACAACAAATTTCAAACTTTAAAGTTGCAAATAGTCACTCTTCAAAGGATAAAGGTAAAAAATCTTTAGAGCAATAACATGACTTTTAACTCTTCTCAATGAAACTCATTAACAAACCAATTACAACTATAAGGTTTCAAAAAGTTAATCTATCAAATGGTGTTTAATATTTATGTTGTCACCTTAAAAACATTTCACACCCCCAAAGTTAATCAATGGTGATTCAAATGAGTTACAATGTAAAATAAAAATATTTGTAAAAATATTAGTGGACATTTCTCTCCATTGATTGTATGTGTGTCTTTCAATGATTTGTGAAGAAATAACAAGCTTAAAACTTTAAAAATAGGATACTTGTTTAATATAAAACAACACAACATAGAATCTCTAAAAAAACATTTATGATACTTTTTGCAACATTATAAGAAAATGATAAAAAATGATAAGAAAAAGAGATGTTTCTTATTCTCTTATGTGTATATTACATCACACTTCATGTATAGGAAATATATAGGGAGTTTCTCTCTCTCAAATTACAATCTAATTAGATAGGATACTAATCATGAGATTCTATAATTATTAAATTAATTGCATATAATTGGGTACAATATCGTCAAATATTGCATACAATAATTGCATATAATTTGATAATTATTATTTCCTTAATAAACATCACCATGAAAATCTTATAATCAAATGAAGTGATGTTTGTTGAAGCATTTGTTAAAGAACTTCGCACAAACCAATTTTGAGAGTCACTGATACAAATGAAAGCAAAAAACATGGTAGAAGTTGAATCTCAAGTTGTGTCACATATTGAAGTTGAAGAAATAATAGCAAAGTGATGGAGTTCTCCTTGAACTTGGCAAGATTTATATACTCAATGAAGGATTTGAAACCAATAGTTGATCCAAAAGGGAGGTAGAAGCTATCAACTATGTAGAGCTTGGAATAGGAAAACAAAGTGTAAAATTGAAAAATCAATGCATAGTGGGAAAGATGAATAATATGTTAAGATAAGAACCTAAAGTTAAGTATATATCAAATTCTCAAAGACACCAAAAATCTCATAAATGCTCTAATTTCTTTCAATTTGAAATGTGTTTTTATAAAAAGGAGTATCTTTATTTATAGGATGGATAAGGGTTTATATAAACTTCGAAAGAGTGGATAAAGAAGCAAAAACACGACTAAGGGGGGTGATGAATCTCTCTTGGTTGTGAGCACCTAATAATAAGGGTGAAAGGAGTTGAGACTATCTCACTGATGAGATAATTAGGTTCATAAGTTGATTTAAGTATCTATTTAGTTAAGTTATTTTTAGTTTCTTTCCACTTCATTTGTATTCTAAAACACCCTATAAGCTTTTTAAAATAGTCTAAAGTATTTCTCAAAATACTATAACAAATTTTTACATTTTTACAAAAAAAAAAAAATTCTTCCTATTTTTTTTTTCTTCAATTTCTTTTAGTCTACCTTTTATTGATTGTATTATTCTTCTCTCTTTTTTTTCTCTATCCATACTCATCATCCTTCCCATTAGGAATTTGCAAGTTATGCATCATATAGAAATAATTCATTCACACTATAATTGTGACTCACAATATAATTATTAGGAAGATTTTATTTATATACATTGTTATTTATTCTTCAGTGAACTCGAAAAGGACTATGTCCCCTATCCTTGACTTTAGACTCACTTTTATTAAGAAATTTATCCTTCCTGGTCACACCCAATTTCCTAATAAAAAGATGACATATTTTTAAATTTGTTTACTCACTTTACATACTAGGTTACATTATTCTTTATTTTTTTTTCTAACCTGGATTTGCAAGTCTTTCACAAGTTTTGTTTTTTCAACTCTATCACTACATGTTGTAACTTTATTAGAAGAAAGAGATAATAAGTTAAGACAAATTAATGATTAAATTCATAAACAATTTCAAAAGGTAGATAAGAAGTTGTAAATTTTATGACTCTATTTTAATCAAACTCTATACGAGGAAATCTTTTTACTCTTTATGACTTTTAGAAATCATATTAACCACTTTAGTATGACAACCAATACGAAGATGAAGAGAAGTTTGGTGGCCAACTTTCCATAGAATCTTTCAAATGTGACTTAAAGAATTCTGTATGTGTGAGATATAATGCTTTCTAAAATGTTCATGTAATATTACTATTTTCTTAAAAAATAGATAATAATAAAACAAACATCATCTACTTTATTGAAAATACAAATTATGATGTAAACAGGATTCACTTAAAAAAAAAAAAAACTTATGTGAATTAATAATTTCTTTTAAATCCTACCTAAGATATAATTTTTTTTTGAATATGAGTAAGATATGACTTGATAATAAATACTTCATTCATAGTTTTAAAACCCTCTTATCTTTTTTTTAATTAACTTAATTAAAATTAAAGTAAATAATACTTATTAAAAGTATTTAGAAAAGACCGCAACACCAATATATTATATTTACATCAGGAGAATATATATATATATATATATATATATATATTCATAAAAAGAATCATCTGAACGATTATCCTATCAAAACAAATAGATACAATAATTGTTTAAAACTTTATATAGGTTCTTAATATACCTTTAAATGCAATCTAACATAGCAATTTGAGAAATTCATATAAATTCAAAAGTTTGTTTGTTGTCAAATAAAATGAATTGAGTTGTATGAGATAATAAAAGATTCATGTGGTGAGATCTAATTTTTAACTAAATCAGAATTAGACCTTGGTAACATGAACCAGAGACTATTGCTTTATAGACATCAACAACATAAAATTCACGATGGAGGGTTATAGTAAATAGGATAACAATTATAGTGAATTTGGAAGATAGAGACATAAATGTATTAAATAATATATGTGTTATGTGTGAGGAGGAAGAGGAATCCACGAGTCATTTGTGTTGATTTTGACTTAATCCCAAGTCCCACATCGGTGGGTTCATTGTTTGGGAAAGAGGTTTGAGGGTTATAAATTAAACTCTTCTCCTTCATTGTTATATATCCCAATTTGTAACATCTTCTCCCATAATAATAAAAGTGAGTTGTTTTTGCTGTGCTCGAAGATTAGGCTAAATTGGTCGAACTTCGTTAACAATTTTTTGGTGTGTTTTTTCTCTTTATCTCTTTTATTATTCCGCTTTATTTATTCAATATTATTTGTCGGGTAGCTCTGTTAGAGTTCTGTTTTAGTGGGAAAATTACCCGTTTTTCCCAACAAGTGGTATCAGAGCCGAAGGTTCGCCTTGGGTTGTTTGAAATTATTTGTAATATTGAATACTATATTTTGAGTTTGTAATGGCAAATCAAGAAGAAGAAGCGAAGGATGTATCCATAGTGTCGGGCTCCTCGTCATCATGGTCGAGGTTCCCGGTGTCCACTTTGAAATTGGCGGTGGAAATATTTGATGGCACTGGACATTTTGGCATGTGGCAAAGAGAGGTCTTGGACTCTCTTTTTCAGCAGGGTCTTGATATTGCTATTGAAGGAGAGAAACCATAAGAGGTAGAGGAGAAAGACTGGAGCATCATCAACCGGTTGGCATGCAGAACTATTCGATCCTGCCTGTCTAAAGAGCAGAAGTATGCTGTAAAAAATGAGACTTTTGCACACAAACTGTGGAAGGCATTGGAGGACAAGTTTCTGAAGAAGAGTGGTCAGAACAAGCTCCTGATGAAGAAAAGGTTGTTCCGATTTGACTACCAACAAGGTACTACTATGAATGCACACATCACTATGTTTAATCAATTAGTAGCAGACCTGTTGAATTTAGATGCGAAGTTTGAGGATGAGGATTTGGCTTTGATGTTGTTATCATCTCTTCTTGATGAATTTGAACATTTGGAGACTACGCTCCTTCACGGGAAGGAGAATGTGTCGTTAGATGTTGTTTGTTCTGCTTTATATAGTCATGAATTAAGAAAGCAGGATAAGATGAAAACCAAATCAACAACATCAGAAGAAACATTGGTGGCAAGAGGTCGTCAGCAAAGCCAGACAAAAGGGAGAAGAGGGAGGTCTAAGTCTAAAGGTCGAGCTGTTGCCAAAGATGAGTGTGCTTTCTGTCATGAGAAAGGACACTGGAAGAAAGACTGTCCAAAAACTGCAGAAGAAAGGGAAGGCTCCACAAGATGCAAATGTTGCAGAATGCAAAAGTGATGTGGAATCAGATATCTCTTTAATTGTCTCACTTTCAACATCATCGTATCCAGATGAGTGGATATTGGATTCAGGTTGTACCTATCATATGTGTCCCATTCGGGATTGGTTCTTTAAATTTCAAGAACTTGATGGCGGGGTTGTTTACATGGGTAATGATAATCCATGTAAGACAGTTGGGATAGGTTCAATCAAGTTGCGGAATCATGATGGATCCACCAGAATTTTGCGGGATGTACGGTACGTGCCAAAGTTGAAGAAGAATCTCATCTCATTGGGGGCTTTAGAATCTAAAGGCCTAGTTGTGACGATGCGAGATGGAATTCTTAAAGCAACTTCAGGAGCACTGGTGATGTTGAAAGGCGTGAGGAAGAACAATTTGTATTACTACCAAGGTAGTACAGTGGTGGGGATAGTAGCGCAAACAACTTCTAGCTCTAAGAAGGATGCTGAGGCAACGAAGTTGTGGCATATGAGGTTGGGACATACTGGAGAGAAATCATTGCAAATTCTTACCAAGCAGGGACTGTTGAAAGGTACGAAGGCTTGCAAACTTGAATTTTGTGAGCATTGTGTTATGGGAAAACAACGAAGAGTGAAGTTTGGCACTGCAATTCACAATACCAAGGGTATTCTGGATTATGTGCATTCAGATGTGTGGGGACCTGCCAAGACTCCGTCAATCGGAGGTAGGCATTATTTTGTCACTTTTGTGGATGATTTTTCCAAGAGAGTTTGGGTGTTTACTATGAAAAACAAAAATGATGTGCTTGAAATTTTCCTTAAGTGGAAAGCTCAAGTTGAAAACCAGACAGGAAGGAAGATTAAGGTTCTCCGAACAGACAATGGAGGAGAATACAAGAGTGATCCGTTCCTGAAGGTATGCCAAGATTGTGGCATAGTTCGACACTTCACTGTTAGAAAAACACCACAGCAGAATGGGGTGTCGGAGCGTATGAACAAGACACTTGTGGAGACAGTTCGTTGTATGTTGTCTAATGCTGAGTTAGGCAGAGAGTTTTGGGCTGAGGTTGTGACATACGCTCAACATCTCGTCAATCGTTTGCCATCTTCTGCTATAGATGGCAAAACCCCGTTAGAGGTATGGTCTGGAAAACCTGCAATTGATTATGATTCTTTGCATGTTTTTGGTTCTATTGCATATTATCATGTGATTGAATCAAAGTTGGATCCACGGGCAAAGAAAGCTCTTTTCATGGGCTTTAGTCCTGGAGTGAAGGGATACCGTTTGTGGTGTCTAGAGGCAAAGAAGACGATTATCAACAGGGATGTTACCTTTGATGAATCTGCCATGTTAAAGAAGGTAAATCCAGAAGGAGCTGATAGTACTCCGCAACAGGTGGAGTATGCCCGGAAGCAGGTGGAGTTTGAGCCGATAGTGGTGATCCCGACACGAAATACCACAAGTGACTCTCCTATGGCAGAAGAAGAGTCAGATGAGGAAGAGGTTCCTACCCAAGAATCTCAACAACAATCAGCGCCAATTGCAGTTAGAAGACAGAGACGAGTTATTCAGAAGCCTACTCGTTTCATGGATATGGTTGCCTATGCACTTCCAGTTGTTGATGACATTCCATCCACTTACCCAGAAGCCATTCTGAGTTCAGAGAGTGGTAATTGGGCAGGTGCGATGGAAGAGGAGATGCAGTCTTTGAAGAACAAGACGTGGAAGTTGGCACAATTACCAAAAGGTAAGAAGGCAATTGGGTGCAAATGGGTATTTGCAAAGAAAGAAGGATTTCCTAATAAAGAAGATGTTCGCTACAAGGCAAGGTTGGTTGCTAAAGGCTTTGCTCAGAGGGAGGGAATTGATTATAATGAGGTATTTTCTCCAATTGTTAAACATTCCTCCATTCGAAGGAGGAAATTGGAGCTAGCTCAACTTGATGTAAAGATCGCGTTCCTACACGGGGATTTGAAGGAGAAATCTATATGATTCAACCAGAAGGATACAAGGTTGATGGTAAAGAAGATTGGGTTTGTAAACTTAGCAAATCGTTGTACGGACTGAAACAATCTCCGAGACAGTGGTACAAACGATTTGATAAGTTCATGAAGGATCAGAAGTACAAGAGAAACAAATATGATCACTGTGTGTATTTGCGCAGACTTGAAGATGGTTCCTACATTTACTTACTCTTATATGTTAATGATATGCTGATTGCAGCAAAGAGCCAAGTTGAGATTGACAGGTTAAAGGCTCAGTTGAGTAAAGAGTTCGAGATGAAGGATTTGGGGGAAGCCAAGAAGATTCCCGGCATGGAGATAAACAAGGACAGAGAGAGGGGAAAACTTTGGCTGTCACAGAAGCAGTATTTGCAGAAGGTACTACAACGTTTTGGTATACACGAAGATACAAAACCTGTAAGTACCCCGCTTGCTCCTCATTTGAAATTGAGTAGCCGTTTATCTCCGACGACTAATGAAGAACGAGAATACATGGCGAAAGTCCCATATGCAAATGCAGTTGGAAGCTTGATGTATGCAATGGTGTGTATGAGACCAGATATTTCACAGGCTGTGAGTGTTGTTAGCAGGTACATGCATGATCCGGGCAAGGGTCATTGGCAAGCTGTGAGATGGATTCTACGGTACCTCCAAAATACCTTAGATGTTGGATTGACATTTGAGCAAGATGAATCACTTGGTCAATGCATAGTTGGATATTGTGATTCTGATTATGCAGGTGATTTGGATAAGCGACAGTGTACAACTGCTATTTGTTCACTTTAGCAAAAATGCAGTTAGTTGGAACTCTACCTTGCAGTCTACGGTGGCTTTGTCTACGACAGAGGCATAGTATATGGCGATTACAGAGGCTGTGAAGGAAGAAATTTGGCTTCATGGGTTGCTTAAAGACTTGGGAGTTGGTCAGAAACAACTTGAGTTATATTCTGACAGTCAGAGTGCTATTCATTTAGCAAAGAATCAAGTCTTTCATGCACGGACGAAGCACATTGATGTTCGTTATCACTTTGTGCGTGAGATTCTCGAAGAAGAGGAGATTGTTCTCCAGAAGATTCACATTACGGAGAATCCTGTAGATATGCTCACCAAGGTGGTTACAAGGACCAAGTTTGAACACTGTTTAGACTTGGTTAATATCTTGCACATTTGAAATTGGCGCCCGGAGGCGCAAATTTGAAGCACTGCAAAGTTTGTTTTTGTTATGTTTTGAGAAGATTTATTTTAGGTGGGACTTGAAATTAAGCCAAGGTGGAGATTTGTTGATTTTGGCTTAATCCCAAGTCCCACATCGGTGGGTTCATTGTTTGGGAATGAGGTTTGAGGGTTATAAATTAAACTCTCCTCCTTCACTGTTATATATCCCAATTTGTAATATCTTCTCCCATAATAATAAAAGTGAGTTGTTTTTGCTGTGCTCGGAGATTAGGCTAAATTGGCCGAACTCCGTTAACAATTTTTTGGTGTGTTTTTTCTCTTTATCTCTTTTATTATTCCGCTTTATTTATTCAATATTATTTGTCGGGTAACTCTGTTAGGGTTCGGTTTTAGTGGGAAAATTACCCGTTTTCCCAACAATTTGTTCTTTGAGTGTAAAATATCTTGGAATGTCTCAAAAATATGCTATAAAGTGGCTATGAATTACACAATAGATCATCATGATACAAAAACCCATTTTTCAAATTTTAGGATGATGGGTGCAAATGAAAAGGAGAATTTGGTGTGGGTGGGATAGCAGATATAGGTGAAATTTGCAACAAGAGTTTGTGTAAAGGGTAGGTAGGAATTGCAGTAATAACTTATTTATGTGATAGGTTGTTTGATGTTATATATAAGAATTAGAACACTTTTAAAATATTTTTCTATTTATTTATTTGTTTTAGTTGATAAAAAAATACGTAAATAAATACATCTTTCATTCTTAAAGTTGAAAGATTAAAAAAAAAAAATACCCCTTTATTATTAATGTAGTTAGTACAAATTATCTCCTGCATTTAAAAAATAATTTAATGAAAAAATCTTTATTACCTGATAAGGCAAAAAATAAATTACAATAATAAAATACATTATTTGAACCTTGTAATTCAAAAAAATATATTTAATCAATACAGAATTATTAAGAAAGGTAATTTATTTTAAAATGTCCATTATCTTAATTTAATAAATTTGGGTATTAATTAGAAATTAAAAATATAAATTTCTTTTAGTTGAATATCTTATTATAAATGGCGGAAAATTATATGAAATAATACCCTATATGATTCAAACTTTGATATTTATACAGAAAATTGGGATATATCTTTAGCTTTATATCTAATGATTGTATGTACACTAGTGCAGAAATGTAAAACAAATGCAGCTATTTTAAATTTACAAATGCGGTCATAGAACCGCATTTGATCAGCACGCATTCGTAAATCTGGAATTTACAAATGCAGTCATAGGATCGCATTCATAAATCACATTTACAAATGCGTTTACTTAAAATAACCGCATTTGTATATTATTCTGAATGAGGGATGAGGGTTAGGGGTTTAGGATTTATGAATGCGGTCTTGGTAAAAACCGCATTCATAAATCACATTTACAAATGTGGTCATTTACCAAGACCGCATTTGTAAATAGTGTTTTGTTTTTTAAAGTGCAGTTTGTATTGTGCAGAAACCATATAATTTAATAACCTGCATAATGATCAAACCTAGCCAAACAAATTCAGAAATATAGTAATCAATTGAAATCATCAAAATGTACATTTACAAGTGATCAAATTACATATAATAAAACCACTATTGTTTACCTATGCTAGAGTTATAAAAATTAATGAAATATGTGGACCAAGAATCTCTAACATATGAAATGTCTTCCTCATTCATTGGTGTTTCTTTTGTGAATAACTGCATTGCAAAGTTGACATAAATTAGTTTTTAGATATATATATGTTCAAGAATTACAAAAATGATTTAACATATATAGTACATCTTTCCAACCAGTTTTAACACCTAGTCTTATAATGGTAATCATCCATTGCATAATGTAATAGCCACACTCATAGCTTCCTGGTTGTTTATTACACTATAATTCAATAAAAAGTAATATGTTAGTATATTGATAAACAATGATAATAGAAAAAGAAAAAAATTACAAACCTTTATTCTTATGTAGTTCAAATTATTTGAACTGGATCGACCTTTTAGGATGTTATATTCACGCCATGAACTGGTTAATACAAAAAACCTCGTTAGTAGATGGTTAATTAGTAACATACAAAGTTAAGTTTATATTATACTTACGTATCAATGATATCCTTAAATTTTGTAGGAATCTTCTTGTGTAGGGAACAGAATCACACAGCAGTCTTATCAACCATTGATAAGACAAGTAACTGCCAATGATGTCTATATCATCAATGAAAAGAGTTAGTAAATATTTAAAACATGAAATAATAATAATTGATGACATATAATTAAACTTACTCATTAATATAAGGGCATAAATAAATTTGTTTTCCCTCTTTTTCCAGGTTGTTAGTGATGTATGCTCGAGTCTCATATGAGTTTGGTCCAACGGGATTAGTATATGCAGGATCTAAGAATCCATACATCTTTTCCTTCCCCTCAGTGATACAGACTCTATGCAAAAACCTACAAGTTTTTAGTTAAAGCATAATGAATAATAATTTAACATAAAGTAAATTGAATAATAGGTAAAAATACTTACATCATAAAAAATTGAATTATACTTATATTGAGCTCCTGTTTCCCATATATAAATCCTGATAAATCTGTGTTGTAAATCATCAGTGGCAGTTCAGTGTTTATTTGAAAAAATGTATTATCCCACGGAACTAGAAAAGGATCATTGCCAATCTGACTAGTAATGAGACGTAGGGAAGCTATATGATCGTCAACTGAAACCTCACGCTTCTTTTCCGGACTTGGTGGCTGAAAAGGTTTCTACAAGATAAACAACATTTGTATTAAATTATATGTAATATATAAATATAAATAAAAAATAATATAATAAAACGAAATTATTACATGAGGTTCGGGCATAGATCGAATGAGCTCTCTGGGCCAGGCAACGAATGTTTGAAATGCATCGGCCACAGTGGTTACCTCATCTGAAGGTAGTGGAACACGAGCATCAGGAAATCGTACTTTTTCAACTGTTACCTTCGCCACATCAGGGGAGAGAGGAACGTTATGTAAGGTGGTGGCGTTTTTATAGACTTTTCCAAGTGCCACCACCCGAGGAAGTTTGCCGCCCATTACCAGTAGCTCACAATCCTCCGTCTGCCCATTGATATCATCCCTTGATGTTGGAGGAGCCGCACAACTTCCCTTTGTGCTCTTGGGAGTGGGACTAACAAGGGGTTCAATCGGCTCAGCACAAACTTGTTAAGATAGAAACTCTTGTCGCATTCGATCATTCTCCTTTTTCATCTCCAGCCACATCAAATCAGTCTCCTTTCTCATCTCCTCCATTATTTCTTCACGTAACTTAGTCTTCAGTTGAGTTTCGTTCTTGGAGGAGGAGGATGACTGTCGTTCTGAAACTCCAAAATATAGTTTAATTCTGACCCCTTGTCCAGCTGCACGAACACGACCAGAGTGTTCAGGTCGTCCAATTGCTTCAACCAGGATATCGTGACGACCTTCAGCAACAAATTTACCGTCGGATTCCAAGGAATCCTGCAAGAGTACACAAAAATCATATTTTCAATCATTAATATAATTAATGCTTTAAAAAAAATGAAAATAACAAAAATAACTTACAATTTTTTCGATTATAACCCCAGATTGCTCAGAACTTGGTGCACCCGACTTTTTAATTCGGGCCCTCTTCCATTTTACATGGCGAAAAGGTGGTGATGGAGGAGAAGTGACCCATGTTTCCACATTCTCAGACAACGTCCCCTGTTGAGATTTCTCCTTTTCCACCATCAGTGTTTGCTCAAGTTTTCGATACCCCGAACGAGACATAACGTGCGGGGTAAGATTCTTCAAAGCTATCTCTTGAGATTTCTTCCGACGATCCTGTCATAATTGAAATAAACAAACTGAAGTAAATAAGATAAACTTATTAATGTTATATAAACAAAAAAGTTACTTCACTTACCATCCAAGCCTCATTTTCACGGCTTTCTCTAAAAAGACGTCATGTCTCTTCATCAATATGTTGGTACTTTAAACATGGATTTTTGTCTTTAAGGTCGCCAAAAATGTATCTCGAAGTCAGTCTTGACTTAAAGGTACGAAATTTGAGTCCGATATTGGATATAATCTTTGATCGAAGCGGTTCCACATCAGGAATTTCAAAGTTTGCATGCAAAATAACATCAGCAAATTAAAATTAATCAATGAATATTAAAAAGCATTATATCAAAATGTAAAGCTTACCAGAACATCCTCCCAGATCATGTTCCGGTCGACCTTTGACACCTCATCCCATGAATTAATCAGAATGGAGAGCCTCTCACGAGAAACAACTCCAAGATAGCTCATAAACTCATATGCCTTAGGACCAAAAGCCACTCCAGTGTTGACGTCAATGTCAACACGTGTCTTCTCACCAGCAGCACGTCTCAATGCGAGACGCTTCAATCTAGTAGGTCCTCTGCTGCCTCGTACGGATCGAGGTTTGATTGGGGTCTGATCGTCATCCTTGTCTCTGTTAAAAAAATTAGGTAACAAACATTAGTTAATCTGCATCGAATTAAAATCTTATAAAAATAATACATAAAAATATAAATAAAAAATGCTTATTTACAAGTTGCATGGAGGTTGAAAGTTCATATGTAAATTCCTTCACTGTGGTCTTTACGGGTTGCATGTACATCATCAACTACATCGTCATCTTTATTAATTATCTTTGGTGTGAATGAACAGGGGTCACCATTTTCAATATCATTTATGGTCTCCCCTTGTTTTTTGCCGTGTAAAACGACATACCAATGTTCTGACGTAGGATCTTTCATGTAGAAAACTTGAGATGCTTGTTGAACCATTATAAATGGCTCATCTCGATACCCTATCTTTCGAAAGTCCACTAGTGTGAATCCTGAATCATCAATTTTAACCCCACTTTTATTGTCAACCCATTTACACTTGAAAACTGGAACGGAAAACTTAGTGTAGTCAATCTCCCATATCTCTTCTATAAACCCATAGTATGCCATTGATCCAAGTACTGGATTTGTATCTTTCGAAGTCGAAAGCTGCATTGACTCGGCTTCAAGAGTAACACCAGAATTTTGAACTGTACTATTTTCATCCATGGACTTCATGTAAAATATACAATTATTCACTTCGTACGCTGTATATGAGATGACATCAAACTTCAATCCAGCAGCCAATCAGGTCAAGGTCTTTAATGCCGTTGAATCCTTGAACACCTCGTCTTTAAACCAAGGCATGAAAGTTCTATTATGTTCCATCAAGACCCATTTCTCTGCTTGTCTTGGGTTATTTGCCTTCACAATGGGTTTACGAGCTTCTATGTATGGTACAACTTCATTTGTGTTATTCAATATGTACAAATGTGTTTGCAAGACTTCTGATCGAGATTTGCTTACAATATTCACACCACGTAAACATTTACTTGTAGAACGCCTGTGGTGCCATGAATTAGCTGGAACACCTATTGGATTTGCTTTTATCATGTACTCTGAACAAAATTCAATACTTTCTTCAGCTATGTACCTTTCAATCATTGAAGCCTCTGGACGATAATGATTTTTCACATAACCTTTCAAAATTTTCATATACCGCTCAACAGGATACATCCATCTTAAGTACACTGGTCCACACAATCCAACCTCTCTTACCAGATGCACAACTAGATGAACCATGATGTCAAAAAAAGACGGAGGAAAAAACATCTCCAATTCACACAAGATAACAACAATTTCATTTTGAAGTTCATCTAGTTTTGAGGGATCAATGACTTTACAACAGATGGAAGAGAAGAATGAGCACAAACGGGTTATGGTATGTCTAACATTTTTTGGTAAGATCCCACGGATAGCTATCGGCAACAACTATTGCATCAAGATGTGACAATCATGAGACTTCAACCCAATTAACTTCAAATCTTGCATTGACACTAGGCTCTTCACATTTGAGGAATGTCCTTGTGGCACTTTCACACCTTTTAGACATTGACAAAAACTAATTTTTTCATCTTTTGACATTGTGTAACAGGTTGGGGGAAAATATGTACGCTTACCCATTTCTATGGGTGTCAACTCGTCGTGTATGTTCATCTCAATCAAATCTAAACGAGCATTTAGACCATCCTTCGTCTTCCCGTTAATGTTAAGAAGTGTACCAATTAAGCTATTACACACATTCTTCTCAACATGCATTACGTCTATACAATGTCTGACTTCTAACCTTGACCAGTACGGAAGATCAAAGAAGATTGATTTCTTCTTCCAAATATTTGTCACAAATGACTTTTTTTTTTACTTACCGAAGGTGTGGTCTATGTTATTTACCTTTTCGTAAACCTCAACACCGGTTAATGGAGTTGGTGGACCACTACCCTCTTGGTGTCCATTAAAGGATTTTTTCAACCTCCGGTAAGGATGATGACTTATAAGAAACCTCCGATGCCGAAGATATACTGTTTTCCTTCCATGTTTCAATTGTTGAGAAGCAGTGTCTTCTTCGCATATTGGACACGCTTTGTGACCCTTAACACTATAACCTGATAAGTTACCATATGCCGGAAAGTCATTGATGGTGCAAAATAACATGGCATGAAGCTTGAAAGTTTCATTAGCAAATCCGTCAAATACTTCGACACCCTGGTCCCACATTAACTTCAAATCTTCAATTAGGGGACTTAGATAAACATCAATATCATTCCCTGGTTGTTTCGGACCGGATATCATCATAGACAACATCATGTATTTTCGCTTCATGCACAATCCAGGAGGTAAGTTGTAAATAACTAGTAATACAGGCCATGAACTGTGATTTGTACTCATATTACCAAACGGATTCATTCCGTCTGTAGCTAAACCAAGTCGGATATTTCTTGATTCTTTACCAAATTCTAGAAAGTCATCATCAAATTTCTTCCATTGAATAGAATCAGCTGGATGTCGGTACATGTCATCGCATTTCCTCTCATTTGCATGCCATCTAAGATTCTTAGCATCGTCTGGGTTTGCAAACAAACGCTTCATCCTTGGAATGATGGGAAGATACCACATAACCTTCATTGGGGGTCCATGCTTTTCCATGTCATCAATAGAATCATCATCTTTTTGTTTCAACTTATAACGTGATAACCCACACCTCGGACAACTTTTCAACAATTCAAAATATTTCCGGTATAATATACAATCATTAGGACATGCATGTATCTTTTTGTACTTCATACCCATTGGACAAAGAATCTTTTTGGCCTCGTAATTACGATTAGGTAGACTATTTCCCTCTGGAAGCATATCCTTCAACAGCTGGAGCAATTCCGTGAAGCTTTTATCAGTCCATCCGTTTATTGTCTTCAAATTCATCAATCTTAACACCGCCGACAACCGTGTGAAGTTAGTTGATCCAGGATACAAAGGAGTCTCTGATCTTTTGACATACTTTCATATCCATGCGCTTTTGCAAAACACTCAGCTCCCACATCACGAATCATGTCCTCCAATCGATCATCATCTCCATCATCGTGTACTGCTTCATCCATGGTAGAACCCACATATTCTTCAGTTACGGAAACACGTGGTAAATTTAATAATTCACCATGCCATGTCCAAGTTGTATAAGATCGAAGAAACCCATCACATAGCAGGTGTTCCCTCATGATATTCACATCCAGTATCCTTCCATTCAAACAATTAACGCACGGACACCTGATCTTTGCTCCATCATGACCACTAATAATCGCGTTACGCTGCGCAAATTGTATAAATTCCTCTACTCCCCTTTCGTACTCATCACTTATACGAACAACATTAATCCAACCTCGATCCATTATATATTTTGGAACAGTTAGGATTTTCTAATAATTAGTATTCTATTTTATCTCACACATTTGCCGAGGGTCGAACACCCTCGGACTCAATCCAAACACGATAATTCTATTCTAAAAGTAACAATAACTAACATAATATAAAACTTTTATTAAAATGTAATTAACAACTAACTAAATATATATATATATAATATAAATTTAAGAAAATACAAATTATATAATACAAATTTATATATAATAATATATAAATTAATTGTTTTCGTAACTAATTTATTAAATTATATACAAATTATAATAAACAAAAATTCAAAATACACAGAAATATATAAATTATTAGTTATTAGTTATAAATTCCAAGTTGTATTAGTTATTAATTAAATATATATTATAATAAATAAAATAAAAATTCAAAATATTAAATAAAAATTCAAAATATTAAATATAAATTCAAAATATTAAATAAATATTAAATACAAAACCAACCTTTCGTCGTGAAGAAGCTTGATGGTGATCGGAGTGGAAAACAAAGGCGAAGGCGGCGGCGGAAGCTGTGGTGGTGGCGGAGCAGGAAAACAGCAGAAAACACCAATGGAACAGTAACCTAAGTGCCACAAACGAAGTAAGGAAACGAAAATGACAATGGCAACGAAGTGAATAATGAATGATGCGAAAACGAAAACGAAAACGAAAACGAATGAGTGAAACTGAAACTTACAAAACGCAGAGAGAAGAAACTGAACTGAGCGCAAAACGTTGAAACGAAGAGCGGAGAAGAGGAAAGTGAAAGTGAAAGTGAAACTAGTGACGCGCTTCAAATTTTTAGGGTAAAATTGTTTTACAAATGCGGTCTTACCCTACAACCGCATTTGTAAAACAATTTAATTTCAAAAATGCCACCGCGTTTTTTACAAATGCGTTTAAGCGCAAAGCCGGGCTAAATAAAGGGTCGTTGTTTTACATTTCTGCACTAGTGGTAATATCACAAGAATATATTATATAGCACAAATAGGATCAGATTTATTTTTGAAAGAAAAGTTTTTAATTTTTTTGAAGAGGTTTAGAGTAAAACATTCTTCTAGACAATATTGGTGATCTAAATAGGTATATTGCTAGTGAGGTGCAATTTAAAAGAGCTTGTGGAAGTTTTGCTTTTATAAAACCTAAATAAACCTAAATTATTTTCACATTTTGAACGAGTGAATTTATAATTAGAAATGAGGTTCTAATCTCTAATAAAAGTTGAAGTTCGGTACTATATACAAATTGATTATTATTATTTTTAATAAAAAAACACTATAAAAGAACATGTAAAAGTTGTAGATAGTTTTGAAGGAGACTCTTATTAAGTAACATAGAAGTTTGATCCTTCATGTTCATTTTAAGAATCATAAATAGAGAACCAAACAAATTATAAATTCAAGAAACAAGTGGTGGTTGATGAAGGGATGTCTAAATTTGACTTCTAAAAAGAAGTCATTGGAAGAAGATAATATTGGAATTACAACATATTTTTTTTATTTGGGATTAAAAGTCTAAGAAACTTAAGGAATGTTATCAAAGAAAGATGAGAATTTATTGTGGTGAACTTTGAGATATTAGATAATGTCAAATAGTGAAAAGATGAACACTTTGATTATTATATTAAAACTAAGAGAGATACTTAGAATTATGTAAACTTCATAGGAATTACAATAAAATATTAGGATTGTGCATACTCAATATATAACACTACAAGAAAATCATGAAATAGAAACCAATTTTTAGAGACCAAAATAATTAGTTACAATAGAAACTAAAATAGAGACCATTTTAAAAACTAAAAAAAAAATTGGTTTCTAAATTAGTTTCTATTATTTTCTATTATTGTTAAATAGTTTCTAAATTGGTATCTAATTAGCAACTAAGGTTTTAGATACCAATTATTTAGTTTCTAAATTTAGTCTCTAAAACCTTGGTTGCTAATTAGATACCAATTTAGAAACTATTTAACAATAATAGAAAATAATAGAAACTAAGTTAGACACCAATTTTTTTTTTAGTTTCTAAAATGGTCTCTAATTTAGTTACTATTGCAATTAATTATTTTGGTTTCTAAAAATTGGTTTCTATTTCATGATTTTCTTGCAGTGTAATCCATATTCTTATTTTATTTTTTATTATATTTTAAAATTTTAAAATTTTAACATTTTAAATTTTAAAGCTATAATTCTTTTACACATGAAACAATAAATGTATTACAGTATATAATGGAAAATTTTCATGTACATCATCTTGTTTCTATTTTGTTTTTGATTATATATTAAAAATTGTAACATTTTGAATTTTAAAACTAACATTTTTGTTTCTTTTCTTCCATATAAATTTAAATAGTTTATTTAATATTATTTTTATTCAATTTATAGATTACACATCAAATATAAAAAAATATATGTATTATTTAAATAAATAGATAAAATTAATATAAGTATAAATATTAAATTTTAGCTCAATAAAATAAGATGATATAATAAAAATGCAACCACGTGAAATAACGTTTGCGTTTTCGCTATTATTTATAACAAAAGTAATTTATTTTTTTGACATGTTAAAAATATTCTGAAAAAAAAGAGATTTTATATACAATTTTTTATTGAATTGAAGAAAAAAATTGAGTTTTAAGAAGGAGATTGTCGTGTTAGACTTTTAGAAAAGAAAGTTATTGTTATGATTTTACGAGTTAGGTAAGACATATATGACGAGGCAACTACACTAGTGTAAGATTAAATAAATGGTATAGTTTTGATAAAATACTTGAGGGGAAATGTTAACTCTAAACTTGAACTTTGGAGATTCACTTTGAAAATAGTATATATATTGAAGTTTTAAGATAAAAGAAAAACAACTTGAGGTAAATTTGGAAATAAATGTCACACCACAAGTTCGAAATGCCACACACAAAAGGTAGAACAGTAGAATTGAGGTTGTTCTATATACTAATAAATGTTGAACATTAAATGAACAATAACATCTAGAAAATTTGATTTTTAACCTAACCAAATAGTGGGATAAAACTTTTGTTGTTGTTACTAAATGTTTGGTCATAAAAAAATATTGATTTCTTTTGTTTTAAAAACTTAAAACATTACAAGAAAAAAATTCATATGTAATTATTAAATAGGAAAATATGTATAGAAGTTATTATTAAAATAAACCTTGAGTTTCTCATGTAGAGATATTTT
Organism: Phaseolus vulgaris; assembly: GCF_000499845.2. Lineage (NCBI taxonomy): Eukaryota > Viridiplantae > Streptophyta > Magnoliopsida > Fabales > Fabaceae > Phaseolus > Phaseolus vulgaris. The sequence goes on from NC_023759.2 coordinate 40,360,517, forward strand.
ATATTATATTTTTGAGAGAATTAGAATTAAATTTCTCAATCCACCGTGACTTCAGAAACAATACAAATAATAACTAATATTACTTTTTTTGCTTAAATTTGAACTTCAACTGTTTTAAATTAATTGTGAGTATTTACTTTAAAGTTCAACTGTTTTATTATAAACAGTTTCAGCTTTTACTTCAATTAATTGTTGTACTTCCAGTGTTCATAATTCTAAATATTTTGAAATTTCAGTTTCAGCTTCCTCTTAAATTAATTGTTCATATTTATCTTTAAGTTTGGCAGTATGTTAGGACAGAATATAATGTGGTATCACTGCACATATTGCAGACATAGTTAGAAGGAAAAAATAAATAACTAAAAATATAGAGGCGAAATTAATCCTAACTTAAGGCAAAAAGGACAAATATAATAGCAGTCAGTGGATATGCTGGAAGCAGTAGAAGATAATAATACCAAAACAAGGTTTAAAAAATGTGCAGTGATGTTGTCTAGGTCGTACTCTTGAAGGTGAAAGTCAAAGTGGTTGCAAGGACAAACATGAAAAACCAAGAAAATGATAAATTAGTAGTGGAACTTGAATTTCCATGAGATGAACCACCGACACTTCTACTACCTCCAGTCGTTGATGAAACAGTGTTAGATCCAATCCCTGTGTCAGAAAACATACTTTGTCAAATTCACTGTGCTAGCTAGTCATAAAGGAAGAAAAAATGAAACTGAGAGAAGAGAAACATAAACATAAGTGTATGCAATAAGTTTGACATAAATTCCTAGGCCACTCAAGCAAAACTATTAACAATTTTTCTATCACACTCTCTTTTGTGACATTCTTTGCTCCGGTGTAAAGTTCATGTCAAAATTTTACTCATCAGACATTATAAGACAGTTTAAGATTGATTATTATGTGTCCACTGATAACCAGAGTAGTTAATAATTTCTCACTCCCAAATTGTTGAGCATGTGTGATTGTCACATTATTATGAAGTGGACTTTAAGTCTAACTCAACCCTATAAAACCGGTTCATAGGTTTGAGGTTTGCACCCACTTATATATAATGAAAGACTCTAATCTCTAGTCGATGTGGGATCTTCAACACACATCTACCACTATTTTTCACTGAATTTTGAATGCGACACGCCTCAATACAGATCTAAATAAGATAAATGATTTCTCATAAAGTAAGATTTGAAGCAAAACTAGTTAATACTTCATATCAATAATATAATTAAAGAAAATAATATGAAGTTCAGTGTCTGGAACCTGAAGGGGAGTTGGGAAAGTTTGAAACCGAAAGAGCTGGTGAGGAAGAATCTGAGCCTGAAATCATGACATAACAAGGTAAGGTTTTCACATATCTAAGTTAAATATTGAAAAAATGTGATGAAGTGATACCAGTGCAGGTGCTAAGGGGAGGTGTCTGAATGTTGCAAGAAGTGGGGAGAGCCAAAGCCCGGGTCTGATTGATATTGAAACTTGCAGCAATAGATGAAGCACCACCGTTAACAACCTCACAAAGGCACAGTGGCTGTGAACTCACTACATAGGCAAGTTGAGAGCAGCAAGAAGAGGAAGGGGTAGAAGCATTTCCTGTTACATAGTCAAGGCAGGGAGCAAGACTTATGAACACATTGGTGCAACTTGATTGAGATTGACCCAATGTGGCACCAGAAAGAGCCACCACAAGGGACAGGCTCAGCAGCATCTCAATCCTTCTGGGTGCCATTGGATGATGATAATGATGATGATGATGGGAATAGTTAAGTGGTGAATGGGTTTGTTTTGGATTTTGTGAGGGGAAAAAGTAGGAAGAGAATGAGTTATTGTGAGAAAAAGAAGGAGTTAAAGAGTGGAAGGTGGATAGCTTGTGCAGCAGGGAAACAACTTTTTTTTTTTACCTTGCATAGGCAGCAGCAGATTCTTTCTTTGTTAATTATCTGATAGGAACTTTACCATTTTGATTTAATAAAGTTTCCCTATGTGTCGTTCTATGTTTCTTATCTTTCCTTTGTTGCTTTGTTGATATGTTCCTATGGGGCAATGCATAACCTTTTCATGATGGGTTTACTTTTGAGAATGATTTGTAATGGAATTAGTGTGTCTATATGCTTTTGCTGCAATAATTATGAAGAATAATGGAGTGGGGTACTTAAAAGAGACCTAAAATGTTAAGGCATTGAATAATAATAAAAATAATTGCTTAGAAGAGAAGGCATGTTTCTGGGCATGACCGATGAAACAAGGGATAAGACAACCTTTTTCATTTTTCTATTTCCTATCAAAGTAAAGATGGTCACGCCAAGAATGATATTTCTAAACCAGGTATTTTTTTTTAATTTATTAAAATAGATATTTTTAAAAAAAATATATACGTTTAAAGAAAAATAAGATTTTTTTAATAAAAGTTGTGATTTAAAAATATGATTTTTAAAGTTGTATTTGCAAGACATGTCTTCTTCATGGTTTTTTTTCTAAAGTAGTGTATTTTTTTTTTCAAAATGGGCATTTTTTTAAAATAAGTTTAATTTACTGGTTATAATTATATATATAGTTAAATAAAAATAGTTTTTTATAAAATATTTTTTTAACTGAATAAATTTTTATAATTTTTTTTATTATATATAATTAAAGAATGGCTGAATTTTTAGAAAATATTTTTTTATACATATTTTGAAGGATTAGAAAGTTCATTCATTTCAAAATTAATATTATTGGTCTATTTATATAAAATTAAATTTTATCAAGAAATTAATATATTTACCAAATAAAACAGACCGACCAACAAGTATTCATATACAGATGAAGGATTTTTAAATAAATCAAACAAATGCTGTCACAATAGAGCAAATTATCATATCAAAAATAGTAGAATGTAGATTCATATACTATTTTTTTTTCTGCTTTCTATGACAATTAAAGTTTTCAATTAATTGTCTATTTTAACTTTTTTGTTAAAGTGTCTCGTATTTACTTTTACCATTTCGACTTTAGAGTTTTATCAATTTAACTTTTTTATTATGGATTAAATTTAATAATTAACTTATATTATTTTATATTAGTAAAATATTACATCATTAATTTTTTATTAAGATTTCAAAATAATTTTAATGTATTTAACTTTTTAATTATATATAAAAAATCAACCATTCTTTAATTATATATAATAAAAAATTATTTTATAAAAACTTATTCAGTTAAAAAAATATTTTATAAAAAACTAATTTTCTTTAATTATATATATATAAAAAGTTATAGATAGTAAATTTAAATTATCTAATTTCTTATTATTTTTAATTTTAAATATTAAAAAACGTATAATAAAATTATTATATATTAAAATTATAAACATATATTTCATACACAATTTTAACAGAAATCGTATATGAAATATACGGATTTTAGGCTTCGAATTTTTTATTGTTTTATATATATATATATATATATATATATATAAATATATATATATATATATTAGAAATCGTATATCATATATACCATTTTTTTTTAAATCACGGGCGACTTCAATATTAAATAAACGTATGTAACGTTGAAGATTTATCCATTTCCGAAAAATAATTTTTTTTGTCTATATTTGTACGATTTTGGAAAAAAATTACACTATTTTTTTTTTAAAAAAAAAAAACCTTGTTCATTTTAAAGTCATGTTTCAATTTTTTATTTTTATAACTTTTTAAAAATTTGTTTATATCAGTACATTTCATTAAAAATATACTAATTTTGTTAAACAAGACAAATTACATTCACTCGTTCTTTCACTTCACATTAAAATAGGAGAAAATAAAGAAATGCAAGTGGAATATAATTGATTTTTAATCTTTCTAGAGAGAAAGGTAAGAAAGTGTAATTACATAAAATAAAATGACCAATTTATTCATTATATTTATTGTTTTAGCAGACAATATAAAAAATTATTATTTTTTAATACATCGTGTCATAAAGATCCTATTTATGAGTACAATAAATATTTGTGATTAGATAAATTTAATATAAGTTTATAGATGACAAAACTATATGGATTAACGAGCCAATGGAATAAGGAATCACATGTGAATGATTTTATATTAAGGTTAAATGTGTGTGATTTATGTCAATTGACTGATACTAGGAAAGTAAAGATATGTTTCTTAATTTAGTATAAATATTGAGTTCAGAATAAGTACTTAGTTATTTAAGCACAATCAAATGTTCTATGATAAATTAACTACATACGAAGCAAGGTATAGTTAAAACTTTTTAGATATTTTTGTAATTTTTGGAAGCTAGCTTGAGGGGATTTTGATTGCACTTGGGAGATGTCACCTGATAGTTAACTACCAATATTAGTAAAATAAGTGTTATTCTTCAATGTTAGTATTCAATATAGCTTTTTTAGGAAGTTGTCCAATTAAATATGAATATTATTAAATTAGTGAAATAAATGTTGTTGTTTAAATACTTTGAATTAAGAAGAAAAAATGGGTCATATCAAATTTGTATTTCAATCCATCACTTAAACATGTTTTTGCAAATTCTTCTAGCCAACTATACCAAATTGCAAGCCTGTGATCACTGGAAGAAATGTTAGTTAAGTTAGTTGAACTCCTTTATCATACTCATACCTACCTATCCTCCATTCTAGTATATAAAAATCAAACACAGACCATTCTCCTTCCATCTAAGATTCATGGCTTTTCAAATAGGACCCATTCTAACAGCCCTCATCACAGTGGCTTCACTGAATTCTGTTAATGGACAAGTTACTGGTTCTTGCACAACCTCTATGATGAGCACTTTCACACCATGCGCCAACATCATCACAGGAAGCACTAATAATAATGGTTTAATGCCACCAAGTACGTGTTGTGATTCACTAAGGTCTTTGATGACCACTAATACGGATTGTGCTTGCCTTCTAGTCTCTGCCTATGCTCCATTTTTCCAACTACCCATCACTCAAGCTCTTTCCCTCTCATTTTCACAAGCATGCAACATCAATGGACTTCCTTTGCACTGCAAAGGTCTGCATCTATTACACTTTAATATTTTCCCATTTTCATTTCTCATAATCAAATTACATTTCTAATATGTTTTTTTGAGGATACATTGCAGCTTCTGGTTCTAATTTACCAGCTCCAGGTATGATGCATTTTCCAATATTCTTTTTACTTTCAATATATTTTTATCTTCGTAAAATTCTATCAGTAAATAACAAAAATACCCTTGTGTTAGGCCCTGCAGTTCTTGGATCTAACGGCCCAACCCTCCCTTCCGCTGCTCCATCACCATTAAGCCCACAAGGTACGAGCAATTTCTTCCTGTACCTCCATAGCTTTTCTAGACACCCCCGTAGCTCAGGCGAAAAGACCATTTACACCTTATAATTTAGAATTTGGAAGATATTTTTTTGAATCTAGAAATATCTTATTTACATGTATTCTGAATTTTACAATTTGAATGACAATCGCTCAAATTGTACAATCTATAATGCATATCATAATAAAAAGATATTAAGAAATTTTACACTCAAATATATATGAAAAAAAAATTAAGAATCTTAACATATATTTAAAAGAGTAGGATTAAAATTAAATATATATATATATATATATGAAAGTATAGGGAGAAGGTATGGAAAATTGCTTTAACTTAACAAATGATACACAATTAAAGGAAAATAAAAATTATCTGGTAAGTTAAAATACGAGAGTGTTACTTGCATATAACCATAAAAATGGATATAATTTTTGGACTATTTAAACTTTTACTCTGTAATTTAAAGGTGAACACCGTGTAATTGCTTTTAAATTTGAAAAGTAACGAAAATTGGTTTAAACACTAATTTGTAAGAGAAGTTTAGCAGATTCAAAAATGGTGGAAGAAGAGAAATATGAGAAAGTGCAATTGGCAGTAGCATCATCTCCGGTGGAAGCAGAAGCACCCAGTGGAGATAGAGTTTCACAGATCATACCAGTGTTGACTCCACGTCCTTCGCCATCTCGTTCATCTTTTCTCTCATCACCACCTTACGCTTTTCTCATAGGAATGGTGCTTTTAGGCCTCTATTCCTAATTTTTAATGTACAATGCGTAACACCAAACCCTAATCTAATTACTCTATACAACCTGCTTTCTCTATGTATCTGCCTACTCATACAAATATTAATGTTTTAATAAATAATATTAGTTTTCCTCGGTAAGCAAAATGCATAAATATATATATATATATATATATATATATATATATATATTTGGATGAAAGAGTAAAACTTGTATTATTTTAGGATGTCTAATAATCTCATATAATTTAGTATAAGTTAGGAGTTGCAATAAAGGATAATTAATAATTAATGTATATTTTCGTTCCTTAATTCATCAAAATATTTTTTAATAACAAAATCGTAATAGAGTTCTAAGTTTCAAAAAGGGACAATAAATCGAATACCGTGATTGACCATAACAATACTATTTTAATAGACTTGAAAAACAATATCAATAAACTCCAAAACAGACAATAACTTAATCGATTATGTGTTTATAAGTCTGATAAGTATTATGTTAGTAGTGTGCTCTTATTATGACGGGTGTCTTGATCCTCTGGTTTGCATGCATTTGATTTAGTATTCCTTTTGAGTGTTGGTTTTTTCCTAGTTGATTGGTTGGATGTTGGTTGTTGTGTTACTTGTCCATGTTGGTAGGAGTCTTTGGTTTTTGTTTCATTCTTAGGAGGTGAGTATTCGTTTTGTATAAGGGTTGAACCATCCCTAAAATGATACACATTTATTTATTTATTCTTGCGGATAATATTTTTTATGTGAACAAGTTTAAAAAATTGTGATATTTAACCAAGATTACATGAAACTTCATTTGATTTCAACAACTTACGTATACATGGTTAATTTAGTGATATGAACAAGATTCGGCATAAACATGAGATTGTGGTGTTTTTCACATAGAACCTTTAATTTCAATTATTTTATTTAATCATTTGTTTACCAAGTATTGTTTATAAGATCAAACAAAAATTCAATTAATATAAAAAACTTAAAAACTAATGTTGAACAAAACCAAATTGTTAAGATCTAAGATAAAAAAAACAGACAAACGTATAAAGATCATCAGCGGAAGCAGAATACCGCGCAATACTTATTTGGAGATAGTTTGGTTGCAATATCTGTTGCAGGACTTAAATTTGTTATGTAACTTGTCAGCTCAACTTTTATGTGACAATCAAACGACATTACATATAGCAGCAAACCCAGTATTTCATGAACGCACAAAACACATTGAGATAGACTGTCACATTGTGCGAGAAAAACTACAAGCCGGGATAATCAATCCTTCATATGTACCGACACAATATCAGCTCGCAGATATTTTTACAAAGACACTCGACAGAACAAGAGAGCCCAAGAGATGTTAAGGTAGACCTATCCCATTTCCGTGGAAAGGAAAATGTAGAAGTCTATTTAGATTGAGAAATGAAGGTAGAACAATTATTTGCTTGCCATAGAGTAAGTGAGGAAAGAAAAGTACCCCTAACCACTCTTAGTTTCCAAGGGAACGCTATGTATTGGTGGACGGCTTTAGAAAGAGATAGGCGTTTTCATAGGGAGCCTCCCATAGAGTATTGGAATTACCTTAGGGGAGCCCTAAGGCGCCGCCATATACCCTCTTATTACAATAGGGAGTTGATGGACAAGCTCCAAAGACTCCAACAAAGAACAATGAGTGTAGAGGAGTATAGGCAAAAGATGGAGCTATACATGATGAGAGCCTCCATTAGGGAGTATGAGTCCACCACCATAGCTAGATTCTTAAGTGGGTTAAATCTTGAGATAAGAGATAGGTTGAACTATTACCTTATCAAGACTTAAATGACTTGGTTCAAATTTGTATCAAAGTTGAACAACAAAATTTAAGGAAAACTTCAAGTCGAAAGGAAGGTTCATACTCTAACTCCTATCCAAAAAGAGATTTTAAAAGGGAGGTAGTACATCCAAGGAAAAACCAAAAGAGATTCCCAAACCCATAGGCAAAGATATGCTCACTCCACCCATTCGCACTAGGGATGTCAAATGTTTTAAATGCTTTGGAAGAGGACATGTGCAAGCACAATGTCCAAACCAAAGAACCTATTTTTGAAAGGAATAAATGAATATACTAGTTGTGAAGAAGAACCTAGTGAGAAAGAAGAAGGGGAGAAGATGAGAGAGTATATCCTTTAGAGAGGAAATTATTGATGATTAGAAGAACCCTCAACAACCAAACTTGTGTAACCATGGAAACACAAAGAGACATGGATAAATGAAGATGGGGAACTAACTGTTTGAATTTAGATTATAAGAAGATTGTAGGTAAGAAGATGAAAAGAAGAAAAAAAGTGTTTTTATTCTCTTGTGGGTATTTTTACATCACCTCCTGTATAATAAATATATACTAGTGTAGGAAGTTTCTCTCTCCAAATTACAATCTAATTAGGTAGGGATCCTATCATTATCAAATTAATTGCATATAATTGTGTACGATATCGTACAATGTATATAATTGCGTATAATTTGATAATTATTATTTTCTTAATACATGATATGGATAATGATTAAGAGACAAATAAATGGAGATTTTGTATCAATTATTTTTTCTCTACATTATTTAAAAAAATAAAAAACCCATATAATTTCCCTAAATAACTACAAATTTCTTGGGCTTGTATATCCATATTTTTTTTATTTTAAATAATAAAATTCTAAAAAATATAATTCTAAAAGATGATTGAAAAATAAATAAAAAATATATTTATGTTGTTTTAATTGAAGAAAATAAATCATTATTATTTTTATATTTATCTTGTTGAGTTAACATCATCAAAATTAATTACTAAATATGAAGTATTGTCTTTAAGAATTATATTTGATAGAAAAATTAGATAATTATATTAGAGAGAATTAAAGATATTTTAAAAAAATCCCTATGATTAAAGGATAATATTAATGTGCTATAGATAAAAACTAGAGTTTAATTTTTGAAAAATAATGTTGGAGTGTTCTAAAGATATTTGGAAAGCAAATAAAGACGTGACATAATTCTATATATTTTCACGGTTGTTTTTTTGTGTGCTAATGTTTGAAAAATAATTATGCTGGCCTAAGCAGTACACAAAATTCATATTTAATTTCAGTCATGCCTGAGAATGACTCTAAAATTGAAATGAATCATACATAATTTTTATTTCAATTGAAAGATTCCATCAATTCACAAAACTCTAGAGGTTTTAAATAACTATCGAAACGAGTTTTTTTTTTTTTAACTGTGTAATTTTTACAATTTTATTTAAATTTAAAAACTTTATACAATTTTTTTATATAAATTTAAACATTTTTTATTTTAATTTAAAAATTAGAAGGCCCAAATAGTATAAAAGTAGTAGGGAGTTTCTTTCTGCAACCCTACATTCTATGAAAATACCGAAAATATCCTTTCACAATTTTGAGTAATTTTGGAATAGGAGTTCCGTAAACAAAAATATTTCTAGAGGTTCCATAAGCAAAAGGATGTTTTTGGATCAGGAAATCTGGAAGACAAAAAAATCATTCCAAAATATTCTTTTCAGAACACATTTTTTTTTATTTCCAAATTCGTAAATCTGAAAAATATGTTCCGAAAATATTCCAGAAAGAACAGTTCAGAAGTTATTTTTAAAAGGGTTAAATTAGTCTTCTTATAAAATGATGGGGTGCAGGAGGAAATTTGTTGGGTGTAGGAAGAAACAGCTAAAGTAAGCCTAGCAAAAGTGAAATGGACCGAGTGACAATTGGCCCATACCCAAAGCAAGAAATTGATTGATTGATTCAAGGCTTCGTTGACGGTAGCCTCCCTCTACGGCGGCAGAGGTCGAAGTCGGGTACGGTGGTTTCATGGTTGGTGTGGGTGTGTTGATGGGCAGAGCAGAGCTGAGCAGTGGACAAACCAAGTGGTTTCTGTTCGCTGTCTTCTCTTTCTGTTTATCAAATGAAATGAAGCAATGGGCATCAACCACTTATTCATATCCTGGTGAGACATTAATTCTTACATTTTCCGCACTTGTTAATGACCCACTTGGTTTATGAGATTTTATTCACTTCTTTTATAGTTTCTACTGATGAAAGTACCAACTTTGAGTTTCTGCCGTTGTTCATGTCTGTATACACTTTTCTTTCTTGGTAATCTTTGTTTGTAGTTTGTGAAAAGTACTTAAGGAATGATGCCAAAGCAGTTTTAATGTATGTGTCACAAGTCAGATGTAATTAAAATAAGTAAAGTTTCATTTTGGTCTGTGTAATTATATCGTTTTTCCGGAGATGTTTTATCTTCTTACAAATGTAATAATTCTGAATTTTCAATTTTATTTTTGGTTGTTACAATAATGCATTTCCAAACCTGCTCTTGTGTTTGTTTTTTTACCCGACTCCTTTTGTTGAAACTTCTAGTTTCAACGATGCTCATTCCAACTTTTGATCATAACTCTGATTTGTTTGTACTGTTTTAGTGTAACATTTGTTATCCATTTTGTTTACCAACGGACACTATGATTGTGCAGATTTTTATTGACTTCATTCTTAAATTCCTCTTGACGAAATTGCTGATAGTTGAAGATGCTTGCAATAAGAAAGCTGAAAACAGGGCCTGATATCCCTTTGGTTTTAGGTGTCATGGTTGCTAATTGCAGTTATAGAATAGCCCGAGTTTCCAGTGACAAAAATGTCCGGTATACTGTTAAGTCGGTTGTCTCTAGTTTAGTTAAATCAAGTTCATCAGCATTTCCACCGGGATCAGAGAATAAATTTACTCTTCAAGGACTATATTTCTCTAGTGTGGCTGAAAGAATCTTGGTCCATGCTAAAGACCCTGCCAAAGTTAGTTTGGAGATACAAAATGCTATCGATTCGAATCAATTAGATTATTCATGGAAACTATTGGAGCAGCATATGCACATGGAGGGGTTTCCCAGAAAATCTGTCATCACTAAGCTTGTAACAAGTTATGTGGACAGCCTTGATACGAAATTGCTAGGAAAGGCTTATGAGTTGGTAGAACGTGCTATTGAGAAAGATAAACAAGATTTGTTGGAAAAGAATGTGCTTATCTACCTCAGCTTTGGCCTTGCAAAAGCCAGACTACCGGTTCCAGCATCAACCATTTTAAGGAAGATGATAGATATGGAGCATTTTCCCCCAGCCACTGCTTGGTCTGCAGTTTTAGCACACATGTCACAAACTGCAGAAGGAAGTTACCTTGCTGCTGAGTTGATTCTTGAAATAGGGTATTTGTTCCAGAACAATAGAGTAGATCCGCGTAAAAAGAGCAATGCACCTTTGATAGCCATGAAACCGAACAGTGCTGCTTTTAGCATTGCTTTGGCAGGGTGCCTCCTATTTGAGTCATCTAGGAAGGCAGAGCAGCTTCTTGATATGATGCCTCGAATTGGTGTCAAAGCAGATGCACACTTACTGATAATAATGGCACGTGTATACGAGAGAAATGGGCGAAGGGAAGAGCTCAAGAAGCTTCAAAGGCACATAGAGGAAGCCCCAAATCTAACTGATTTTCAGTTTCGACATTTCTATAATTGTTTGTTGACGTGCCATTTGAAATTTGGGGATCTAGATTCTGCTTCAAACATGGTTTTGGAAATGCTTAGGAAAGCAAAGGAAGCAAAAAATTCTCTTGCCGCTGCCAAATTTATGATGAATGCTGATGGAATTGATCCTAATCGTTCTCCTGGACTGGCTTCTGTCCGTAGTTTGAACAACAGTGAAGATTTAGATAGTTTACAAAATAACAGGTCGATTACAAGTGCTGTATTATCTTATGAGGAGTTCTCTACAGATAGAAACTTCTCAAAGCTTGAGGCAGAGTGGAAATCTATACTTGGTTCTTTATTGTCAAAGTTGCAGATGCGGGTGGACTTGATCACAACCAAACATGGTATATTGCAGCCAACTGAAACAATTTATGTAAAATTAGTTAAAGCTATGCTAGAAGCTGGCAAGACCAAGGATTTAGCTGTGTTTCTTCTCAAGGCAGAAAGAGAAGATTCTCCATTTTCCAATGACAATTCAGCTTTGGTTCATGTTATTAACACGTGCATCTCACTTGGATGGCTGGATCAAGCACACGATCTCCTGGATGAAATGCGTCTAGCCGGGGTTAGAACAGGTTCATCTGTATACTCCTCTCTTTTGAAAGCATATTGCCGAGCAAATAGGGCGGCAGATGTCACATCGCTTCTGAGAGATGCTAGGATAGCTGGTATCCAGCTTGACTCAAGCTCTTATGAGGCAATGATTCAATCCAGAGTGCTCCAGCAAGACACACAGGGTGCACTCCAACTATTTAAAGAGAGGAAAGAGGCTAGAATTCCAAGAGTTACCCAACAAAACTCTGGCATGCTGGCTAAAGATGGAGCGGAGACTGGGGAAGCTGGGCTAATGACCAAGCTGTTGCAGGAAATCAAGGAAGGGCAGGGAGTGGATTGTGGAGTTCATGACTGGAATAATGTAATCCACTTTTTTTGCAAGAAGAAACTGATGCAAGATGCAGAGAAGGCTCTAAAGAAGATGAGAAGCTTAGGCCACTTGCCAAATGTGCAAACTTTCCATTCTATGGTCACAGGGTATGCTGCCACTGGAGGAAAATATCAAGAGGTGACAGAGCTGTGGGGTGAGATGAAAGCTCATGCTTCTTCTGTCTCCATGACGTTTGATCAGGAACTTCTTGATTCTGTGTTGTATACGTTTGTAAGGGGTGGATTCTTCGCTCGAGCCAATGAAGTTGTGACCATGATGGAAAAAGGAAACATGTTTGTTGACAAGTACAAGTACCGAATGCTATTCTTGAAATACCATAAATCACTTTACAAAGGGAAGGCTCCGAAATTTCAGACAGAATCCCAACTAAGCAAAAGGGAAGCAGCCCTGGCTTTTAAAAGGTGGATAGGCTTGACTTGCTGAAACTTTCAACCAAATCAAAGCATTCGCTCTTGCAAGTTTCAAAATTCATGCCATCAACTTCATAACTTACGGCTGTTCAATTTTTGTTCTCTCTCCTCTCATGTTTACAGGGTTAACACTAATGTACTACCAATGTGAATAAACCAACATCTTATTTTATGTAGAAAATTGAAGTTATACAACAAATAAAAGATGGTGTGGCACATGCATTCATGCATACATAGCTGTTGGCCATAAAATATTTGTTGATATATTTTGTCAAAGGGACAAACACATGCTCCGCTGAGAACATTGTTATTGTGAATTCTGATTTCTGAGACACCAGGGTTGTGACAGAAGCAATGAATTGAAAAGGATTTGCGTGATTGTAATTTGTAGTACGTGCAGGGCTCAACTATACAGCATAAACTGGATAATAACATTAATAACAATAGCAGGGTTGGAAAAACAAGAGGTTTTTCCTGCACTGCACGGGCATGCCACAGGAAGGCAATTACTGAACAGCATTCTTACGCCAACAATGATATCACTTTCTGAAACATGCCACTGACAATTTGTACAGCAAAATTGTATAAAGACTAATGTTATTTTAACATCAATTTTCTACAATAACTTTTTACAATTTTTATTTTTCTCCATTTATTTCACTAACATGTATCTTATCTCATTTTTTTTGTTCTTTTCATAGATTTTTTCTATTTGTAAAAAGTATTGAGAGGAGTATCTAATTACCTGAAGTTTACTCTCAAATTATAAAAAACTGAGATATGGGCGCGCTTGAAATACAGTAAAATCATTTATTTATGCAATGAACTCGTCTCAATTTAGTTAAAAATTTGTTAAGGTGAGGCAATACCTACTGCTAGAAAAAGGAAAAAAGTAGCGAGTTGAAACACTTTTTCTTTTTCTTTTTTAATTGTTTCTTATTCAAGGTGTTGCCTCTTTAAACTGCAGTCAATAGGATGCTTTGATGTCTTGATTCGACGAACACAAACAAAGTAGCATTTGACAATGACATAATCGAAACTTAATTATTATTAGCTGCAAAACAAAGTCCAATAATTGGGTAATTACCAAGAATAACGAACTTAACATGTTTGGGAACAGTTGCTGTATATTCCTTGTACCTCAATTGAATAGAGTTAAGGCGAAAAAAAACCCATGATGAGGTTAACATGCATGACCAAATTTTTATAAAAAGCAAAACACATGTGTTGTCTAAAGAGACCCTTTTTCGATATGAGAAAAATGCACATAGATAGACACAACTGAAATGCGTGAATGTATTAACTTAAAACAAGGGTATATGGATTGAGCATCAAATTCATTGGTGGTTTTGTCCTACAAAACACTTGTTTACATGAGCATTTATTGGGAAGGTTAGTGTAAGTAGCATTCATGATGGTGGTCCACATTTTAGATTTTGACAACTTAGAAGTGAGTCATTCTTGGGGTCAGAAAATTTCTTCTCTGAAAGGATCAATTAGTCAAGCAAAAGTACACTTTGCTACGTACATCCTTTTCTCTTACATAGCTAAAATAATTTTGTCATTCTTTAACGGATTAGCTTTTTTGACATTTATCACCAAAAAATTCTAAACCAGACAATCCAAGAAGGACCGCAAGCTTTTGTTTTTGGTGTAACAAATTATTTAGACAACATCATTCTTGTTAACATTATATGCATTGAACTTATTCCTTTAAGAATAAACATTGACCGAAACTGAACAAATGTTGCTCAAAGAAACATGCCTGAGTCAGAATGAAACAAAAGGAAAAAGAAGATTAGCACTGGTACAAATAATGACTTACTGATAAAAGCCAATAAAGCGTGTAGTTTCTTTTTCCTTTTCGTTGCAACTTGTTAAGAAAAACAAAAACGTAATTTTACTCGTTAGCTTCAATGATTCTCATTAAAGCTTTCTATAAGCATACAGTAGGATGATACAAATATTCCCATGGTTTATCATAATTGTGTTCAAGAATAAGTCAAACGCCTGGTTAGAATCTTCAAATCCTGCAGTAATAACACAGACAACAAAATTAGTGATGAAGTAAAACTACTACTTCATACTAAGTTATAGGATGAGTTAATTTTAATTAAATTGTTTTTTCATGTTTATGGTGAACATGGGTATCTTCTAACCAAAAGTACTATTTAAGAGACTGACCTCTCTTTCACAAGAAGTGAGAATAGATGCGGTTTATTTTGCCCCACATAGCCATTATTCTTCCAATACGGTTGTGAGCCGCAAATATCCGTAGTTAGTGCATGCCCACAAACTCTGCAGCTGCAACAACGATGTATGGAGAAGGTTAGCAGCTATAGAAAGGAAAAATGTAGAAAAACTGAGAAAAGGAAAGATAGGCAAAGGACAACCTTGTTTGGGGGTGTGAGGGTAAATGTCTCGATCATCATTTTGGCTGGCAACTTCTCACAGTATTGCCTACCTAAAAGAGTAGGGGCCCCAAGTCAAGGATAGGATAAGGCTTGCATGACATCTCAACTAGAAACTTTATTAGGAAGAACGACATGGTCAAATCCATTACTATCAACAAATCTCTGAAATATTTCTAGCATCAACTTCTGCACATTCAAATTAATAAGCAAGAACTGACAATATAAGTACATATTCCTTGAAATGGATCTTGTGGTTAGAAATGTGTATTTGTTTGGTGAAATTAGGTGTGGTTATACCTAAACTATATGACCATTTAACAATTAACTAACTAATTTTGATTACGAAGACCAGTTAGAAGTACTGTGCATATTGGACCTTGGCCTTCATTAAATTTTGAAATTGCAGGAAATACAATCAATGGAAAAAACGAGTTTGGCCTTTCGTAAGCTAAATTAAATTCTAAAGGATAATCGAGCAAGGTACATATATTTATTGGAATTTTCTTGTTGAGGTGAATTACCTTGCGTGGTAGACCCTCACTTCCCCTCAAAATAGTCAAGTTGATCTCATGGAATAAGGACTATTGGCATTCATCAGAAGTAGTGCTCAGTGTAGCCATAACCATGTGAATGTGGAAACAAATCTTCTACTTCAATCCTGGAACTGGAGCTTTTCTTTATTTGGTTGCAGGTAATAGACTCAGTCTCTGCCAAGAATATGCTATAAACTGGCCTATGATCAGAAAATCTTGACTCCCCACGAACATATGATAATTGGTGAAGGCCCCTTCCATACCACAAGATACGATCACACCTTCATGAATATAGATTTGGTTTGTATGCATAAATAATGATATAATTTGACAATAATGATCCAGAACATTTCATTTGGCAATAGTATTGATTCACACAAGTCATTTGCAAGAAAGAAGACTACCATGCTGGAGTTCTTCTCTTTTGTTTTGAGCGTCTGTCATCACCTGCATATAGGTCTGAATTGTTTGAATACTTATATGTTGGAGGGAAATATATTTTCCCTTCGTTCCATCCTTCAAAGACTCGACCTTGCCTCTGCTCTATACACAGCTGAAAGAAAGAAAATATCAAACGATCAGGCATATCAATATGGGAAAGCAGCAAAGATCAATCAGAATTACTTGTGAAATAACAAAATAGTAACATGCCTGGTCGTTCTCTAACAAAGTCTTCCAATCATGCATCTCAACAAGAGCTTTTGCTGCACGGTAAGAAAGGGATATCCGGTAATTTAAGTCCCCCAGCCAAATTATTCGACTGCACCAGTTAAACCAAAAGTTTAGCTTTTAACTAGCACACAAGTTAGCACTTAGTAGTGAATTTTATTTACATTTACAATCTCCAAGTATGAAATGCATTGTATGGATCATGCATGGATATGAGGTGCTTACTCGTGATCCAGAATTGTCTGAGGAGAATTCTCATCACCCATGTCGTGGACTGGGGGAAACCTTGTCTTTCTGAGAATCTCCATTACATCTGAATTTCTCCTTATCTCATCACCATCCTTTTGTCCAGAAGTCAAATGACTACAAATGAAGCAAAAGCTTGTTTGGTGCAATGACATACTAATTGATATTGATCCCTGGAAAATCCAAGACAATGAAATTGTTTTCTTCCCTAGTCCATTATAAATTCTGCTATTGAAATAGATTGTCAAATGTACCTTGTTTCCGAGATATCCCATTAACCCTCGGCCAACACAAGACACTTTCATGTTGTGAACATCATCTCTTATATCACTTTTCACCCAAACAGTTAGAAATACCCCAACCATTTGCTTACTAGCAACCAAGCAGTATCTTGAGTGGCCTGCCTGTCTGTCACTGTCCTCTGCAGAGAAGCAACCACCATATGACATCGGTGAATATTGTGCTGTAATTGGGGAGTCACCAATGCCATTTTCTTCATCTGAGGAACCCCATCGATAATTGGGGTCATAGTCACTCGCTCGATGACCAAATATCACTCTATCACAGACACTGAAACGGCGATCGAGGCAAGCTTGTTGCATTAACATATCATTATCCATTCTCAAACTACGACTCAAGGATTGGAAGGATCTTCGTTGAAAGAAAGAGGTTGCCTTCTGCCTTATTGATCCCTCAAAATCAGCATCTATCTCTACAATGGGATCAGGGAGGGGTGAAGGTGTGTGGCATCCTCCACTTGTTCCAGGAAGGTTGTTCAAGGTCCTTCTAATGAGGGCTAGCCATTTTCTTGCAGGACCATTGTTTTCTGTTCCCAAAACATTACCAGCATTAAGAGGTACAATTTCTTGAAACCTGAGGCCAGGGAAATGCAAAATATTTCAGTACGTGAACTTTTGCACAAGTAAAGGAGATGGAACATTATATAGTCCGTGATTTACCCAAGAACATAGATATCAGCAGGTGGAGAGGTGTGAAGCCAATCTTCAAGACTCAAATAACTTGGAGGCGACTTCCCTGCTACATTCCAAGTGGCAACAAAGATTCTGTATCCGAAAGGGGCAAAAGAAGTTCAATAGAATAAAAATTCTTAAATTTCATTGCAATAGTAACAGCCAGGATAATCAAGTTCTACACACAGTTGCATGAAGCATACCTATAGTTATACACATCTGTAACCTGAGCTTTATCAAGGTCATTCTTACCTCTACGCACTCTGTCTGAGTACCATCTGCTTGATCTCTCTACGTATAAAAAATGACATCAAACATCTGCAATTAGTAGGACGCGAAAGACTAGAAAAGAGAAAAAAAAGAACACGAAGAAATAAATTTCCAAATTACGGCTCAAAAATGTGGTCTAAATAATATAATTTTATCCATATCTAGTTGAGGGATTTGGAATGGTGTGGTCCTAAGAGAAAAGATGGTGTAGAAGATATTGAACCTGATTTGCTTTTCCTAATGGTGCATGCCTCCCTCTCTGAGTAGTTGCTACTACACTCTTCATCAACACCTGAAAAAGGAAAACCGTAAAGTTAACAAAGCTGTGCTCTTTTCAGTCATTTTAGCATCTATTCAATCAAACAAGGCAAATAAAGCAGAATTATTTTTATAGCAAAAGGGTGAACTAGAAACCACGGAAGCAGCAAAACAACAAAGGGCAGATCTTGTGCAGCAAGTAGCATACGCATACCCATGGAAACAGACAAGAATAAAAATATTTTAAAATAACTGTTTAGAAAACACAGACAAATTAGTTGAACTAGAAGCAGGAGTGATACCCTTTTTGGTTTTAAAACAAAATATTTCCATTACGACAGCCCTAGAATGTAGATTACATCAAAGTGAGAAAATTGAAGAATCACCTTGGGAGAGAACATCATCTGCCTGAAAATCCTCAGCTTTGCTCTTGATATTGAACCACTTCTTGACCAATGTTTTTGGCCAAGAAAGCTTGAGCAAGAAAAACAGGGTAAGCAATGCCAATCCCAGAAATCAAATGCAAATGAATTTGAAGAGAGTTTGCATTTCTCAAACCTTGCTCTTCTTCGAGTTCTCATCTCTCATTGTTGGGACAAAACTCACAACTTCATGTAGCTTTCTCTATTCAGAAACAAAGCCACTGAATTAATGTCACACAATCTATTCCTTCCTTCAATCAACACTCCTCCTTTCTAAGGTTATGCTTACACAGAAAAATGGAGACAGTGAAAGTTAGAAGACAAGTTTATATACCGGACCGGACAATCTTAATTTCTGTTGACTTTCACCTTTTGGTATATGTTTCTCTATTCAGAGAGATAAAAAAAAGGGAGGGAAAAATGTCTTTTGGTGATGATAGCAATGTGATGAAGTTAAAGAACGTGAAGAATCAATAGATGATTAAGTGGTGGCACAGTTGTGAAGTTTAAGGTTGTGAGGGGAGAGAGGAAGAAGAAGACAATGTAGAAGACATGAAGAAAGAGAGAGTGTTGGAGAAACCTCGTTGAGGTAGAGAGAGGAAAAGCAACAAAAAATTGAAAAGAGAGTGAAGGAAGTTAAGTTGGAGTCTCTGTGGAGGACTTTCACTTACCACAAATACAAGGCCTACCTCACCCACCCAACCTCACACATTCAAGAAACACACAACCTGCAACTACGGTTGCTTATATATTGCTAATGCTCACATTCGTTCACACCCAAACACTCTCTCTTCACATGTTAACACACTCCTTTCATCTATTTGCTCAAATGGTTCAATACTTAAATTCTGTTTAGAGTAATATTTTTATAGACATTTTTAAGAAAAATAAAATAAAATATTATTGAAATTAGACCTTTTTCATAAGTTAAAATTACTTTATAGAAATTTATATATAACTTTTTGAAATATTTTTTTTTTCCTGTTCATCTCATAGTGAAATTAGTTCAAAAATATATTCAGGTTATTTAGTTAAGGATTGAATAGTGTATAAGAAATTATTAAGTGTGCTTCTAATAGTCTTGAATGTATATCTTGAATGTATATCTAATTAAATATCATTAATTGTTTTATTTTATATTTTAAAATGTAAGTATTAAGAGTGAATTTTAAGTTCGCATAAGACTAAGTAATGGATGATCTGATAGTGAATGAATAATAAATTCAACAAATTCTCGTTAAGATAAACTATAAATGAGTTTGATATTATAATAAGAAATGAACTTCAAATTTAACTAAATCTTATAAAACTAACTTATAAGATGATATTTATATCTACTTATGTCAATATTAATAGATTAGGTGTGATTGTAAGTTAGTGAAATTTTAAATGATAAAACAAATGTTGATTCATGATAATTTAATAATTCTATATTTTAATCTTGATTTGAGAATAAAGTCACAATTGGAGATATTATGTATTAAATTAAAAACTTTATATACTTGGTGATTATAGATGAAGATAATCATGCATTTAAAGATGTGATTGTGACTTGGTGATTATATACATCTGATTATGACTTCTATCTGTGTGAAAAAAAAGTGTTTATTTGAATTAAAGAGAAATCAATACCTTAAATGTCTTGTTAACTGGTGTATTAAAAAATTTAGATAAGAAAAATAAAATATTATTTTACTGGAATTTACATTAAAATTGTGAGATATTCCAATACATTAATATTCTTATTCTTTAATAAATACCCAGTATTTTTCATATCCTCAATAGATATAAGGAAGTAGGAAGCCTAAAATCTGAATTTCATCAACATGGGAAAAAAAATCACACTTTTAATTTCTTCTTCTTCCTCATTTTAATCGGTTAGGTCATGGGTCTGACCGATAGTTGGTCATTTATGATTATTTTTCAACCTATGTATCTAACATTACGAGGAACACAAATTTAAGGATATCAATCCATTAGCCTTAATCACTCAATTCAGACATAATCATGACTAAAGATGATGTTATAATTCGGTCTATAATATACCAGATTATGCTCTACAGAAACGACCATCTAATAAACAACACACGAGTACTCTCAACTCTTATTTATATTATACTCATTATATTTTATGTTTTTACTGACTTGAGGGTTCGAGTGTCATCGCAGGAGGAGTTCCCTCGTTCCTAGAAGGTTGAATCACTAGAGTTTGAAAGGAGACCACCAAGAATTCATCCAGATGACAACCGACCTCAAGCTGGCTAGAAAAATAATCCTCAGACACCTTACTATTCTCAATAAATTAAATTAAGAGAGAAATGAGTATTTTTTGTTCATAACTCCTAAAAACTATATTGGACATACAAAAAAAAGTAAAGATTTGTGGTATCGAAAGAAGACTGGTAGTTGTGGCAGGGATAGTAAAATTAGGTTTGATCTTAACATAACAAGTTGGTGATGTAGGAGAAAGCAGTTAAAGAGAGAAAAGATAAAGAGGCATGTGTGGAGGATTTTGTTCCTCCTCTTCTTCTTCTTCCTTCTTTAACTTCTCTCCATGTTTTCACATTGTCTTCAGTACACACGACAAAAATCATTTCTATTTTCCTCTCTCTCCACCCAATTTATTTCTTATATTTTGGTTGAAAAAATTCCACGGGGGGTTCAAGGGTGGCTTTGAATCTACCTTGTTTGAGATAAAGTATCTTATATGTTCTAAACATAGTGTATGTGACATAGTCGAAGAGAATGTTTCGTGTTTTACGGAAAAGTGTAGAATGCTTCTGTTTCCAATGCCACACCATTTGTAATTTCATGAGTTTGCCACGAGTGAACATCATTAATTATTATTTTTTACATAAATGAGATTATGTTTCTGTTTTTTTTTATCTCTTGTGTGTGTTGGGGTTGCCAAATTCAAAGGACTCATTGGTTCTACAAGTTACATAACACTATGTCTCCTCAAAAACTCCATTCATTGCTTTTTGAAAGGAAATATTGTTAAGCAAATGAAACTTTGGCTTTTGTTTTTGTGTGAACCTTAGACTCATCATGTCCAAGAAGACAAAAGGCAATTTTTCCAAATAGGAATTGAGCACTTTTCATTTTGCACATGGATTAGTGTATTATGCTTTGCATGAGGTGACGCATCATCATCCTTCATCATGCTAAAATGCATCTTTATATATTTTCTTATTTCTTATTCCTTATTCAAATTGTCTTTATAATAATTACTTTAAAAAATTACATCTAAAATGAACTATAATTAGTTAATATTTTCCCCTAAGAATACATGCAAAAATATAAAACAGCAGTATCTTGTTGGGCCACAGCTATTTAATTCCCAACTCGGTCCAAAAATCATGTTCCTACTTAACCCACGTGAAAATATGCGATTTCCTTGACCTAAGTGAAACCATGGATCTATAAAATGATAGTTTATGAGTTGTCTTTTTTCAATGAACTTTTGCAGAAAATTTTGATGGTAAGAACTTAAAATGAAGAATTAATTTAAGAGAAGCCGAATTGAATGTGTTGGGTTGGAATTTGAAATGAAGGCAACATAGTGACCCACTAGGTTGAGTGAAGGTTCCACTACCACCATATAAGCCTTACCCTCAATAGTGCATAGGTTCATGTGGTTCTCCCAAAATACCCTGTTTTCCTAACTATACTTGTCGTGTCCTGTCACCTTATCATATCATATGATTATACTTTCAGGAAAAAATAAATTACAGGGAATATTAGTTTCTTCCCCAATAGTGTGTGTATTTCATCTCTTTTTGAAGTGAGACACATATGTATGTATATACGAGGTAATTGGAGTTCTTAAGCATTTCATAATGTTGACTAAGAATGATGATGTATGTAGGGGAATCCGACAGGTGAAAGGTCAGCATTGCATATTTTCCCCCTTTTTTTTTCAATGTTCCCCTCATAATAGTGCCAATGATGCTTACAAGAAAGGGCAGTATCAAAATTAAATATCAATGGGCCCAGTTAATGGAATGCATAACTAAAGGGATAGCGTTTACCCTACAATTTGAATCTTCTAAATTGCCTAGGGAAAGGTTGCTGCCTAGTAGATACTACTTTGTCAAAAAGATTGTAGCACCCTATTATTGATTCAATAATGAAACACTAGAAAAAATATTATTTGACTCTCTAAATTACATCTTCGTTATGAGATGCGAAAGGAAATTTTTATCAATTAAAGATGTGTAATTTAAAGTAAGGAGTGTCAAAGTATCATTGTTCATCTCTTCTTATTTATTAGACTTTTTCGCTTTCTTTTCTCGTTTACATGGTACAAAATTTTGAAGATTATTTATGGATAGTTCAATAACAGTTTAATCATTTCCACTTATTTACAAAAATATTTTTAAATGTTATTATCTCTATTCGTCGTTCTTTATTTTAGAAATACATACTTATTTATTAGTTTTTAAAGATTTATCTAGAAGAAGGGGATTGCATATTTTTCAGAAATGAAAAATAATGAAGTGGTGGTAAGTTGATTGATGAATGTTGGTGATGAATGAGGTAAAAAAAATGGTTGATGGATAAACGAGGCAGTCAAAGGATGATCTTTAATTTGTACTTTAACTAAAGCAAGTTAGATGTAGGATATTCTATTTCTTTTGCTTTTGCAGCTTTGAAAAATCTATTGTTATTATCGTACTTTCCTTTTCTCTTAGCCATTTGATATGAAGGTGTGGAATTAGGTTTTTGATAATTTTTTGTTTGTTTTGTCCTCTACAATTTATTTTGCTGTCATTTTCTTAACAATCTGGCAAAAAAGAGATGTAACTGGTACTGTTGTACACTCGCACTTGGTGATATAGATAGATATTGATGTAAACATGATGGCTTTTACTTTCTCAACCACATTTTTATATATATGTCCTTACACTACAAAATATTAATGAGGATATGGACCATGGACCACCACAATTCTTAATACTTCCCCACTCCTAAACTTATTTTATTTATAAATACTATCCAACATAATTGCTAACTACTTCACAATTCTAAACACTTTTTTTTCTATATTAAGTATTTTCTAATCCATACTAATTTTACTCACTGTAAATGTCTAATTTTTAAGTTTTTTTTTATATCTGGTAAGAAAAAAATGACACATCTCATCCTGTTAAATTAGATGTTAATTATGCTAATCAAAGAAATTCTGTTATTAAAGATAAAATTCATTTTAATAATCTTATATATATATAATAATTTTCAACTATTGATAAGAAAATGTCTTGAACGGAATTAAAAATATTTTATTTATTAAAAAAATGAAAGATTTGCAAAAATTTGTCCAGCTATCCAGGTATTATTCCTCCCTCATAAAATTTCCTTTGTAGATGAATCAAAATTTGGACTTGTTATTGATCAATCATTGGGGCATTACTTGAACGGCCATTTATGTACAATTTTTTATTTATTTTCCTTAAATCTTAATTATTTATTTATCTGAACAGTGAATTAGACTTATTGGACACATTTTCTTGGCAGAGACATAATTGTATTCAAAAGGGTGCTGATCATGATGAATCAAATGGTACAGTGCATTCAATTTGTATGTGCACCTATTTAGATTAATCATAATGAATCACAATTAATATTAATAATATAAATGGTGGTTTGAGTACTAGGTTTCTTTCTCATCCTTCCAAAAACAAAAGCACCCACTCTACAATCATTTTAATAATATTATAATATACATTAGTAATTTAAATTAAAAAGTGAAAATTATAATTTAAATATATTAATACATTCATTGGTGACATCACACCCTCTTCAAAATAGGAAATAATAATAGAGAAGAAGTATATATCTATAGTGGAAAATGATGTTTATGGTTGTCTTATTGAAAATATAAGAAACAAAGCCAATTAGTTCAACTTTAGTAAAATAATTATGAATAACAATTTAAAACTTTAGATAATTATGAGGTTCACTTAAAGAAATTTTTAAAGTTATATGATGAAAATATTTGTTTAAATTGTATGTTGTAAAGTTGGATGATCAAAATTTGTTATTCCAAGTAATAAGAATTTGTTTTTCTTTAAACATAAATTTGAGGTTGAATTTTATGAAAAGAAAAGAATAAACACTAGAAGAGCTTATCTAAACATTCTTTTATAACTTTTTATTTCATTTCCAACCAAATCGCAATAATTTTTTAATTTCGGGTAAAATGTTTTAAAACTTAAAAAAAAAGCATGTCTCGTTCCAAACTTAAATATTGTATTTGTTGGTTGATATACACATTATAATTCTAAGTTTTATTAATATTTTAAAAAATAAAAAATCTTTTTAATTGCTTCTTTGTAAAAATAAAAATAAAAATAATAATAAGCACATTTACAAAATCTTCTTTGTTAACGATTTTAGTAAATGTAATGATTGAATGTGAAAAGGATTTAATTTAATATTTAAAAAAATAAAGGTGAAAAAGAAAAATAGTAAATTGTATCGATATTTCTTAAGAGATTTTAAAATTCCATTCCCCTCTCCTTTTATCTTGAAATACACATTTTTCTTAACTAGCACGTTTAAATCCATCTTAATAAGTAAATTTTTTAGAAAGTTTTTCTTGTGCACTGTTGTTGCATTCATACGTGCATGGGAATTATGACCTAACAGCTCTTAATTGCAATAAAAATTGCTTCCAGCACAGCATATCCTCTGTTTTTTCATGAATAAATAGGTTTTTACTAGCAGGAACAGAATTTTTTTTTATATTAATATTTAATTATAAGTGAATTTAACAATAAATATTTAAAAAGTTACATCAGTGATAATTTATGATATTACAGATAATTTGTTATTATAAAATTGTAATAATAATAATAATCTTAGGAAGAGCGAAAAGAAAAGTTGTATAGCCGTTGGTGTTGAAAGCAGAAACAGCATTGTGCAGAGTTAATGGAATACCAGAATGGGCCCAGCATTATTGAAGTGATAAAGCAGAAGAATGCAGAGAAGCAAGAGCAGGAAAATCAGAAATGTATATTTTTTGGAGCCTTGTCAACTTTGAGGTTAGTGGCTGAGATAGGAGGCAAGAAACCTCAGCAAGAACCTGTACAAGAACATCATATGCTTTGCCAACCTCTCCTTAACGATACATAAGGAGCATTGATGCTGTTAGAGTTACATAAATGAGTTGCAGTTTGTGTGAAAAGCTTAAACAAACATTTAAGGCTGTTGTGTTGACTTCATAAGGCTGATATTGATGGTGATGTTGATGTGAAGGTTTTTACCATTGGGTAGAAAAATGAGAGGGTTTTCTACCTAAACAGTTATTGTTATTTATGGTGTGAGTGAGTTGAGACCATTTCCTCGTTTTCATAGAACCAGACAAAAGATATTTTCTCTGCAGTTTGTCATGCTTTACTATATCATTTGCCAAGCTTTTTGCATCATCAGTGTCTTTAATTCCTGCCAGACCAAACCCACGCATGCAACCCTTTCTTGCATGTTGGATCATCACATCATCACTGGTTAATTTATACTTGTTCAAGGTACAATTTGGAAACTGTGTACACAACATGATGGTTGCTTGCTCCTATCAGAAAAACTCACAAATTAAATATATTCTTTACTGTTCAATAAATTACAATGATACATTGCAAGAGATACACAATGTTACACACCTAGTGGAGCTAGGAAAACGACATGGTATGCATGAGATTTAAACCCTGTGCCTGATTTGGAAACTGAGCTTCTAGGTAAAAATGTTTCACTTGCCTAAGATTACTATAAAGAAGGCTTCTTTTATTTGTTTATTTTTTTCTTTTTTTGGATCTTTGCTTTATCCTGGCATTCAACAGACAAAAGAAGGCTCAATCATCGCAGGCACAACAGTGCTCTCAAGTCTCGGGCTTATTATCCATGATGTTCTTGACTGTTCATATTTAACTTGTTCAACATTTTTCCCTTTTTACTTTTCTCAGTTTCTACCATTTTAGTCTTGTTTTGGTGTTTTCAGTATCTCTGTGTGCATTATTCATACATCATATAACAATTTAGTAACTTATCAACAGCTTAAACAGTAGAAAACTCCTCCTAAAACTATTACTATTAGATGGTCATAAACCACCACTTATTTATGACCACCAGATTTTTATTACTACTTTCTAAGCATTTAACATATTGCTTGCCTCAATCAGAAAGGAGGCCTTAACGTATGTATCACTTTCATTTCATTCAGTGGGGACAACTATATATACATATATTGAAAATAATGCAGCATTGTAAAGTAAAAGAAAGAGGTAACTCAACAATATTTTAGGGAATGAATGTAGAAGAACGCAGAAGTTAAGTTTTTCTGGTGGCATATTGAATGTTTTAAATAGGCCACCGAGGAATTAGCTAAGTGGGTTATGATTTTGGTGGAGAGTTTATATTTGAGATGCTTCAATGGAGAATCATGAAATAGTTGCTAAATTGTAGTTGTCTATTTATCAGTGTTAATATGTAGTTATTTCCTAGATAGTTGCAACTCATGGATATTTTTTTTTGTGATGATAATTTGAGAACTCACTTTTCTCTCATATTTAAATTACAGCTCTATATTATTATTTTATTTATTTTTGTTTTTATTATTTTAATATAATATTTTATTATAAAAAACAGTTGTTAAGTGAATGCTGGAAAATATATATGTAAAACAAATATTTTCCTTTTTTTTTTCAAACCTTTTGCACCACAAATGCGCACACAACAACAACAACAATAAATTACATTGATAACCATAACCAGAATACCACAGTATCTCTCTTTTTACTTTAATTACTTTAATGATGTAAGTAAAATATTGCTCATGAAGAAAAGAGCACACCAGTAACTGTAAACTACTATTATCTCACATATGCATAAATTATTATTTTATTATAATATAAAGTAGCTACAGATAGATGTATTCTTTTGAAAAGAAATATTTTCTAGAAAAAAAAAATCCAACAATTTCCCTTTATCTTCTAATTTAAAAAAATAAAAACGTTCATTGGTGTCATCTGCAATCTTTAAATTAACACTTTTTTTTGTTTATCTTTAAATTGTTTTAGATAAAATTTAAAACAATAAAATGTTTTTGTACACACTCAATTTTTTTTGTCGATTTTAAATTAGTTCAATTGATTCTTATTAGTTCGGAAGTGGTCATGTTTTGAAAGTTTTTTGATCTATCACTGAATGTATTCCCAATGAAATTATTGGTCTCACCAATTAGTCTAGTCTCATTTTTAAAACAGTGATTAAAAAACTGGAATCTTGAAACAAACTTAAACATCTTAACAAAACCATGACAAACAACAAACTGAGTAATTAGAAAATAAAAGAAAAATCAAATTAATCTTTAGTTCTTATATTTGATAAATGTTCAAAACTTAAATCCTGTAATAAAAAATAAAATGCTCAGTATTACTATTTCAGCTAAAATTGACGTGAAATGAGATAAAATTAGTTAGAGAGATTTAATTTGATTGAATATTATATATATAATACATTACATTGTCAACTTTCTGACGCGTATCCATTTTTTCCAAATAAAATGAAAGACATAACGAGAAAATCATTTTTTTTTAAAAATACAAATGTTCAATTGTACGAACGAGGAAGACAGAACAAGAACATTAAGTATTTTTAAAATTTAAACATTCTAGAGATAAAGGGACAACCTTAAATAATGTAAATAAAAATGATGCAAAGTGTAATTTAACCTAGAAATTTAAGACCAAGCAAAAGAAACTACTTTGTAAAAGCTAAAAAAGTTATTTAAGCTTAAAATTAAAATATCATATGCATGCAATATATTTTTTCACTTGCAAATAGTTTCAAAATTAAATTTCATGGGCTATCTAAAGTCCATTTCATAAGTCCCAACCTAAACTGCTCCTGATATATAACCATGTCTTTTTCCAAAATCGAAGAGAAAAGGAACACGCGCATCTTTCTCCTGCTCTTTATGTGCACAAACTGCTATTATTCAGGTTGCTAGCTCCAAGGCCAAATTGCATTGACCAATGTTTCATAATGTATGTCTACATCACTTAGCCAAATCATATTCATGGTCCTATCTTAGCCCAGAGTTGCAACATGATCCAATGCAGCTTTCAGTCCTGTTGACATGTACATTAGATTTATTTGCGCATTGCCCTCCTTTCTGAACACAGGATAGTCACTCTTTGCCAAGAATAGCAGATTCCTTGCTAGACAGTACACTGTATATCTTCCTTATAGTAGCTGGAGTCGTTCTGCAACAGCCACCTACAAGGGAGGCCCCTAGCTCACGCCATTTAGTAACATATGAGATAAAATTTTCATCTGTTTCACCAGTATTTTGCTGCAAATAATAACAGCATAGTATCAGTATACATAATTTAAGAAATATCCCAAATTATTTTGTTCAAAATGATTGAATATGTAAGAGTATGTTTGAATATCAGTTGTCACAACGTTCCAAAGAATACAAACGGAAAACATTGTCTTTGGTTTCTCACAAAGATGAGGATGAGGAAGTAGTACTTATCAACTTTAACAAACCATCAAGTTCATAAACTTTTAAAATACATTAGCATCGATAACATAGCTCAAAACAGATCAATAACTTAAGGTTAGGCTAAGCATAAACTTTCACTTTTCTGCATTCATGTATGACTCTATCGGTTTGATTAATTTATAATCTACTGTGTTACTTGTACTGTTTGCTATTGTGTTCCAAGAAATATAGAAAATTGTGCAGGCTGAACATGATTAAATAATCGCTAAGAGCATCTCCAACAACCATTTCTTTCTGGTATCATAAGTTTTTAAACTGTTCCTTCAAGAAAGCTTCCATTGGAGTCAATCTATGGGGTACTCTCGGTTTTTTCAAGTTAAAAAATGTTTTTTTGAGAATAAAAAAATGTTCATTTTAGAATAACCAACAACAATATAGGATAAAAGAGGCAAAAAATCACATTTTTCAAGAAAAAATTAGAGATATTTAGAGTTTATTTTATTGAAGCAAAATTGAGTGTAAGTTGTTTAATGATGATGTACTATAGTTAGGACCACAAATCACAATTTTCAATCTATGAAACAACTCATACGACTTGCTTCCATTGGAGATAACCTAATCTCTCTTCACTATCTCCAAAATGGTTTAAAATCATGTTTCAACCACCAGTGTAAGGTTAAATGAGAAATCAGCGCAAAATTTAGTATGAAATTCAGAAAGTAATAACCTAAAGGAGGATCCTGCTTTTTGCATCCAAATAAGGCTCAAATAACATTTTAGTTTCTACAATATAGGGTTGTTTTCATTCAGATCCTCTTAATTTTATTTTCCTGTATTGGTCTCTGTAATTACTTTTGTTTTATTGTAGTCCATGATGTTAGTTCCAGTTACAATATAATAGTAAATTTTTACACGGGTCCCTCGTCTGTAAAGAGTTTTCATTTTAGATACTGCTATTTAGGAAACATTAGGTTATGCAATAATGTTTGTAAGTCATGACATCAATTAATAAAAAGTACAAGGATCAAAATAAAACAGATATTTTCCAGAGACCAAAAGAGGAAGAAAAATAAATTAGAAGGACCAAAAAGAAAATTGTCATTCCAAACCAGTACCGTACCAGGCTACCACTTACAATTAGACTCCTAGTTCTGAGCAATTTTCCATTTTAGAGAACAAATCACACACACTAATCTGAATCAGTAGTACACAGATCAAATAAAAATGAATAAAGTGATTTCACCAAAACGGACAAGAGAAGGAATACGCACAACAAATCTACGTACTTCGTCTCTTTAATTAAGTTTGCCTCAACAACTTACTATTTCACAGCATATGAATTGCTTTAATTCAAGCAGTTTCCACAATCAAATTTTCCAGTGCATAGTGGTCCATTTTTTACATTAAAAATGAGCTGCTATCTTTTTAAATATAACAGTATAACCACATGCAATAAACTTACCACCCACTCCTTTAGTTCAGCATCATAAGTTTCCCCACTGTTTGGATATATTACAATTGGTTTTGTTGTCACCTGAAGATATTATGCGAACCAAGGATAAGTATTTATTCAACAAAGATAATTCCCATAACTACTAATAACATAACAGTTTATTAATGCTGGCACATTTCCTTTCATGAAAATAACACGTCAAAATAAGGGAGAAAAGGCATTATGTATATTTCAAAAGACAAATACTTGTGAAAACTGTATCAGGGTATATAGATTAAGTACATGATTCAAAGAGGTTTCCATTATATATAAAGTTGACGGCTATTTACAATGTTATGAAACTCTAGTATGGTTGAAAACCTATACAGATTAACATACATGTGTATCTTTCCATCAAAATGTACATGGCCAATAAAAATGAAAACAACTTGGCAACATAGGTACTAACACTATTAGAACTGAAACTGCACTGCTTAATAATGACCTAAGAGAGGAGAGATTGATAGTTAAACAACGAATCCATTTCGAAACAAGAGAACCAAAGTATACCTTCTTGAGCAAAACAATCAGATCATGTATAAATCTGGGCGGGGTACAGTTAATTCCAACAGCAACAACATTTTTGCATGATTCAGCAATAGAGCCACATTCCGCTAGAGAATCACCGCTAACAACATTAACTCCATCCTTCGAGTTGAAAGCAAACCATGCTGGAATTTGTATGTTTTCTTCTTCCAGAAGCTGAGCATAAGCCTGCTTAGTCAATAAGTAAAGTTTGGTAAATTCAGGAGTCAAGAAAAGAACAAACATTGTAAGTGCAGACAAGCAAATTTTTATTCCAAGAATATTATTTACCTTTAGATAACTGTTATTTTGTGCTTGTCTCGGGAGTTTAATTGATTATATATCTCTTAATGAGTTACTCATCACAGTACTTTACGAGTGATTTTACCCTTTCACAAAAGCAATGGAAATTTAATGCATTCTCAATTTCCTGTGGTCTTGGGAAGCAAAGCATATTTTGGGCCAAAGAGACTACTATTTTGACAAGAACAGCCTTTTGCTCTTTTCTCAATCCACAAATATACTTTGAAAGACCACATGTGTTCAAACTGCAATTCAAACTATACATTGAAGCAAAAGGGCTATGAATAGCAACAATATAGAATGCATGATTAAAAAAACCTCATTGACAATGGGGCTTCATTTTTTCGTAACATATTTGTAAGCAACAAAGTTAATGTTTATCTGGAAGTAAAGTCAACATGTTTATATGTTTAATTTGAGGATTTTCCCTATGTGCAGAATTGCTATTTTTTCTATGTCTTTTGTTCAAAATTTCTTCACTCAAAGAAAAATCCATCAAAAGCTTACCTAGTTCACATTTCATGGTAACATGGAACAAAAACAAATCAGTCAAAATGAATTATACAATTTCACCAGAATATCAATCATCAAGCATTTTACTATCCCTTCCGTTCATTATCTGGCTTTTAAGGTTACAGCACAAAAAATAAGAAAGTCATTAGATAGCCGTGATTATGAGCAAAATAAGTTCACTGGACTGAAGTGCCCTTCATTAAAATATTATTAAGATTCTATTGATCTTCTAAGCACTCATAAATACTAAGTGCTAAGTTAGAAAAAGAAATTATGCTGCATTTATTTTAAAGAGACAGGATACACTTTCTAAAGATATAAAAAAGAACCAAGGGAATAGATTTTAGCATTTGGCCGTCTAGAGCTTTAGGGTACCTCAGCTTCAAGCTTATTGGGCACTGTTTCAAATGCAAGCAGGTCAGCACCTGAATCTGCTAAAATTTGAACTCTTCTCCGATGAAAATCTTTTAGAGTTGTCTTCGTGATAGCATCACCATAATCACCACTGTTAAGAAGAAAATATCAAGAAAACACGACAATAAAAAAATATAATTTCTATTAGTGCCAACAACAGACGAAAAAGTTTATCAAACCCCAACCTTTCTAAAAATGTTAACAAACCTATGCAGAAAAAAAAAGCTGAAAACTGTAATTAAGATGAGCCTAGAAATTCATTTGATACAGCATTCTGATAGAGTTCCATTTAAGAACGAGAAAGCCTGGTGCCAAGTAATGAATATAAATTACAAAGCTAAACATGTGACCTTGGAAACACAACATATAATGATCATGAATATCATCTTGATTGTTAGTCAATACGTGGGCTATATAACAGATAAGAAATGCCCACAATGCCACAAGTAAACAAACCACGATCAATGCTAAAGAATATATCTTAATTATTTCACCTGTACTCTGATCCGTCGGCTAAATAAGCTCCATAGCTCCCCACTGACGCAGCAATCAGGATAGGCCGTTGTTTGAGGATTTTACCATCAGCCCCATCACCCGAAGAGCATTCTTTATAGTACAATTCACGCGCCTCGCGAGCAATTTCAACACTCCTTCTGAGCATAGCTTCACTCTCTTCTTCAGTATAGCCTTTGGCTTTAAAACCTTGAATGGTGGCCTGCACACAAACAACTACCTCAAGTTCAGCATTAACAACAAACAAACAAAAGAAATATGATACTGCTAAACCAACTCACTTGATAAGATGCTGTGATTATAATGTCAGCGCCATTTTCCAGGTAATCAAGGTGCACCTGCTCCATTTAGTAACTCAATCATTACCTCAATTTGAAATTGGAAAAAGAAAAAAAAAATATCGTTTAATTAAGCTAAGAACGTTAACATTGAAAGAACTGTTTAACAATTATATAAGCAAAAATAAAATAAAAACCAGGTCCATGAGATTGGCATAAATGAATTAACATTGTGATAACAGAAATCTCAGAGAATTCTTCATATAAAAAATGAAGAGTCGAACGGTGCGTTAGAATTGAAACGAAGGAGAATGTACCTGGCGTATGAGGTGTGGAGAGGAAAAGAGGCACTTAGCGCTCCATAAGGGATCGTTGAGGTCCGCACCATGGCGCTCCAGCTCCGTCGCAAGACCGCCGTCGATGACGGCAGTGCCGCCACTTTGACGGAGCAAATCTGCTATTAACGACGACATTTTTACGCCGGAAAGAGGAAATGATTTTTTTGCATATTTAATTTTTTGTTTATTATTTATTACTTATTTATAGCTTGGTCTTCGAATTAAGACCCGGCCCGATCTATACATGGATACTTTATGGCCCAATCTCACTATATTCCAAGGCAAATTCTTCATACACCTTGCCAAGACTATTGCTTCTTCCTATACCTCATTATATTCTTCTCTCACTCCATCCATAAATTTTGTGTATAGTAATATTTTGGATTACGTAATTCTAAAGTTTTTTTAAATTCGTAATTAGTTTCTGGATTATATAATCTAAAAGCTTTTTTTTTTATACATGATTAGTTTTCAGAACATAATCTGAAAGTCTTTTGTAATGAGATTAGCTTCCAGATTATGTAATCCGAAAGCCCTTTTTCAAATGCGTGTCCAGATTATATAATCCAGAAGCTACACTCAAATCCAAACTTTTGGATTATATAATCTGAAATACTATTTTTAAAAAAATATATTTTGGGTTACGTAATTCGTAAGTTATTTTCAAATTTAAGATTAACTTTCAAATTATATAATCCAAAAGAGATGTTTCTTATTCTCTTAGTAGGTGTGTATGTTACACAATATATAAGGAATTTCTCTCCCCAAATTATAATCTATTAAGTAAGATACTAATCATGAGATTCTATCATTCTTAAATTAATTGCATATAATTGGGTATAATATCGTACAATATTGCATACAATAATTGCATATAATTTGATAATTATTATTTCTTTAATACTTCCCCTCAAGTTATTGGTAGGTGAAGATCATGAACCCCAACTTGTGTCGTAGCGTCAAACACGTTCCTTACCCAGTGCCTTCCTAAAAATATCTGCGAGCTAATACTGTGTCGGTACATATGAAGGACTGATTATCCCAGCTTGTAATTTTTCTTGCACAATGTGGCAGTCTATCTCAATGTGTTTTGTGCGTTCATGAAATACTATGTTTGCTGCTATATGTAATGCCGCTTGATTGTCACAGAAAAGTTGAGCTGACAAGTTACATGACACTTTTAAATCCTGCAACAAATATCGCAACCAAACTATCTCCAAACAAGTATTGGCCATAGCGCGATATTCTACTTCCGCTGATGATCTTGATACGTTTGTCTATTTTTTGACTTACATGAGATAATAGAAGAACCATGAAAAATACCCAGATACTGATCTCCGAGTTGTCTGACAACCTCCCCAGTCTGAGTCGCAATAAGCTGTCAATGTCATATTGTTTTCGGATGACAATAGCAATCATTGTCCTGGTGATCCTTTGATGTACTTTAGGACTCGAATTGCGGCATCCCAATGAGGTTTCCGTGGATCCTGTATATATTGACTTAGGGTCCGAACCGAAAATGCTATGTTAGGCCGAGTAACCGTAAGGTATATCAGTCGTCCCACAGTCGCCTGTATTTGCTGTTGGTGAAAAAGTTTCAGAATAGTCGACACCTTCAATCTGAGTGTACCCCTTTGCGACAAGGCGCGCCTTATATCTGTCGACGCTACCATCTGAGTTGTACTTTATTTTATAGACCCATTTGCATCTGATGGGTTTCTGCCCAGCGGGTAACAGTCTCAAGGTCCATGTTTGATTTAGTTGCAAGGCGCAAAGCTCTTCGTCCATTGCTTTTTGCCAATTTGGATCAAGGATAGCTTGAGCATAAGTGTGAGGTTCTTTGGTGGTTGTGATGTTAGCAAGATATGCACTATGTGTAGAAGAAAATTGTGAATTAGAAAGAAAATGATGCATAGGATACCTGGTTCCATTCGTTCGGTCTTTGGCAGTGGTCGAATGATTGACTTGGGATCCCGTTACGTAGTCTTGAAGCAAAGAAGGTAGGGTTGATGTGCGACTGGATGGTCGAACAGGAAGGTCGGTTGGAGAAGGTTTGGTAATGGATGTTAGACTTTTTGGCATGGGAGAAGAAGGCTGGTCTACTGGAGGTTCAGGTGTATTATGACGAGTAGGAGACGAAGGTTGGTTTGATGGAGGTTCAGGTGCATTGTGACGAGTAGGAGAAGAGGATTGGTTTGATGGAGGTTCAAGCGTATTGTGACAAGTAGGAGAAGAAGGTTGGTTTGATTATATAGTAGCTCAAAAGGTGATTTATTTTTTAGTAAAGGTGGTGGCAAGCGATTAATGATATATGTGGCGGTTAAAACGCATTCTCCCCAAAATTCTAATGGTAAATTGGACTGAAATAGGAGGGCTTGTGCTGTGTTTAAAACGTGTCTATGTTTGCGTTCTACTACTCCATTTTGTTGAGGAGTGTAGACGCAAGTACGTTGACATTCAATACCTTTTTTGAGAAAAAAAATCATACATTGAAATAAGTTTCAGTCCGTTGTCAACGCGGACGGTTTTAATAGATGTCTGAAATTGATTTTGTGCAAATGTAATGAATGACTCTAAGAGATGTTGGGTTTCAGATTTGTGATTCATAAGAAATAGCCAAGTACATCTAGTATAGTCATCGACTATAGTGAGAAAAAAACGTTTTCCAAAATGAGTTGGGGTTTTATGAGGACCCCAAATGTCACAATGGAATAGATTAAATGGAGAATGAGATTTTATTGTGCTTAAAGAAAAGTGTAACCTTGTTCTGTTTAGCTTTGGGACAAATACTACAATTATTATGAATGGGAATGAGATTTTTACTAATAGGGATAGGTAGTAAGGGAGATACAAGTTGTAGACACGCTGGAGAAGGATGTTTGAGGCGCTTGTGCCATAAATCAGAGTCGATATTTGAGATGTGTGGGCTTGGTTTGGAAGAGGGGACATGTAGTATAAGCCTGCGTGTTGTTTACCCGAGCCAATCATCCTCCCTGTAGTCAAGTCCTGCAAAACGCAACCATGTGGAGTAAAAACGACACAACAATTTAGTGAATTGGTTATCTTACTAACGGACATGAGATTTAAATTAAAAGAAGGAACACAAAGAACATCTTTGAGAGTGATTTTGTCATTGAATTTAATTGTGCCCGTAGATGAGATAGGCGCAGTTGAGCTTGTGGGTAGATTAACATTTGAAATAATGATGATGAAGTGTGTGTGAAAAATTGTGAATTCGATGCAATGTGATTGGTTGCTTCGCTATCCAAAATCCATGATTTCGTAAAAGCAGAATTAGAAGAGGAGTTATGAGCAAACAGACCTGCAGAGCTAACAAACATGTCACTTTTACCGTTATTCTTGAGCGAGTAAATAGTCTTTGCCAATTGCTGAATTTGCTCGGCACTGAAGCCTTGTATGAGGTTTCTATCGGACTCGTTACTGATGCCTTCTTTGCCAGACATTATTTTTTATTTAGGGGATAAAAATGGAGAGGCTGTCAGGGCACCAAGATCGGTTTTATGAGGTTGAGTTAGGCTTAAAGCCAACTTCTTAACATTTAATACACAAAAATAAATATTTCTTAATCTTCGTAGATGAATTCATTAGGTACACTTGGATTCATTTGATGAAGAAGCTAGAAATCTTTTACAAATTATTAGGACAGACAGTGGGCATGAATTTTGTTGGAAATATTTTTATGATAAACATGGTATAATTCATCAAACCACTTGCATAGAAACACCAACACAAAACTACATTGTGAAAAGCAAACATCAACACATACTCAACTTACTCGGTGCCGTATGTTTCAATCTAAACTGCCCAATATGTTTTGGTCTTATGCCATTGTACATTTTGTTTATTTGATAAATTGGTTGCCTTCTTCTGTGATTCATAATAAATGTCCTTATGAAATCCTATATAATTGCATCCTCAGTTTTTCTAATTTAAGAGTTTTTGTATGTATGTGTTTTTCTTCAACACTTGAAGAAAATAGAAACAAACTTGATCCCATGGCACATAAATGCATATTTCTTGATTTTAAAGAAGGAACAAAATGTTACATTATTATAGACATTCATTCAAGATAAAATTTTATATCTAGAAATGTTATTTTCTATGAATATTTTTTTTCTAACCTATACATGATAAGACTGATCAAAATGATACATAAGAAGATGAAAAATACACAAATTTTTTTTTGATAACATTCATAATGAGAATTACGAGTATGCTCAAAGGAATGATGAAAATATTGTTGAAGAATAAGGCCTAGAAAGATCCAGCAGAATGAAAAAAACATCAACATTTCTAGAAGACTATCAACATAAACTCATGTTGTCTCCATTCAACAAAGATTTGAAATAAAATAGCAAGTTACATTATCATTTTGACTCAATGACGTCTTATAGTAAATTGTTAAGAAAACAACTAAATTATACTTTTTTTTCTGTTTCGTCTCAAACTGAGCCACAATGTTATGAGGAAACTAAGCAACATCCTGAATGGGTAGAAACAATGACGGTTGAAGTTAAAGCTCTTGAAACTAACAATACTTAGGAAATAATGGATCTTCCTCACAACAAAACACCTATTGGATACAAATAAGTGTATAAGATCAAATGTATGACAGATGGGAAGATTAATAAATATAAATCTAGAGTTGTAGTAAAGGCTTCAGACAACGTGAAAACATTTACTACATACATATTCACTTGTGACATACTCATTACCATACACACCATTTTAACGGTAGTTTCCATCAGAGACTGACACCTTTAGCAACTTGATGTAGACAATGCATTCTTGCATGACGATTTACAAGAAGAAGTGTGCATGGATGTGCCCTTAGGCATCACTATTGCAAAGAGTAATCAGGTTTCCTCTAACCAAATTGTTATAAATAGGCAAGCAAACAATGATACGAGAAGCTTACAATTTTTCTTCACAATTAAACTTACTCAATCGAAGGCAGATAATTATCTTTTATTAGAAGAACCGAAACATCTTTAATCTCCCCCCTTTTTATATGTAGATGATATATTACTTGTTGGAGACAACATAAGAGATATTGAAATAGTTAAAAATTTCTTAAACAATACTTTTAAAATAAAAGCTTTAGGCCATTTGAAATACTTTCTGAGAATGGAAATTTTCAAAACTAAAGAAGAAATACAGAAAATATGCTCTCGATGTTTTAGCTGATGCATGTATGTTGAGAGCAAAACCAACAATCACACCCATAATTAAAAAGAATGACAAATTTTTTATTAGAATATGCCAATATAAGATGCATCTTCATATCGAAAAATCATTGGAAGATAAGATCATATATTAGTTTTTCAATACAATTCTTAGTCAATTCGTCCAAGCTCCATCAAAACTTCATCACCAAGCAGTCAAATGAATTCTACAATTAATCATTTTTTTGAATTCTACAATTAATCATTTTTATTTAGTGTGTTCTATTAAGAGTTAAATCTCACCCTCTAGTATGTTGTGTAAATTTTATTTTGCATGATCCTTTTTTAGTACTTTAATTTGTGACTGAAGCTAGTTTTTAATTAGATCAATTACAAGCAAAATACTTCCAATCTTTCTCAAAAAATTGGTGGCAACTTTTGTAAAATAAGTACATTTTAATTGGAGTACTCTAGTACAATTGTTGATCTTTCTCGGCAAGTGTACCGAATCAACTGTAATATAGTACTCTTTAAAGTAGGAATGTCGAACCCACAAAGAACAATTCTAATTAAGATGTTCTGTTATAAAACTTATTGAGTATAGAAAATAATTTTGAGACTTTGTTCATAACCAAATTAAAGATTTCACAAATAAGTCGGAGAGTTAGGGTTTGATTCAGGGCGTAACAAAACCAACTTATCAAATATAGAGAAAGATACTTGGGATTGAATTGCGTTTATCTCAATCATCTGTATTTTGAATAATACAATATATAATACTCAAAATTACTTATTCTTGATGCTTAATTTAAAGTCATTCATCTTGATTCCTCACAGATGAAATTCATAAGATAATTTCTTAAACACTGATTCCTCAGATATTTAACAAATCATCCAGCTTTAGGAACAGAATTATAATGCAATCAATAACCTGGAATCTATTCCTAGCATTACAAGTTATCAGCATTACAAGTTATCAAGTATTTTTCGTTTATTTCAGATCCTTAAAGGTACTTTCCAGTTAAATTTAAGGATCAAAATCAAGACTCTATTGATCAGACAGAATCAAGCAATAAGCATAAAACGAAAATACCAAGAACAAGTAGAAAAGAAAATTTTATATATATATCACCAAGAATACATTTGATCAAGATAAATTACATTCAATCCCAAGTTAGAAAGAACTTAGCCACTCATGACAGCTCCTACAATCTTCATTCTTGATTTGGATTGCATAAGAAGGGTTGATCTGAGCAAGTTCTTCTCCTAAGAATAGAGGTTTCTTCTCTTTCTCTCACTAGTCTCTCTCTAAAAAAACCTAATATGTTTTCCACCGCCGGTTTTGAGTTATGTTTCAGAATTTATATAATCAACTTTAGCTCAAGCTAGCCCGTTTTAGCTTGAGCTAGATCTTTCGGTGCATTTTTAGCTTGAGCTAGCGATTCTAGCCTGAGCTAGATCAGTACTGCACCTTTAATCAACTTTGGACAGTTTTAGCTTGAGCTAGCAATTCTAGCCTGGGCTAGAATTCTACTACACATTTAATCAATTCTGGACAATTTTAGCTTGAGCTAAATCTTCTTGTGATCCAATTCAGTTTTTACTTCTTTTTCTTTCAATGCCAACTTGAATACATTCCTTCAATGCTTCATATTCATCTGCAATTTACACAAAAATTGAGATTAAATTTCTTCATTTGTTTCTTGGTTCAAAAAATATATAATCAGATTCAATAATTCTCAGATTAGGGTAATTTTCTTACATTAAGCAACAATTAAGTTCCAAAGTGTTCAATTTTCTCAATCATAAAAACTACACATTGGCACTTATCAACAATATTTTCTTTTTCCCGTTTCTTCTTCTTTTCCGTTTTTTTTGGGTGTTCAACAACGACGAATATTACAATTATGTGAGTTGACACTCGACAAATTTTATGAATTTTCATATAACTTTTTGTTATTGATTACATTATTCAAATTATTTTAACATAACTTTTTTTTTGTCTTTTTTTCAAATTTATGTTAAAATATATACGCATCATGTTAAATGGCTCTGGAAAATTCATCCTCAATCTAATAAAAAAACAGTCATTTTTCTTGTTTTAAAAGAACTTAAGTTGTTTAGAAAATTGAATAATTTTTCTTGTTTTAAAATAACTTAAGTTGTTTAGAAAATTGAATAACTTATTTATCTTTAATATTAGTCTATTGAATGTTTTGTTTGGAAATAGATTAACTCTATGAACCATCATTTTTTTTTTTCAGCAAAAAATTAATTAAATAAATAAAGAGAACACTTTAGGGGTGTTCCAACCCTTATACAGAAGATTCCTAAAAAAAACAAAAAAAACCACAAGATAACCCTTACATCCTAAAACCAAGAACAAACCCAAGACGATTGGGCACATTAAAAAAGAAAGATGTTCCTGTATGGTCAATTTAAAACACTAAAACAGAGAAAAAAACAGATAATCTAAGTGCTTAGCTATAGAAAACCACAATCACGTTGTTGTACGATTTAAGAAGCACAAAGCTATTCCCTGACCAATAACTATTCTAATCAAACTTCATAGTTCATCTCTGGTACATTTAACTCCCCAAAAAGATGACTTCAACAAAATTTAAAGTTTGTATATGTACCAAGAGCGTTGTGCCACTCTAGTGGGGAGACTGTAACAAGACTTCATTCCTTTACAACTAAGCTTTTCCTTCAAATTTTCACAAGATGGGATGTCTTATACCTTGCCAACATTAGCTTCGTCAATCTGCCCCCTGCCAACAGCATAATCAAGCTAAGAATACCAGCCTTTGACATGTGTTCTTCTAACACTTTAACCTGCACCACTTAACACTACCTTCCAAACCTTTCAGCTAGTTCAAAAAATAATACATACCCATAACAGTGATCATAGAATAAATCATTGACAGATTTATAACAAAACCAGCAAACCATGTACTTAATTGAGAAAACAGTAATTATGCTTATCTCTTTTTATTTTGTTGCCATATTAATGCATGTTAAAGGCGATAAGATCCAATCAGAGAAGGAGAACTTAACTTTTCTTTCTTTATGTTTCATCCACACCCATGTTTGTACTTGTGCCATAGTAAAGATTTCCTCTGCATCTATCTTTGTTTGGTTAAAAATAACCTTGTTTCTATGCTTCAAAATGCACCAAACCACTGAGACTCATAGACTTTTCCATAGTTTGTCGCCTTCTTGGTTAAAACACATACAAGAAAATTGTTCGAAATGATGAATCAAATCATTATGATCTACTGAACTAATTCCTGTCCAGTTAAAGCAAATATTCCAAACCTTGGTTGATACATCACAAGTAACAAGAATGTGTGAGGTTGAATCCTCCTCCCTTCCACATAAAACACATATTGTATCCCCCAATAAAACTCTCCTTTTATGCAAATTCATCTTAGTTGCTATCCTATTCGATAGGGCCCTCCACACATAAAACTGAGCTGATGGCATAACCTTTAAATTCCAAAGATACTCGAATACCCCTGATACCCCCCCAGATGCCTGCTTAATTAATTTATTGTAAGCAGATTTAACCGAAAACGTGTATGATGGAGGATCATTCCATAGTCGTAAGTCCTCTTTGTTTGGATATAGTGACACGTGTGATAAGTTTTCCATAAACTCCTCTATCATCGTTCTTTCCCACTCAAACCATTCTCTTCTCCAGCTAAATTTCCATTCCCACCCCTGTGTAAACCAACTTCTGAAGTTACCAATAGTTTTGTCTTTAAGATCAGAATTATTATATATTCTTTCATACCTACCTTTGAGTTGACCATTGGCTAGCCACTCATCTTCCCAGAATTTTATCTTGTCCCCAGATCCAAGTTGCCAAACCATATTTGAATTGACCCAATTGTCCCCTTGATCTGAAAGGCTAACCTTGAATAAATCATTCCACCCTCTAGAATTATACCTATTTCGATTCGGTGTAAATGAGCTTGTCATACTCCACAATCCATACTTTGATTCAAGAACATCCTTCCAGAGACCCTTCTCAGTGGAACCCATTCTCCAAAATCATTTTGCCAAGAGTGCCTTATTGAATAAATCAATACTTTTAATACCTAACCCTCTCTCCTCTTTCACTTTGCATATGTTCTCCCAACTAGTCCATGCAATTTTCCTCCCTTCTGCTCCCCATCCCCATAGGAACTTCCTTTGTAATTTTGTGATCTCCTTGCATACTCCAACCGGGACTTTAAAAAAGATAGAAAAAATAGTGGTATGGCATTGATGACAGATTTTATAAGGCAAACTCTTCCCGCGAAGGAGAGATTCCTCCCTTTCCATACCGAGAGTTTCTTTCTTATCTTCGATAATACCGGATCCCAAAAGGAGCACCTAGCCTGATTACCACCAATAGGTAGGCCTAAGTATGTGAATGGTATATCCATTAGGCTGCAATGAAGTATCTCCGAGTACATTTTTACCTCATACTTGTCTACTCCAATTGCTCCTATTTTACTTTTGTGGAAGTTTACTTTGAGACCAGAACTTAATTCAAAACATCTTAACATAGCCTTGATGCTCAAAATATTTTGTACATTTGATTCGCACACAAAGAGAGTGTCATAAGCAAATTGTAGTAGATTCACCTCCACTTTTTTATCCCCGACTTTTAAACCTGAGAACAAGTTTTTTCTTGTCGCTTGTTTTACTAGTCCAGCCAAACCTTGTGCAACAATCAAAAACAAAAATGGTGCCATCGGATCCCCTTGTCTAAAGCCTCTAGACGGTTTGAATTCTTTTGTTGGGCTACCATTTACCAATACCGATATAGTAGTTGATTCAAGGCATGCTCTAATCCACTGTATCCATTTTTCGCAAAAACCTAATCTACTCATCATGTACAGTAGGAACTCCCAACTCACTGAATCGTAAGCCTTTTCGAAGTCAAGTTTTACAACCACCCCACTTTTCCTCCTTCTTTTCAAATCATCCATGACTTCATTCACAACAAGGACACTATCTAATAATCCTCTATTAGATAAAAAAGCTGATTGTGACCCATCTATCACCTTCTCAATAACTTTTTTAATCCTTCTAGATAACACTTTTGTCAGAATCTTGTACAAACATCCTACAAGTGAGATGGGTCTATACTCTTCAAGAGATTGAGGATTCTCAGACTTTGGGATCAATGTTATGAAAGAAGCATTACATCCCTTTGGGATCTTCCCCTCACTGTGGAAGTGTTTTACTGCACCCATCACGTCCTTTTCTAACAAGCCCCAATACTTTTTAATAAAACTGAATGTTACTCCGTCTGGGCCAGGGCTTTTACTACTGTCACAATTCCATATAGCCTCCTTAATTTCATTGTCCTCAAAAGGTTCAGTCAAAAACTTGTTGTCAGAATCTGTTAATTCTTTAAATTCAACATTATCCAACCTAACACCAATATCCTTGACAGCCGACATCTTTTTCTTGTAGAATTCTTTAACCAACTCCTTCACCATACTTGGTTTTTCCACCCATTTATCAGAGTTATAACAATGTATTCCCTTTGATCTCATTCCTCATCCTCCTCCATTTAATTGAAGCATGATAGTACTTAGAATTGGAGTCCCCTTTCTTAAACCATAATGCTCTTGATTTTTGTTGTAATAAGGATTCATTCCTCATATTAATATCTTGTAACTGGCTCAAGAGCTCTCTTCGTTCCCTGATCTTGTCTTCATCTAACTCGTCTTCATCATCTCTCCTATCAAGCTCTTGTATCTTATTCAAGATATCCATTTTGAGCTTATTTGTATAACCGAAAACATCTTTATTCCACCCTTTCAAATCGCTCTTTAGCATTTTCAGTTTCTCTTTTAACACCATAATTTCATTTCCCTGAACCAAGCAATTTCCCCATTTATCTTTAACAAATTTGTCAAACTCTTTATGTTCCTGCCAAATGTCTA
Organism: Phaseolus vulgaris; assembly: GCF_000499845.2. NCBI lineage: Eukaryota > Viridiplantae > Streptophyta > Magnoliopsida > Fabales > Fabaceae > Phaseolus > Phaseolus vulgaris. The sequence goes on from NC_023759.2 coordinate 40,405,292, forward strand.
GAAATCTGAATGGTTTTGGTCCCCAATCTGCTATATTTACTTTTAGCACAAAGGCACAGTGATCAGATACTTGTCTATCTAAGACATATTGTTTGTTGCCTGACCAATGTTGCAGCCATTCAAAATGTAGTTAAAAATTTGTCAAGTCTACTCTTAACCTTTCCATTAGGTATATACCATGTATATTTTCTTCCAATGCAAGGTATATCAACCATCTCCATGCTATCAATGAAATTATTAAAGCCTTGCATTTCTCTCTTGTTTCCTCTAGCTTGACTTATTCCCCTCCTTTCCTCTTCATTTCTTATTGCATTGAAATCTCCCAAAATGCACCATGAGTTACAAGGTTCCCTTTGTCTGATTCCTTTTAGTTCCTCCCATATTTGCATTTTCAATTGTAAATTACATGAAGAATACACATTTGTAATAACAACAGGAATATTACTCTCCCTAAAGATCCCGATAAAAACTATGAACCATCTATTAATAATATGATTAGAGCATTGGAAAAAAATTTTGTGCCAAATTGTAAGAATACCACCTGCTCCATTAATTGGTTCACTGTAAAAATAATCTATATCATTATCCCCCCATAACTGACAACAATTATTTAAACTGAAATTTGCCAATTTCACTTCTTGCATGCATACCATTTTGACCCCTTCCTTCCTAATTATATCCTTAATATATCTCCACTTTACAGGACTCCCCAAACCTCTCACATTTAAAGATAGAATTCTCATTGATAACCCATATTTTCCCCCACTTCCCTTTGAGATTTTAACATTATATCCCTTTTTTCAAGTTCTTCCTAACTTAACATAATATTTCCTTCATCCCCACATGTAGCACCTAACTGTTTACCCAATTCCCATAATCTAATTGTTTCTAAACTTCCACGTTTTTGCCAAAATAAACGATTGCAATTATTTATAGCCATGTCAGAAACAGAATTACTAATTTGAGATAAGACTGACCTTATATGCTTGCGATCTTTCCGTTTGCTATTTTTGCTTGATTCACCCATCCAAAAAACTCTTCTTTCATTTGTGTCGATAGAATTAAAGGACCTCAATTCATTGCTTTCCTTCTTTTGTTTTCCTGTTCCATCCAATACCCGATAAGACTCTTTTTTACTTTGCTCATTGAACGGTAGATATCTGTCGTTTATTCTGCACGATCTCAACCCTGAATGGAGAAGGTTTTGTGTGTGATTTTGCTCCGCGGAGGCTGGAGCATAGTGAAAAGGAGAACGCCCTTCCACCCCCAAGGGCGTCGTACAAAGAGAATCCTCCACCTTCGAGATTGACAGCATTGAAACCGCCTCCCTCACTGTCTCTTCTCCCATCGACGACTGGGCATGGTTGGATAAAAACCTTTCCTTTTGCACTGCCAAATTCAAGGTGTGCGGTAGTTGATTCTTTTTCTCCTTCGTTTCCTCTACTGTGTGTGGTTGGAGTGTGATGGCTGCTACGTTTTGAACGTGGTGTGCCAATGCAATGTCTTTCTGGGGTCGACCGTGAGCACGGAGTGCGACGGTGTTTTCATTCCAAGGTTTCCCAATCTGTTCAACCTCTTCCAGATCGTTAATCCTTGCCATGTTAAGTGGGCTTCCCAGCGACCCAATCCAGACTGAATCCTCCATCCTTCCATTAATTGGGCTTGAATTAGAATCTGATTCAAAGTGATTTTTTAATTTGCACCTCCTTTTCGCATCCGCTAATTGTGTCTAATTTGAAACACATTGGGCCATTTCTAAAAGCCCATTTTTCTTTGCCTTGTCAGCCCTGCTTATAGCCGTTGATGTTGCAGGCCCTATGTTTTCCTTTTTTGTGAGTAGGCAGAGATTAGGTGCAGATGTAGCCCCTAGGGGTTTTGCCGAAAATGGGTCGCAACAGTGTAGTGGTGATAATGGTTCAGATCACCGGCGGTCCTGTTGAAGCGGTGGCTTTGTCTTGCTCGTTTCCACCATTTTTTCCTTCGCTTCAATCTTTCTTGTATCTTCGAAAACCCCATTCTCCGAACGCCCTGATGCATGCGACTCCATTGAATCTACTTCAAAATCATCTCCGTCAGATGTTTCGCCCTCATGACATTGACAAAGGTTGTATTCAGGAACTGTGCATTCTTCCTCCACTGATATCTGATACAGGACTTCATTGATTCTCATATAACTAGTTATCTTTGCCTCACAACTCACTGATACTCTAACTTTAAACCTTGCATATTCTAATTCGTCCAATGTCATTGTTGCTTCATCTACCTCAACCAGTGTTCCTAGTAACGCAAAAATGTGTTTGAAGCACTCAATATTCCATAGTTTCAACGGTAGTCCCCTACATCTCACCCAAACCAATTTATCCATCACTACAAATTGATCTTCCCATGGGATAATGGTGTCAAACAAATCTTCGAACCATTCTTTGTTTTCCTCTATAGCTTCTTTAACCTTCGTTTCATTTTCGCCCATGAATAAGACATGAAAACCGCCTATAAATTTAACCTTTATGTAACTGAGGCCTCCCAAAATAAAGCTTTCATTCAAACCTGATACTTTGCTTAGATCCGAAACCCTACCAATATAGCATTGTTTTAACCATTCTCTTGGTGTTTCTTCCACTTTAAAGTGTATAGCATTTATGTTTGCCCTATTCAGTGATTTTGCTTTGTTTCTGTCTCCATTTTTTACCACATTTGCGTAGGAATTTGTTCCTTTTACCCTCCATTCTTTTTTAATCACTTTCTCTAACTCAATTTCCTTTTCTTTCAGCTTTTCATTCCATTCCTTTCTTGTTTCTGCTGACTTGTTATATTTTGGTCTATTAGCATATAGTTTCCAACTTCCAATCCATATTGTGTTCAACTGGTTCTCCAATTCTCTAATATTTTGTACTCCCTAGAATCTAACAAAACCAAACCTTTGCTTCTTGATGTTCAATCTTCTAGATATAAAAACATCGCTCACCCTCCCCCATCTTCTAAAAATCTTCCACAAATCTGTTTCTTTGAGATCAAAGGGAAAGTTAGAGAAGAAGAAAGGAGTACCCCCTCTATTCATCTTCCTGCTCGCACGGCTGAAGATAAAGATTGTTGAGGAGTCGCGGAGATTGGGAAAGACGAAGAGAGAGAAGAGAGAAAGGGAGAGTGGAACTGCTTTTATTATAGTAAATTAGCTCTATATGATCAATGTTTCCTATGAACCATCATGTAATGTGGTGGAATGGTTGATTATTCATCCGTGCTTGTGAGAATTGTTTATGTATGCTCGATCTTTGGTCTTTTTTTTTATCATCTAGTTTGTGAGGGTTTGTTGTAGCTCTTTATTTATGTGTTGAGCTGGTCTTACACCATCGTATCTTCTTCCAAATGTAGACGAGATTTTTATGTTTCGTTGTGCAATATCTCTTGCGCTTTTTTATGTGATCCTAAAAATGAATAAAAATATACTCATTTTCGTTTTTTGAATGTCACTTGAGATTTTGGGGAAAAGAGAAGAACTACTTGTCTCTAATCTCTAATACTAATCTATTGTATGCTTTGTTTGGAAATAAAGCTTAAGAAGGCAAGTTTTTTTTTTTTCTTTCCAATTCCTTCTTACCACACTCTTTTTAAAAAGAGAGTTTATGTATTATTTTGATTATAATGAAACTTTAACCATAATGAAGATTTTTATAAAGAATTCTTATCTTAGGTTATTATATTCAAGTAAATAATGTAATATATTTCTTCTCTTTGTCTAGTTTTGGTGAGTCAGTGTAATATTCTTATTCTCTTTATCTAGTTTTAATCCAAGTAAAGTTTTTTTAAAAAAAATATCTTAAGTGTGTAACGTCTCAATTAGCAATAATTAATGAGTGATGATTTTCATACTTGTTTCTTTTAAGAAGTTAGAGTGACTCAAATTTTCCTAACTTATAATATTATTTTAGATTATTTTCTTAAATTTATTTTATGGCCTTTATAGAATCGACATCATCTAAAAATTTCTTGAAGAATTATTAAAGATGCGTAACTTGATATATAGTCAACCCATAATCAACAAAATCCACCAATAACTAGTTTATAACCGACCTTATTTTTTACATAGTGGAAGTCTATCCGTCTTTTTTTACAGCAACATTTTCTCCGAAAATCCTCTCAGTGGAAACCTTTTCTTTAAGATTATGATAATGAGAGTAGTTTTATAAGGTAATTTTATTTTATAAGTTAATTTTATAAATTTGGATTAAATTTAATTCTATTTCTTAATAATTAAAGTCATATGATTTTCATACGCTAAATGGAGTTTTACCAAAGTATAAGTTTGAGGGTAGATCTCAATCAGATCTATTTCTTTTTTATTTATCTCAAATTACATTTTTATTATATTTCTGATTCATCTTTAATCTAAAGAAAAGCATTGTAGTTGACAATCATAACGAATAAAAAGAGACACTTAGATCTGCGAATTGACGTTAAAAGGTTTATGATGAAATGCCCCAACCACGAACAAAATTTTACACTAATATTACTTTACCGTCATTAGCGCCTCATCTTCCCACTCCTCACTCTCAAAATTTAATTATGTTATTTTTATCAAATACATACATAAAACTCTGTTTATGTTTTTCTAAACTCAACTCAAATTATATGTTTTCTTTGCTGCTTTTTTTTAAGGATATGGATCTGACCCGATTTTAGGTGTATCAAGGTCGGCCACGGATCATGATAATAGGCGGACGTTATGACATGGAATTTGAGATTCAGAATAATTAGTCTTAAATACTCAGTTAAGATATAATCATAACGGTAAGGTATGAAAGTTAGGAATGCATCCATATATATTATGTAATATGTTGCTGGAAGAGGATCACAAATTAGGTTAAGAACACACTTATTCTTAACTACTTTGAATGTTTTGGATTTAGGTCTTCAATTTTTCTCTATAAAACACTTTTAATTTCAATTTATTTTTGCTTAAGTGATGCAATTTTTAAAAAGGGGAGTGTTGATTGAATGATAATATTTTATAGAAAAAAAATCAGTTAAATGACGAATGTAAAAATATAGAAGTTTGTGTAACTGTGGTGTAGTTTGTTACTGTAAGTCTTACAAAAGAAGCAGAAAAAAGAGTTGTTGTTGGATCTGCTTTTATAAAGTTGGGAATCTCTTTCCTCTTTCGCTACACCATTCACATCTCACTGTCACCAACACCATCCATCTATATTTATCAATTAAAAAGATAGTTGAATAGGTTCAAGTTAGAGATTTAGACTGTTTGTATAGGAAAATGAGGGAGAAAAAAAAAGAAGAGAAATATACTTCGTACCAGTTTCATTTTAATAATTTGACACCTAAAAATTATTATTTTATTATAATATTTTATTTTAAAAATAATAGAAAATTTATTTTTTACTGTTGAAACGTCAAATAAAGAAAGATAGAAATTGCAAGAAGTGGGTAAACTTGGCTGAGCATAGGACAATACTGATAGACAGGCAATTGTCACTTCAGTTTGAAAAAAAAACACTATTTTGAAGTGATTAAAAAGGGAAGAAGGGAAGACAATTGGTCATTTTTATTTCATTTTTCATATTTACACATCTTTTCTACATAAGATAAATAACCCTTTATTTTAGAACATCAAGATTTTTTAACATTCTAATTTTTTATCATTCTAAATTTTTTATGTTTTTCTTCTCCCTTTCTTAGTTGGTCTCCCTTTCTTTTTATAGCTTTCTTTGATCTTCACTCTTCTCGTCTCTTCTTTTTCTTTCTAACTTTTTTTATTACTTAACTATTCATTACTCAAATTCTGTAACAGTAATCTCTTCAGCACCAATCACTAAGATAAATAACTGGATCGGCCCCTCCCTCAACCTCTGGCGTAAGCCAAAGAGACTTTAGGGTCGGCCCATGACCACATAAGAAGCTTCAGGGTCAGCCCATGACTACACAATAAACTTTAGAGTCGGCTCATGACCACACAACTGCTCAACTTCTTACGTAAGTCAAATAGTCGACCTATGAGCACATTAATAACTTCTTTTTTTTCTTTTGCACTCTTTCATTCCAACAATGGAAACAGGAAAAACGAAAAAATACAAAGAAAAATAGAAAAATAGACTTTTAAAATATAAAAAAAGATATAATTCTACACGGAAATCTGTAAAGTTAATCGAAAAAAATAAGCATAATCAACTATATTAAATAATTTATTATGTAATAAATATTTTATTATATTTACATATGAGGGATGACGTTAAAAAACAAATAATTATATTTATGTATTGTTATAATTAATTAATTAATTTAAATTATGGTATTTTTTAATATAATTATTTTAATAATAAGTAATTAATTTTATGAAAAATTTTAAATTTAATTAATTAACTCGTGATTTAATTTTATTATATTTTTACTTTTTAAATTAATTTGTGAAGAAATATAATAAATTTTTTGTAATTAATTATTAAATAAATTAAATTTTAAATTAAATAATTCCTATTATTATTTTTAATTTATAGAATAATTATTTCATAATAAATCAGTCCTATTTTCATTTTTCTATATTATTTTATAATTTATATATTATTTTGTTATTTTTTTTATATTAATCAAATCAACTAAATTTTTTTTATTCAATTAATTTTCTTTTAATTTTCCACTATTTTTTTAACTTATTTTTTGTTCAGTGTCTTGTCTTTTCACTTCAAATAACTCTATTTCTAATATCTTTTCATTTCTTGCATTCGTTCTGGATCTGTTCTCAGTTAAAGAAAGCATCAGAAAAAAAAAAAAAAAAAAACTTACACAACTTTTCCTTTCTCTCGTGCATCAACCATGCATATGGAGGCAAAAACTTTGACAACCAAAAGAAACAACAAGCAAGACCAACAAGAGTAAAGTTGTTTTCCAAACAGTATTTGTCCATAAAATTATTAATATTTAAACTAATTTATATTATTAATAAATAATTTTTAAATTAATATTTATAAAAATATTTCTATTAACTTATTTTTTTTTAAACTTTATAATCATGGTACTCCAGCAAATACTAATATATATATATGTGCATAAGTTTATGATTTTATTTTGAATTTTGAATTGTATTTATTTGTATTTATATAAATCTTAATTATGTATTAAGAATATTTTGAAAAAAATTTAAATTTGTATAGAGTTCTGTATAACATGTATGTATGTATTGTAATAATTAAATACATTTTTTTACTGATATACTCTTTTTAATTTTATATATTAAGATATATGAGTACTTAGGGTTCAAATATCTTAATATTTAATAAATAATAAAAATTTAATTTTTTTCAATACACACGTAACTTACATAATTCTGATTGTCTATTGTACCTGAAAATACGTGCAAACAAGAAATCACTTTTATTGAACTAAAAAGTATAAAACAAAATATGAATATTTATTTTATAATAATAATAATAATAAAATTAACATAAAATTTATTTTTCCGCAAAAAACTAGATCAAGATTTATCAAATACTCACAAGTTCAAATTAAATTGTCATAGTCAAGATTTATCAAATACTCACAAATTCAAATTAATTTGTTATGTTTATATATTTCAAAACAAAATTATTGACATATTGAATAGTCTTGATTTTTGCAAGTTCTTTTTCTAATAAATGCTCACACTTACATTATTGAAATAAAGTATCTCTTTCTTTTCTTAAGAAAATAAAATAGATTATATTATAGTGTAAAGTAACTTTACGTAGTTTCGTAATCATATATAATAAATTGATTCTAATAATTATCTAATTAATCATGCATATTATCAATAACTTTTTATTAACTAATAATGTAAAGGTTTTATTTTATTTTTATAAAGCATAGTTGTTAAACTTGCAAAAGAAAAAAAGGGGTAAAGTATATAGGCAATATTATGATTATGAGTGTAAAAGTTTATCCACTCTAAATGCATAAAAATTAAACAGAAAAAAAAATACTACAATGAGTTACAATTGCTTAAACTACATCAGAAGTTATAAATATTCACAGATAAATCAAATGTGATTCAATCATCACGAAAAGTGAAAAAAAAGATTTTCTAACATCCATAATAATTTTTGGAGCATTGATTGTGGAGGTGTGGAGCCAAACAGTGTTTTTCTTACATTTGGGAAGGTTTGGTTTACTTGCATTTACTTAAACTGATTAGATTCAACAACCATGTTTTGGCCCTTCATTCTTTCAAATATTGCAGCCTAAACCTTCACTATTAATTCAATGTTTTAGATTATAACAAAAGGTGAAAGTTTATTTTATGAGACAACTCATTTTATTCACAAGTCACATGGGTCATCATTTTTAGCCTACTTTCAAGATAAGCCAACTGTGGAATTTATTTGTTTAAATTTAATTTAATAATAAGGAGATGCCTAAACTTTAAATAGGTGCATGTATTGGTCATGTGATTGTGTGATAAGGTCAAACACCTCCTAGTTGGTACTTACTTTAGTTAGTAATATTGCTTAAAAAGTGTACAAAATGACCCTAAACTTATAAGGCTACACCCTGTTTGTTTGGCCTCTTCATGGAAGCAAGTTTACTTTTAGGTTTTAGGTGGGTTTTAAGAGCGAACCATACATGTACTTATGGTAGTTATAACTTGAAACAGTGAAAACCTTGTATCCTACACAACGCAGAATCATGGTACAAACGTTAAGGTGAAGTTAGAAGATTATTTTCAAACAACAAGAACAAAAGTTTGAAGAGTATGATTATTATATGATCTACGCGTGCCATTGAGCTCACAAGCACACATGCGCACTTCATCTCATACCATATAAAGCAAAACCTTTATAAATTAATAAATTGTATTGGAATCACAAAACTTTATTCATTTATAGACAGAATAAATTGTTAATAATTAATTGCTGTTGATACTTCTTTTCTTTTAGTTTATACACGGGGAAAATAATTAATTGCATGATATTTTAAAAAATATACACGGGGAAAGAGAGAAAAACTATTTAAGTATATAATTTATTTTTCTTTGAGTAACGCGTAATTAAACCAAACCAATCTCACACCCCAATTTTGACTGACATAAATTATGATTTCAAAGCTAAGGAAGCTGATTATTTATGACGAGTACACAAATAATATAGATTATTAGCAAGTAAGATCAGATAAGTATTTTAGAGTTTTTAAAAGTGAAAATGAGTATTTCTGAAACCAAAGTAATAAAACATATATATTTTAGAACAAAATAATTGAGATTAATTGACATGATGATAAATTTTATTATTCAAACAACAAAATCATTAAAAAATTAATCATAAAGGAATTTTTTAAATAATCTGATTTCATATAAATATTTTAGTTTTTAAATTATAAATAATCTATCAGTAATTGTTCCGTTGTAATTTCTCTACCAATTATAATTGTTTTATCATTAACTCTATGAATTAGAGGATTCACGAATTTGAATAGGTATGTAATATATAAGTGAGATATATAAAGAATTAGAGGATTCTTTCTTTTTTCTTTTTTTAATAATATTTTTTTTCATGTGATGGCAAATGATTGTTGTTATTTGAGGTGTCAGTTTAGCTGAGATGTCAAGTTGCATAGTGATGCCTAACACGAAAACTTTATAAAAAAAAAAGTGAGATATATAAAATTAATATTAAATATTTTAAAATTCATCTTACAAGTTATAATATAAAATTAAAATATTTTAGAAAAAATAAAGCAAATTTAACTCAGTAGATCAGCTTGCATAAATAACATTTCAAACCTATCAACTCATTCAAAATACACATTTAAATGAATCCACTCTTCAAATAATTCTTTTAAAGGTTAAATACATAAAAAAAAACTTTAAAATTTTTAGTACTGGATACTTATATACTTATAGTAAAACAAAATTATTAAAATGAGTTATTATTAAAAAAAATTACATGAGAAAATATAATTCAGGTTGAAAATTCTTTTATTACGTAAAGAAAATGATAAAGATTCTTTCGAATAGTTTCTATACTATAAATATTCACTAGATCTAAAATTTATATTAAAAACAAAAATCAATTTCACATTATAATTATAATAAATGTACAATAAAAATATTTAATATTTTCTAACACAATATAATATTGATTATAATTTAATATTTTATTCATATCTCATTATATCATATTGTATTTAAAAAGTTTTTGAAAATAAACAGTATATTTGGAATAATAACTAAAATGTATAACTGATTTTTTCTAATGAAATTTTTTAATTTATCATTAATTTTAACAACTTTTTTCCTTTTCAACTTTACACATGTTTTTTTTTCTGTTAAAGTGGAGTTTTTTATACCACAATTAATAATTTGGAATCACCTTTTAAAAATGTATTCAAAATTTAATTTTAACTTAATAAAATAATTAAATAATTTAATTCTCACGTACGCTACAAACAAGTCCTTAGTCAAATGTAATATCGAATGATAATAAAAGTTAAGAATGATCCATATAATATATTCGATTCTCGTAGTGTTTGAATTTTTTTAATGCAACAACAATTAATTACAAGAAAAATTAATATATATTTTTATTCAAATAATATTTAAGTATATTAATTATTAGTGAGTTAAATATAATTTAATCTCTATATATAACAATAATGTTAAAAGTATATTATTTTCTCACACGAGAAACTCGTGTGGTTTTCCTAATGGGACAAAGGAATTTGCTGGGGCAGCGTGTGACAAGAGTGATGTTGCCAAATGTTAATTGTTTTTTTAACTTATTCACACTTGTCACTTTCTCCCTTAACACCTTCTACTTATCTTATTATTCTATGTTTATATACTTACCATTATTAGGTTACAACTTTTTTTTTCTTTTACTTATATAAATTGCATGTGGTATACAATTTTTTTTAGAGTGTGAAAAACTACAATTTAATTTCATAATTTTAAAATTAATTTATTATTTAAAACTACACTTATTTGAAAATTTTGAAAATAAATATCCCCTGTTCGTAGAAAAATATAATGATTTAAATGTTCAATCAAATTTACAAAATTTATTTCTATTTTAGTGCATGAATATTAAGAATACAATTAAGAAAAATTATATGGAAATATTATACTATTTTTTAAAGAATGTCAATATTTTTATTTTGATAATGACGAAATAAAATAAGAAATCTATTTATTTTAATAAATTAAATTATTTATTTTTGAACAAATGTTAAAAAGTTGGAGGAAAATATAAACCACAATTTAAAAAAAAATGAAAGGAATATTAAAGAAGTTTAACTTTTGTGCATTTATACAAAGGATTTTTTACCTTCTCAATCTATCAAAAAATCAGGGCAGATATAATTTTCAAATAATTATTATAAAAATAAACCAATTTATGATAAATAATAATTTATTGTTAAATTACACCAGCAGCAATGTCTATTTACTAATGAGAAAAAATGTCAAAAAAAAAAAAGTCAAAAAAATCATGAAATAAAAATCAATTTTTTAGAAAAAAAAATAATTAGTTACTAGTTATAACTAAATTGAAGATTATTTTAAAAACTAAAAAAAATTGTAGTTTCTAAATCAGTTTCTATTATTGTTAAATGATTTCTAAATTACTATGTAATTAGCTACCAAAGTTTTAACTATCAATAAAATATGTTTATTTATACACATTCTTTTAAGTTAATTTGGTTCTAAAGTTCATTGAACATATTCACTATAAGAAAATCATGAAATAGAAACCAATTTTTAAAGACAAAAATAATTAGTTGCAATAGTAACTAAATTATAGACCATTTTAGAAACTAAAAAAAATTGGTTCTAAATTAGTTTCTATTATTGTTAAATAGTTTCTAAATTAGTATCTAATTAGTAATCAAAGTTTTAAAAATCAAAATATATATATATATATATATATATATATATTTATATTTATTGCTAGTTTGTGTATCCGTACTATATACACAAGTAAAATAGGAATATAATAAAAAATTAAATATATAGAATTATTTTTATTCAAAAATAGTGTAAAATAAGCAAATATTAAAAAGTAGATGAAACTTGTGTAGATATATACAAACTATACTTTTATAATCTTATATTATATAATTGATTTAAGGTAATTTGGGACCACACACATTTTTACAGTAGTTTTATTTGTATTTTAATAAAAAGCTTTTGTGTCCATACTACTGAAACATATATTGGCAATTTAACTTTATTTTTTATTTGAAAGGAAAAAGAAAATTGCATTAATAAAATTAACAACTAGTAACTTAATTTTAATGAATGTTTTAAATTAATAATATATAAATGAAATGCAATCCTTATTTTACAAGATAAACTCACTTATTAAGATGGTAATGAATTCATTTAATCTATCCTAAAAAGTATGTTTTTTAAGATTATGTCATTGTTATCATACTTATATTAAACTACTCATAAATATCTAATTAAATATTTGAGATGTTCATTATTCAGTTTAATGATATATGTTAGAGAGTCTACATCAAATATCAAATTATAATATTCAATCCATCTCACACTAGATTAAATTAGGCATAAACCTAATTTTTAAATTTAAAGTGTAAATTTAATTGAATTTTTTCTTATAATTTATCTAAGTAGTAACGTGACATATTTGTTAATCATAATTTGTGTTTTAAGTTTAATTTAAATTTCCATTAAAATTAATCCTAGTAGAAATGTAAAATATTTTTTAATCACAATAATATGCGTGGTCTGATTGTTTGCAAAATGATATTTAACTTGTGTAATTAATTATGTTTACGTTAGTGGATTTTACAATTTCTACAATCCATCGACTACATATTGAAATTAGGGAAAGTTGTGTTGTGTTATAAGATGTTTCTACCAAAAACAAAATGAAACATGTTTCTATAGCAGAATACATATTCAAATTAGGCATAAAGTTGTGTTTTAATAAGTGAATACGAGATATAATCTAAATCGAAATAAGGCACATGTAGAACTATATGTTTCAATTTTCTTGGTGACAGAATATCTTTTAAGTTGTAGGAGTTTATTATCTTCTTGAATTTAAGTACATAGCACTGGAGATAGAGTTTGATTATTTAAAGTAATTTTTTTACTCATTTTTATCATTTTTAAAAATTATAAAATTTGTGTCTTATTTTTATTTAGATGAATAATGGACATATTCTGCGTCAATAGCTACAACAAAATTTATTAAATAATTTCTTTTACAAAAATAAAAAAAAGCAAAGTAAAAGAAAAACAATATTATTTTAATACTAAAAATGAAAAAGCATATCTTTAAATCAATTCTTAATAATAACGAAGAAATTATAATTATATGAATTTAAAAATTAAGTTACCAAAAACTAATGAGAGACGAACTAATATATCTATATTTGTCTTGTCTCATTCACAATTATATAATTTAAAATGATAAATATTAATTAATAAAAAATAATTATCAGCAAGAAAAGAATAATTAATAAAAATATTTGAGGAATATCTCAGCCCTTATACAAGAGGCTAGAAGACACCTCCACCCTCACCGCAAAAACACAAACAAACTACCAACAAACGAACTCAATTAACACTACCACAAAGCTGAGAAGCCGTGTAGAACCGAGCTACCACTAAAAACTACACATGCACCTAACTTATATTAGCTTTAATTGACCTCATACAAACAATAAATTCAAGACACCAATCAGAGTATGAAAAATTCTCTTCGCAGTTACTCATGACCATATCTTCGTGAAGACAAGTAGAGGATTATTGATTATTCTAGATCTCTTGCATAATGAATAATTTTGATTAATATAAAAAATATTTATGGGATTCAGGAAATAAAAAGAGAAAAAGCAAGTAACTACGTTTTTTTTTTTTTTGGATTTTAAATGTGGGAGCGTATGACTTTGGTTTGGTACAACCATTACTTTTTGGCACACAGTAGTAATCATAATAATAATAGTGTTACTTTTTCCACATTTTCATAGTTGACACAGTGATGCACCATTCTGCAACGGCAACAAAATGCTATTATTACATTACATTATATATAATAGGAATAAATTCACCCTAATGTCCGCTGACATATTTGAAATTTTTTGTAACGCTAACAAAAACAAATTATACATCTCCTCGTAAAATACACGCAACTAAGTTTCATACTACTTTTATCAGAATTTTGACACATGAGTGCTTAAGGAGTACTTAGATACTTTTTTTAATGTTTTAATATAACAAATAATTGCATATTTTCTATTTTTATTTTAGTATGATCATATGATTATTGTTAGTAACGGAATCAAATTCAATTGCGGTTACTTATCCCACAATCTCCTGTTTGTTTTCATTTTCAATATTCCAAATTAATGTAATCAATGTCAGCTTCAGGTTCTAAATTAGTACTCATAAATGTAATTTGATTATGCTAACTTTTGTTTTGTTTTCTTTCTTAATACCCATGTTTCCTTTTTTTTTTTCTTTCTTTGCCAACTTGTTATGATTTTGTTTTCTTTTCCACTTTAACAGTTCTGAGACCCTGGGAGACAGTACCACCAACCTATACTGCATAAAAAGCAAAGCTGAGAAAGAAAGTGAGAGAGAGAGAGAGAAAAACAAGCATAGAACACAAACAACATTGTCCGCAAAAATAGAGATCTAAGCAACATGGGGTGACTCTGAAAAATGGAATAAAAAAGAAAAAGTGAAGAAAAGCAGTTGAAGTTGTTCATTGCCGTTGCTGTTAATTGAAACCGAATGTCCTACGTATGAATTTTGTTTTTTGTTTTGGTGAGTAACTTGTTACCTGAATTATGAGCTTTATGTTGCAGGTTTTGAGCCTTGATCTCTTAACTATGAGTGCAACCTTCTTGACCGGTCTTGTTTTGAATTACATGGTGTAGAAATCTCATGTTCATGAATGATTTTCATGGAGAAATTTTTTTGTATTTTCTGACATAATTTATGTTTCTGTTTACAAGCCAAATTCTGTTACCTTTTTTTCCCTGTGGTTCTAATTGAAATTTTGTGTTTGATCAGGACTAGTTCTGGTCTTTCAGATGCTTATTGATTCATTCACTCTTGGAACTTCAGAGTTTAACTGAACTGGTATTTTCTTTTTCCTTTTTTTTTAGTGCTGTTTCTGAACATTTACTTTTGCTTTGATGAGAAAAAAGGCGTGTCTATGGTTTTTCTGAAACTGAAACATTTGCATTACTTTGTTTTTTTTTGTTTATTCCAGTGACTATATGGTAGCAGCAAGAGAGACTGTAATCAGTGTTAGCGTGGTCCTGGTTACACTTCATTGAACATTTGTGGATTAAGTTTTTTCAACACCAAAAGACACAGTGTTGGTGTTGGTTTACTTGGCTGGAGTGATGGCGGCTCTGTCCCATGCTGATTCTAGAAGAATGTATTCATGGTGGTGGGACAGTCACATTAGCCCCAAGAACTCGAAATGGCTCCAAGAGAATCTGACAGGTAAGTCTGGTTTTGGAAGCCATTCTGTTTGAGATGTTAACATAGTTGCTATTCATTACCTGACACCTTGATGGTTAGAGATTAAATTGCACCCATCTCTTGTTCTCTCATGTGTAGGAGAAAGGAATGCTTCTGTTAAACTTGAAACAAAATTTAATTGAACACGATTCTTCTTCTTCTTCTTCTTTCTTTTTAATTCTAGTTATATTATTTGTTTGGTAACAGATAATTGCTGATGCTGATGTAAGACCTTGTAAAATTTGGGCTTTCAAATTATTGGACTGGTTACAAAATGCTCTGGTTTATCATTTGTAATTGTCAATGTATATTCATCCTTTGGGAATGTATGGCAAAAAGATTTATTCTGGTTTAAACCAGTTTCCGGTTTTACTTCCAAATTTACTTACAGTCATGATGCACTCTAGTGGAAACTTTGCAATGCGAGGAAGCATTTAATGAAACTACTGTATTGTATTTTGATATATCTTTCAGAATCTTCTTTGTTGGTGTCTTCATTAAAATTAAAATTACATTTCTATCTAAAACTCAGAAGTACCAGTTCTGTCTTGTATGGAAATAGATGTTACAGGTAATTATATGGAAGTCTGTGTATGATAATAAGCCATATCTAGTTTCTGTATTACATTTCCTTTCACTCACACTTCTATTTCCTTACTTGAAAACTGAAATTTTGCTGTTAGCTTTCTTGTAAATACCCTGAAACACATTAATTTATCTCATCTATACATTCTCATGAACAGATATGGATTCCAAGGTGAAGCAAATGATCAAGGTTATTGAAGAAGATGCAGATTCCTTTGCTAGGAGGGCAGAAATGTATTATAAGAAACGGCCAGAGCTTATGAAATTAGTTGAAGAGTTTTATCGTGCATACCGGGCATTGGCTGAGAGATATGATCATGCAACTGGAGTGATTCGTCAGGCCCATCGTACCATGGCTGAAGCATTTCCTAATCAAGTGCCTCCTGCAGCAGATGATTCATCCGGTGTTTCTTACTTGGAGACTGAGCCACATACACCAGAGACACTCGGCTTCTCCCGTTCATTTCTTGATTCAGATGAATTGCAAAAGAATGCTTCAACTCATTTCCATACCATCAAAAGAAATGGATCTTATACTGATGAAACTGATTGTGGTATAAGCAGAAAGGGTCTGAAACAGCTCAATGATCTATTTATGTCAGGAGATCCAGTAAGTGGGCGTGTTCGACGGGGGCTCAATTTTCTTGACGTAGAAGAGATTAATGGGCAAGACAATGGAAGCCAAGATAGTAGGACTGAAGTATTATCAGAGTCTGAACGGATAACCAAAGCTGAGACTGAAATTTTGGCCTTAAAGAAAGCCCTGTCTAACTTAGAAAGTGAAAAGGAGGCTGGCTTGCTTCAGTATCAGCAGAGTTTGGAGAGATTGTCTAATCTGGAATCAGAAATGTCTCGTGCAAGAGAGAATTCTCACGGACTTAATGAACGAGCAAACAAAGCTGAAGCTGAAGTTCAAACCTTGAAGGAAGCCATTGATGATTTACAGGCTGAAAGAGAAGTTAGTCTTCATCAGTACCAGCAATGCTTGGAGAAAATATATAATCTGGAGAAAAATATTTGCTCTGCTCAAAAGGATGTAGGAGAAGTCAATGAACGAGCTACTAGAGCTGAAATTAAAGCTGAATCCTTAAAGGAAGACCTTGCTAGAGTAGAAGCTCAAAAGGAAGCTGCCCTTGCTCAATATAACCAGTCCTTGGAGTTGTTGTCAAAAGTAGAGGAGAGGCTCGTACAAGCTGAAGAGAACGCAACAAGAATTAAAGAACAAGCTAATGATGCAAACACTGAAATTGAGAGCATGAAGTTAGAAATTGCTAAACTTACTGAAGAGAAGGAAGATGCAGCTCACTGTTATCAACAATGCTTAGAGATAATTTCCAGTTTGGAGCATAAACTCTCTTGTGCCCAAGAGGAGGTGCATAAGCTAAATTGCAAGATAAATGATGGGGTTGAAAAGTTACATAGTTCTGAACAGAAGTGTTTTCTCCTGGAAACATCTAATCAGACTTTGCAATCTGAATTGCAGTCTTTGGCACAGAAGTTGGGATTTCAGAGTGAAGAACTTAGTGAGAAGCAGAAAGAAATGGGTAGACTCTGGACTTGTATACAAGAGGAGAGACTGCGATTCATCGAGGCTGAAGCTGCTTTCCAAACTCTTCAGAATTTGCATTCTCAATCTCAAGAAGAACTAAAATCTCTTGCCACCGAGCTTCATGGTAAGGCTGAAATTCTGGAGAATATGGAATTCCATAAGCAGGCTTTAGAGGAAGAAGCACACAAGGCCAAAGAAGAAAACAAAACTCTAAATGAGCTCAAATTATCTTCATCTTTGTCTATAAAAAAAATGAAGGATGAGATATTAAATCTGAGGGAGATAATAAAGAAACTTGAACTGGAGGTTGGACTGCAGGTAGATGAAAGAAATGCTCTCCAGCAAGAAATTTACTATCTTAAAGAGGAGCTTAATGATGTGAATAAAAGACATGAATCCATGATGGAGGATGTCAGATCAACTGACTTAGATCCACAGTGCTTTGCTTTTTCTGTGAAGAACTTGCAAGATGAGAATTCAAAGCTGAAGGAAAGATGTGAAACCTACAAAGATGAGAAAGCAGCTCTAAAGGAAAAAGTGGAGATCTTGGAGAAGCTTTTGGAGAAGAATGCTGTTTTAGAGAGGTCTCTTTCAGATTTGACTGTTGAGCTCGAGAAGGCCAGAGGAAAGGTAAATGTATTGGAAGAAACTTGCGAATCTTTTCTTCGGGAGAAATCCACTCTCGCTGATGAAAAAGCGACCTTGTTTTCTCAGTTACAAACCACAGCTAAGCAGCTGGAGAAGCTCTCAGAGAAAAACAACCTTTTAGAAAGTTCACTATGTGATGTGAATGCTGAGCTTGAAGGATTAAGGATAAAGTCAAAGATCTTAGAAGACTCTTGTCTGTTGCTAGACCACGAGAGGTCCAGTATCAACTCTGAGAAAGAAACCTTAGTTTCACAATTCAACATCACTCATCAAACTCTGAAAGATCTTGAGAAACAACACAGTGAATTGGAACTGAAGCATTCTGAACTGAAAGCAGAAAGGGAATCTGCATTTCATAAGTTGGAAGAGCTACTTGTTTCCTTATATGCTGAGAGGGAAGAACATTCCAGAATTGTGCAATTGAATGAATGTCACTTGGCTGAGAAGGAATTGCAAATTTTTGTTCTCCAAGAAGATGCAGATTACCAGAAAAAGGAATATGAAGAGGAAATGGACAGATCTGTACATGCTCAAATGGACATTTTCATTTTGCAGAGAAGTATCCAGGATTTGGAGCAAAAGAACTTCTCCCTTCTAGTTGAGTGTCAGAGACTCTTGGAGGCTTCTAAACTGTCTGATAGATTGATATCTAAATTGGAGAATGACAACACTCAGAAGCAAGTTGATGTTAACTCATTGTCTGAGAAAATTAAAATACTCAGGATCGGACTGCTTCAGGTGTTGAAGACTCTTGATATTAACAGCGAGCCTTGGTGTGAAAATATGATTGAAATGGACCAGGAGCTTTTGAACCATATACATGGTAAACTTCAGGAGACACAAAGTTCTTTTGTCACAATTTTCAACGAAAGCCAGCAAGTGGCCATTGAGAATTCAGTTCTTGTTACATTCCTTGACCAGTTGAAATTAAAGGCTGAAAATCTTTTGACGGAAAGAAATTCCCTAGATAAGGAGTTGAGAACCCAGTCTACACAGTTTTTGGCATTGCAGGCAGAGGTACAAAAGATATTGGAGAAGAATCAGGAATTGAAGTCGACAATAAGGAAAGGAGAAGATAAAATGGAACTAATGGCTACTGAAGTAGAGAATTTATGCAAACAGCTGTTAGACTTGAAAGAGGATCTCCAAAACATAAAGGAAGAAAATTGCAAAACTTTTGAAGAGAAAAATTCCTTGATGGGAAGATTTCTGGACCTGGGTGAAGAGAAAAGTAAGTTGGAAGATGAAATCTGCATTATGATTGATGAGACAATAACACAATCTAATCTCTCGCTGGTCTACCAGAACATTGTATTCGAAAAACTCCTGGCACTTAAAGGGCTAAGCAACGATTTCGATAGACTTTGTTCAGTAAATACCGACCTTGAGGAGAAACTAAAAATACTCATGGGCAAAATAGAAGATGTGCAAATGGAAAATTCCGATCTTAAAGAGTCCTTTGCAGTGTCAAGCATCGAACTAAAATTAATTCAATCCGTCAATGATCAATTAAATTGTCAGATTAGGAATGGAAAGCAATTGTTGTCTCAAAAGGAAAATGAGATTTTGGAAGCAGCAGAGATGTTTAGCGCTTTACATGATAAGAAAACAGAATTGCAAAGATTGGTGGAGGTTCTGAAGAGCAAGTATGATGAAGCCAAGGTGATACTTGAAGACCAAGCTAGTCAAATTTTAAAATTGTCCTCCGAAAAGGATCAACAAAATAATGAGCTTGGATGCCTCGGTGAAGTGAATCAGAAGTTGGAGGAGGAAATGAGGCACCTGCACCAAGAAATTGGAGAAATTAAACTGAGGGAAGAGAAGCTAAGTCATGAACTACTTAAGGGAACAAATGAGATTAAACAATGGGAAACTCAGGCTGCCACACTCTATACCAGACTGCAAACTTCTGCCGTCAATGAGACATTATATGAAGAGAAGGTCCGTGAGCTAGCTGATGCATGTGAAGATCTTGAACGCAGAAGCAACTTTAAAGACATGGAAAGTGAAATGCTGAAAGAAAGAGTTTGCAAGTTGGAAGGTGACAACGGGAAGCTTCGGGTTCAGTTGGCTGCTTATGTCCCGGCTGCCAGTGCTTTGAATGACTGCATAACATCCTTGGAGATGCAAACACTTGGGCATGCAAAACCACATGATGACAAAGCATCAAAGGTAATTTACATAAACTGGGAACCAGTTACTATTGCGTTGGTTACATTGACAAAACGATGTTTTTAAAAATTGTTTCCAGGTTAAAGATTTCGCATATCACAAATACAATGAAGGTGGTCCACAAACAGGTGAAGATCAGAATGCTGCGGCAATAGATGCACTTCCAGATTTCCAAGGCATGCAGAAAAGAGTCAATGCAATTGAAACGGCTGTTAAACAGATGAATGAAAGTTTCAAAACTAAGGATGAAATGAGAGAGATTCAAGTGTTAAAATCTGGATTCAGCCGGCGCCAAGGAAATATTCAAGCAAGTAAGTATGTTACTGAAATGCATGAATCGAGGGGGCATCGAGGTGGAGCTTCTGATGAACTGAAGTCAAAAAGATCAGTGTCAGATGTCCCTGTAGCAGAAATTGAAGTTCTGCCAAAAGACATCATGCTTGATCAAACGTCTGAATGTTCATATGGGATAGGTAGGAGAGGAACTCTTGAGACTGATGATCAGATGCTCGAATTGTGGGAAACTGCTAATAAAGATGGCGTAATTGGGCTCACAGTTGGAAAGGCACAGAAGACAGCCATTGTGCCTACTGGATACCATCAAAAGAGAGCAACCAGGGAGCTCAGAAACAAATATCCGTCAGTAGAGTCCTTGATTGAGAAGGAGTTGAGTGTGGACAAATTAGAGATCTCAAGAAGATTGACACAGTCACATTCACATGAAGAAGGCAACAGGAGGAAGATTTTAGAAAGACTTGATTCTGATGCTCAAAAGTTGACAAACCTTGAAATTACCGTGCAAGATTTGATGAGCAGGGTAGAAATTACTGAGAGCACAAAGGGAAAAGGTATTGAGTTCGATACGGTGAAAGGGCAGCTTGAAGCTACTCAGGAAGCCATCACAAAGTTGTTTGATGCTAACAACAAGTTGAAGAAGAATGTAGAAGAGGGTACTTCATCCTTTGCAGGGAAGTATACAGCAGAATCAAATGAGAGTGGAAGTGGTAGCAGGAGAGTTTCAGAACAGGCTCGGAGAGGGTCTGAAAAGATAGGACGGCTGCAGTTGGAGGTGCAAAGACTGCAATTTTTACTTCTAAAGTTGAATGATGAAAAAGAAGGCAAAGGAAAGGCAATGATAGATGAACGAAATTCAAAAGTTCTTCTGCGAGATTATCTCTATGATGGGACGAGAAGAAACTACCAGAAAAAGAAGAAGAAAGCACACTTTTGTGCATGCATGCAGCCTCCCACTAAGGGAGATTAAGTCGGCAGGATTTTTAACGTAGTTTAAATTACATTAGACGTTTACTTCTTTCTTTATAATCTAGAAATGGTTCAAGACCGTACTTGTTTTCCAATATAGAGGATCTACGGTTCTTGTAGCGTAGAGATCCTGCTGTACATTTTATGTAATGTTCTCTCACAAGAAGCTAGGATGGAATTTTCGCCATTTTATTTTCTGAATAATTCCTCAGTCTTATTTCCTTCTTGGTTAGACATGCCATTCTTTACTAGCTATTACTTTCACTATTACTCATGGTATAGGTTTAACAATTAAATTAAAATAATTTCAATAGAGACCACACAAATTGTCTAACACCAAAACATGATAGAGATGAGGTTAGATTCGTTATTAATTATCTTAAGATTTTCACTTTTTCAATTCTCATACAGAGTTGAACTTAACAAAACAAATATCAATCAAATTCAACATAATCTTATTAACAGAACAATCTACCGACATATTCAATATCTTACTCATCTCCCTCCTTGTGAGACGTAACGTCTTATTGTGAGATGTTTATTTTTTACCCCTTGAGCTAAGTGGACAAGAAATTAATTAGAATTAAACAAACTAAATAAGAATTCTAATTAAAGAAGAAAATTGAATTCTCAACAAATGTTCAAAAAAAATCCCTTAACAAAAACCAGAAATAAAAAAGATCAGATCGTCTAACAAAAAATGTTGTAGAGAATCTAAGAATAAAACTTTATTGAACAAAAATCCTTAGAATTCATTGCAAAATCACAAGAGAATCAACTCAAAAAGTTTAGTCTTCCATGTGGAGACAAAATGAAAGAATTATAAAAAAGAAAATAAGAAAACGCTAAAACTCTATTATTTTTCAAATGTCAGTGTTAAGCTTCATCCTTTCTCCTTGAAACTTGTATCTTTTTATAGGTTTTTCTACTCCAAGGATATAAAAAATATATTGTGTCTTAGATATTGTTCAAAACATCTCGGTTTAAAACTTTCGTAGAATTTTCTAATTTTGTTTCCAACTTTATCACAATTATGTTTCTTCATATTTTTTTAGATGATTTGCTTCCAATTCTGTTTTTAAGATATTATAGATTTTATTCTTTAATTCTTCTACTCAAATTTTGTGTCTCGTATTGATTCAAAGAAGCAAGGTGAACTTTTGTATGATTCGACTCACTCAGTAGTTAATGTTTCATTCAGACTGTTCAACAAACACTTATTTTATATTGTCTAATCAGATCTACTATGAGAAATATTAGACCGTCTATTATGACTAAAACACCATATTAACATAAATAACAAATAAGACTCATATAAACTCAATTAGATGAGTCATGATTACATTCCAAGAATCTATGATTAGGGTTATTAAGTATGAGTAAAATTATGCTCATCAAATACCCCCACACTTATCTTTTTTCACTCGTGGGCAAAATAGTCTATAGATTCACAACAACTTAAAGGAACAAAATATAAGCGAATGACAAAATTGACAACATATCTTAAGAATGCATAATGGCTAACATGATACAATTTCAAGAAATATAAGAATCAAGATAATGGAAATTCCTATGTTTTAACACACAAACAAGTAAATGAATTCAAAAGGGTAAATAAAAAATGAGAGAACTTTCACTAGACGCTCTTCAACTCTGAAGTGCTTAAGTTTGTATTTTTGCTTAAAGCATTTAAGCAAGCAAACATTACCACAGACTTAGCAAGACTATAATATTTACAATAATTGAAAAAACGTGGATGTAAAGACAAAGAGGACTTCATAAGGTTTTAATGGGGTCAATGTAAAGGTAGGTAAAATGGAAGAAAAGAGACTTAAAACCATAGAAAAATAAAGGAACATAGGAAAATGAATCCAAAAACTAATGTAAATAGCTTTACTATTCAACTCCTTTTTTTATGTCAAGACATCATTATTTTTATTGCTTTTTCATGTAGCAGATGGTCTACACTTGTGTTTTTTTTTTCTTTTTTTTTGTTTTATTCTTTTTTTTGTTATATTCCTTTCTTTCTTTATTTTTCTATTTTTTACAATACCAAAGAGGTAAGCTTACGGGCAGTGACACTCCTAAACTTATTAAAGAATTTACTCTCAAACTAATTTCAAATCTCCTTTATCTTTTAAGGTAGGGATAGTCATGTCTTTTCTATTTTAAGGATTATAATGAGGGTTAAAACCAAGAAAAATGATATATAATCAAAAGAGCTAACAAGTGGATTATCATGAAAGCTAGACTAATATGGCTAGTGGTGTAAATTAAAAAAAAAATGCTTCAATCATATTAGTTCATGCACATAAAACACAATTACAAAACAAAAAATCAAACTACGTTCTAGAATATATAAGAAAACATGAGTGGAAACACCTAAAAAAGATCATTATACAACTTCGTTAGACAAACCATTAGATAGTTCGTTAGACAGTCTTTCAACAAGGCTAAAAAAATCACCAGAGACAATCTATCACAAAATATTTAAGCCATAATTTTTCACAATCAACTTATTTATCAATTTTTTAAGGAAATCCGCACAACACAAATTTAGAAACTCAGATTTTTAAAAATAATGAAACTACCACCTACTAGACAATCCTAAAAAACTGATTTATATTTATTTTTATTTTAAGAGAAGGAAAAAAAATTCAACAAATCAAACAAATCATCAAAAGATAAATCATACACTATGATTCTCCACCTCTACACTTAAATCACATATTATCCTCAATGTAAAAGAACTGAAATGACTCACAAGGTTGTTGAAAGTATGGATCATAAGATTATTTGAAATACGACTCATAAGAGTGACAATATTACTGAAAGTAAGACTCATAATGCATATAATTTTGTTGATCATGTTGAAGTTGGTTTAACATAAAAGCTAAATCCACATCAATTTCATAATCAAAATTAAAAGCAAAAGGTGAAAAATAATGAGACGTTCTATCATTAGATCGTCTATTCTAAAATATGTTTTTCTTATGTAATAATGTGATCAGTTTAAAAATTGAAAACCATACAAATAGAATGAAAAAACAAAGTTAGATATACAAAATAAATAAAAAATTATGCAAATACATAAGAAAATGTAGAAAAAAATATGTAGATAAAGAAGATAGTTGATAACCAAATTCAAATTGGATTTCTCGACAACAATGCCAAATTTGATAACTGACTTTAGAGTAAAATTAAAAGAATTTTAGTGGAAACCATTTAACACCAAAGAGGTGATAATATAGATAAGGTCAAATGATCCCAAGTTTTCTCCCATCGAGTTCAATAATAAATTTAGTCAATCAGTGTTCAAAACTTATCTGCAAGCGATAAGGGTTAGAAATAACAATAAGATAAAAGGGGCATTGAGATTCTTATGCAAAAAATTAAAATAGACAATGTAAAATAATAAAAAAAGCATGTTAATTCTCAAGTTCATTCAATAGTCAATTTGTCACTGATTATCTTAAAATTTTCACTCTTTCAATTCTCACACAGAGTTGAACTTAACCAAATAAGCATCAATTAAATTCAACAACATCTTATCAACAAATCAAGCATCTACTAACATATTTAGTATATCACTTGTCTCCAAATATCTACTAGTAAGATGTTTATCTTTTACCCCATGAACTGAGCGAACAAAAGATTGATTAAAACTAAGCGAATTAAATAAGAACTCTAATTAAAGAATAGAATTGAATTCTCAACAAACATTCAAAAACAATTTCTTAACAAAAACCAAAATTCAAAAAGATCAAATCGTATAACATAAACTACTACAGAGAATTTAAGGATAAAACCTTATTAAACAGAAACCTCGGAATTCATTGTGAAATTACAAGAGAATCAATTCAAAAGAGTTTAGCCTTCCATGCGGAGACCAAAAAAAAAGAATTATAAAGAAAATAAGAAAACAAAGAAGAAAATAAGAAAATAAAGAAAAAGCATTGTTGTGAAGCTTCATCCTTTTTTCCTAAATCTTGTTTCATTTTATAGATTTTGCTACTTTAAGGATCTTGTAAATATATTGTTCCTCAAATATTGTTCACAATTTTTGAGTTTCAAAGTTTCTAAAATTTTTAAACTTTATTTTCAATTTTATCGTGATTCTTTTCTTCGTATTTTTTTAAATAATTTGTTTTCAATTATGTTTTTTAAGATATTGTAAGTTTTATTATATAATTCTTCTATTAAGATTTTGCTTCTCGTTTTGATTTAGAGAAGCAACTTCTTTCACATAACTCAACTCACTCACAATGATAGACACTTCATTCAGACCGTCTAATTAGACATTTCTATCATACCGTCTAGTTAAACGTTTCTACCATACTATCTAGACAAACCATCTACTCTAAAAAATATTAGACCATCTGCTGCGATTAAAACACCAAATTAGCATATACAAAAATTATGATCAAGATAAACTCAGTTAGATGAATCTTATTTAAAACAGTAAATTTATTGATGATTACAGTCCAAAAATCTATAAATAAAGTTATTAAGTGTGAGTAAAAGTATGTTCATCAACTTTCATTGTGGTGTGAAACATCGGTTGTTACACCAGAACAAGACTCATTACTAGTTGCTCATGGATATATCCTACAAGACTAAGGCTAATTACCTAACTATTCAGTAACATTTAATAATTAACATTAACCAAAATCATGCGGATAAATCACAATTCTCAACCAAAAGGGGGAGAAAACTCAGTAAGACAGAATGCCGCAGACAAAAGTCAAATTCTAGATCAGATGTACAAAGGTAACATCAGAACTATCATGAACATTTAAGTACATCCCTGTTGTAAATGCTTGGCCACATTATCTCGCATGGTCCTTCCCAAAGGATCAACTTGCTTGCAATATTGTTCTTGATATCCAGAATCATGATGACCAGACAAGGCAACATCTGGTTGAAAAGAGTCTCCACAGTCAATGATTATGTTATGGAGCAAACAGCATGTCAAGATAATGCTGGGCAATTTCCTCTTATCAGGTCTCCACATAACCTTACTCAGGATTCTCCAACTTCCCTTTAACAATGAGAATGCCCTCACAGCAAGTAGCTTTCCAGCTCCATGTTTCTGATTGAATGTAGACTGTGAAACTGATATGGCATTAGCTCCATTAGTTTCATAAGGAGTCATAAGCCATTGAAGAAGAGGATAACTGCACCCACCAACCACGTATTCTCTTACAAAACCTCCAGCTAAAGCTTTCACACTTCCGTTCAAACGCTCACCATTCTCTGATAGCTTGAAAAATGCTGAACACTTCAACAATCTGGAAAATGACATGCCACCAGGCAAGCCTGTCATAATGTCAATAAATCTCATTTCATGATCCACAATTCCCTGCAACAACATGCTGTAGTTCTTTTCTTGATCACACCAGTCATCTGAGGTTTGGACAGCTGGAAGTGTCATCATGATGTGTGTTGCATCGATGGCTCCACAGCAATTAGGCAACCCATAGGATGCTTCAAAACCACGCTTGATTTCATGTATTCTATTGAAATCTGGCCAATTGAGATGGTGTTTAGCACGTTCCTCCAGTGCCTCTATGAATCTCCAAGTCACCTGAGACACTGTTGACTGCCCAACCCCAAAGGCAGCTCCAACTGAGACTTGAGACTCACCAGATGCCAACCTTCTAAGGGCAATTGCAACCTGCTTCTCAACACTAAGAAGCCTTCCCTCTATGTTGATGAGCCCTGATGGAGGCCTTGATATGAGATCCTCCCTCACAAGGGAACATATGTATTCAAAAGAAGTCTTTGACACCCTGAAGAAATACTTAAACCCTTCTGCCTCATCACCCGGTACAGAGTATCCTGCAGGTTTGCATCAATCATACCCATTCAAATCATAATTTTCAAATCAAATCAAACATATCCATAACACCACCCAAAATAGCTAAATAGTTTGAATGATATAACCGCCTCAAAAAAATGGGATGTGGGAAAAAAACCCACGAGTGGAAACCCCCTTATTTCTTTACCAACAACACATAAACAACAAAATTGTTGACAATTGATCCAGTGATAACACTGGAGAAACATAAGCATGACTGCAGGGTTTCATTCCAGAACAGCACCAATGGTAAATCATTAAAGTTCGAAACTTTGAAGGGGAATGAAATTAAGAAAACGGAGAAGATACCTGGGGTAGTAGAATTCTTGTGCCAGAAAGAGTCCCACCAATCGGTCTCGCTGGTTCTGGGCTCAACAGGGACCAGACTCACCTGTTTGTGTTTTTTGAACTTCTTAGTCTTCTTTTTGGTCTTGGATTTTTTCTGGAAGGGTGCCATTGAACATTAACAACAGGACCAATAATTCACTGTTTTAAGTGACAGGAGGACCTTACTTAGAAGTGAAGAGCACAGAGAGTGAAGTGAAACTGAAAGTTACTCGGAAGTCCGAACACGCCATCTTTCTCTTCGCTCCTTTCTCTTGTCCAATTTCAGGATTTTATATTTCTCCAAAATCCAAACTTTGGGCTTCTCTAGTCTACCCAGAACAAAAAACCCTTTTAAAATTTGAGCAAATTAATTAGAAAACTTCTTTCTAAATTTCCTTTCCATTACGAACAAGCACATTTCATACTTTTTCTATGAATAAAAAATAATACACACTTGTCATACTAAGTTTTAACCATGCCCATGACCAAGGTATTTTTATAGTAAAAAAAAGCTTTTTTTTACTTAGTTTATAAAGGAATCCAAAAAAAAAGGGGATATTCTGACTAATCATAATATAAAGAATTATTTTCTCAAACACATAGAAGGAATTCATGTTTGTTGACCGATAAACCACTAGATACAAAATAAATGACAAGATCTTTAGTAACAAGTGAGGGTACCAAACATAATTTGTTTTTGGATCTTATCACAACAAAATTAGATCGAGTCTGATATAAATGAAAAACAAAATAAAATTGGTGTAAAAAATGTTAGAGTCATGTCTTTCAAGAATTATATAGATTATTACTAAGAGAAACTTTAAGTCTAACTCAACCCCATAAAACCGGCTTATAAGGTTGAAGTTTTCAAGAATTATATGGATCATAACATTTGTTTGTATTCTAGAAAATAAACAAAATTTTCAGAAAATATTTTTGGCATAAACTTTCTGAAACATATATAATATGTTCTGTAATGTTTTTTTTTTTTCAGAATAACTTTTTCAAAATGTATTCTGAAAAGGTATTTTTAGAATAAAAGCGAATAAAATAAAATATTTCCATCATTTCACATTTGCTATGTTTGATGGGTGGCGGAAAAACTTTGATGGGGTGCAATTCCCAATCCATTTTTGCCGTAATGTAACAAACAAGTGGGCTCAAGGCCCAAAGGGACCATGAGGTCATTCCACTCTATCTGAAGCTTTATTACTATTTAGATATTGTAATTAAAAAGTTATAAAACAATAATTCTTTATTTGTTCAATTTAAAAGATATTAAAAAATAAAAATCGAATGACATCAATCATATAAAAAAAATCCAGAAGTCATTTAAAAAAAAACACAAAACCATCTTTTCAAAAATTGATAAGATGCATGCAGAATTTTAATAAGGTGTGGGAAGAAATAAACAACTCCAATGTGTTACAAACACAATAGTGATATTATACTATATAAATATTGAATGTAACATTATTTCTACTCAATAATAGAAGGTAATTGTTATGCTCTAGAGGACATAGACACACTATTGAATTTTGTTAAATCTTTATTGTGAATGTTACTATGTATTTTGTTTATTTAAAATCCTATTATTAGTGTCAATACAAATTAACAAAACTAGGACAATTACAAGGACTTCAATGTTATGGACACGTGTAGAAATTTTATATAGCAAAGTTGTATGTAGAAGAATATAGGGAAAAAGTGATGAACAATGTTGTATCCCTCTCTTTTAGTCACACATTGGAGTGTAAAATTTGTGTCGCCAAAAATAGAGAGCGTTTCTTGGTATGGATTGTTTTCTTCATTATTAATTCGGGTATATTCAATTAGGATTTTAAATTTTTTTAAAGGCTTTTTTAAAATAAAAGTCTTATGGTATTCAAATTTTCTAAACATCATAAACAATCTTGTTGTTATTTAATTAAAACTATTAAGAAAAATTAGAGATAACAAAATCGTTTTAGTATTCAATTGAGATTTTAAAATAATAAAATAATAAAAATTTGGTATTCAACATCATAAAAAATTTAACTGATTATTTTGTTGATTGAATTTTGCATGATTTTTAGATATATTTCATGAAATAGTATATGGGACTTTCTATTTTCATTTATATTTTTTTTAATCTAAAGAGAGACAATAATTGATTGGGTTTATGAGCATAAAATAATAAAAATTAATTTCAACCATATCAACGTATAAAATTAGAATAAAATATGTAAATGATAGAGATAGAACGAAATTAAAAATTTATTTATAATTTGTAGTGGTCACTGATAAGCTCTATAACATTTCCAAGGAACCTCAATTCCATTGTAGCCACTTTCTATTTGATAGATGATTAATTAAGCATACAAAGATTGAACAGCCTATGTTGGAAATTTTCTTCCAACTAATTTTGCTGAGAAATTTAAGTAGCCATGCAACTATGACTCACTCTAAATCTTGTGCAGCGTGATTCTCATGCCACATAATGTAAGATTAATCTAAACATTGCTTTTATTAGGCATTGTTCCAACCTTCTGAATCATCCTTCATGGGGTTTGGTTTGTATGAGTTGAGCATGAAATTGCATGCACTAACAGCTTCTTCAACTGTCAGATACACCCATTTATGCCCTAGTTCATCAAGGAACTTGGATTTGTTCAGCTTCTTCATCACCTCGCTTCCAGGATTTACCAAAACAAGCTAAACACATACAAATCAATGATTAAAAATATATACATATAAAGAGTGGGCTAGGTAGAAATAAGACATACAAAGAGGAGAAAGAAATAATTACTTGTAACCCTCTTCTGTCAACACTTTTCTTGCATTCTTCAAGCATGCTTATTCCGCTAGTATCAATGTTTGCAACAGCTGCCAATAGAATCACATTGCAAGTTAGATTAATGATCTTTTTAATCCCATTGTCAAATTTACTTCATTTCTTAAATCAAATACTTACTAGTCATATTCATTATAACATACTGTAAACTGGTTTGCCCTGAAGCTTTTATCCTATCTTCCTCTTCATCCATCCACCTTGTGATCCTAAGAATCAAATTTTGTGGTGAATTTACAATTTCATTGGAGGTAGTATTTTTTTCCATTCAAATAAGAACAAACTCACTGGTGGCTTACCTTTCTCTTAAATAGCTTGCATTGGCAAAGTAAATGGGAGCATCAATTTCTAGAATCAGGATTCCAGGAACATGATTTGCATTTGGATACTGTTCCACATTTCTGTATACTGCAGAATTTGGAATGTTGCCTAAGAGAAATGTTCTTGGCCTTGCAATAAATAGAAGTACTCGAAGTAGAGATACTGCAACCTGAATATTCACAGAAAACTCATTAACTTCCTTGGCCCTTATTTCATCACTCAACAATGGTTAAGATCTTGTTTGGAAAAACCTTCTTAAGCATTTACAAGAGAAGAAAACAATGACAAATTTCATGTTATCTTATTTTCTTTTCTGGGAAATTTTGTCCAAACAATAATAGTTAGGAGCTGGATGATACATACTGCTATGACTAGGCCAATTTCAACACTGCCAAAGACTACACCAACATAAGCACTGAAGCACACTAAGAAATCAAATTTGTCGATTTTCCACAAATGAATGGCTGCCTGATAATCAATGAGCCCGAGCATTGCTGACACAATTATGGCCGATAACACCACCAGGGGGGTGAAATGGAACAAAGGTGTTAAGAATAACAATGTTAACATCACTGCTATTGCCATCACAATGTTCGATGCAGCAGTCTTGCACCCCGCGTTATAGTTCACAGCTGAACGTGAAAAAGGTCCTGAAACAACATTCGTTTTATACCATGTTGTTAGCAATATGCAGAAAATTGTTTCACTAGTCTGTGGTTTTTCTGCTGGATGAAGAGTTTTAATAGACCCCACACAACCACACGAGCATAATAATAATATAACACAAAATTATACTAACCTATAAAATGAACATTACATGAAAAAGTAAACTTGCACATTTTTTATGATTTCTAATAAATTTTAGAAAGTTTATTGGAGAATAAATTACTAATGTTTATTGAAACACACTGTAGGCATTTTAGACTAACTTTTAATAGTGGAATGGAACAATTACCTGTGGTGAGATAGCAAGAGGTGAAGGAACCAAAAATATTCATGGTTCCAATAGCTATCATCTCTTTGTTCCCATCAATATGATAATTTTTGAACATTGAAAAGCTTCTACCTACTGCTATTCCTTCCTGCACAATCATCAATCATATTCTCAAGACCATTAATAAACTGGACTAAAATTGTTTGTTCAATTATGTTGTTCGTTTGCTTTCAAAATAAACCTAATGAAACAGATCTCAAATGTTATGTTCTGTCCAGTTTTAATCTATTTGCCAAATGCTATATGCTATATAGTACCATTAAAAAATAAATTAAAACACCTGCTTGAAGCACCCTAGTTGAAGTACATTATTTTAGTAAAAAAGGCATCTGGAACATGATCATAGAAATCAGGACAATCGATGAAAGCAGAGACCAAAGATAGACAGCAAGAAAAGAAGAAAGTGATCTGATGTGACTGTATATTATTGTGCTTGGCCAAGAACAGTGCTTTTCAAAGACCAAACATGGTTTCATCAAATTAGGAAACAAGGACAATGTGATTGATTGCTTGCTTTTTTTTTTCATTTCATAAAATTCATTGAACAAATATTTAACTAAACTATCTCTATTTATACATGCTCAAGGAAACATGATACAAGTTTTTCTTGGCAGAAGCCAAAACAATTTTTTCATAACATTTATTAGTTAGGCTGTGATTTATTAGAGTTGAGATTTGTCAAATCAGGCATTAAGTGATGGACCCTCTTCAAGGTTACCCTCTGGCAAAGGAAAAGAGAGTGAGAGATACTTAACCGCAAGTGCTATAATGCCAGTGACAAGTCCAGTTTTTATGGCAGTGCCCATGTAAGGTGACACCAACACCAAATTCGTCACGGAAGGTGGATTCAGCCCCTTCTTCAATTTTCCTATCTGAAACAACATTTCAATAAATATTAAATAACAACTTCCATTACTATCACTTCACATCACATATAGCTCCCAATTTTCTTAATCAGATAATTTGAATAATGATCGTGTAGTAACAAGAAACCCCTATTCACTAAACAGGCCAATGTTTAAAGTGAATGGGGCCCCATAGTGAAGGTCTGCTAGAGGGTCCTACAAGTGGTGGTTGTGTGGTAGGGTAGGACAATAATTTGGGATTGGGCCATTGATAAGAACCCAAAAGGCCTTAATACATGTGAGCCTCAGTGTCTGTCCTATTCCTATCAGGCACCTACTAGTGCCGTGTTTGGTTGAGTGCCAAGGTCAATACTAGTGCGTCACAAAATGGAGTGTTATTGTTGTATGGAACTTGGAGACAGTGGCTTAGTGGTGTGTGAGGGTAGTCTTAGTACTCCAATTTTTTTACATATATATATAAATTAATAATATTTTTTAAAATTTCATTATATTTTATATATTTGGTATTTCCAAAAAAATCATATCTATAAAATTTCTAAATATCCGTCACTTGGAGATAAAAAAACTCACCACTTGAACACCATGCTTCTCAGCGTGTGTGAGATAAACCAGCAGACTTCCCAGTATGACGGACGCCAATGGTGCCATTGCTGACACCCAGAAGAACTTTGGTTGTCGTTTGCTCTGTCATCATGATCCAAAGGTTATGTTTGGATAAAAGTTGATAACGTGTTTTTCGGAATTTCAATACATATTTCCAAATTCTGAAGTACAAAATAAAGAAAGAATAGTTTATTGTTTTAAAGGTAAAAGTACTTTCAAACTTTCTCCAGTGATATCTAAACATGTAGTTATTAAAGGTAAATAAAACAAACACGCCCAAATGTTTACTGTGCATTATCCTTAAACATTGTATCATATATTAGAATAGAATGATGAAGGAAATTGATGTCCTTTTCCTTCAGGACCATGGAATATTAGCTGAGAAAAGGGAATCGAATGGAAACAATTTTTTGACTACAGTAGTGTTATAAAACTAAAAGCTTAATAGAAAAACGAATATTATTTACTATTGTCTATGGTATAATATGTAAGTCGACCATGCTGTAGTTAGAAATACAAATAAAAAAATGATTATAAGTCAATTGCCTCTGAAAAACTTGTTATCTACTTTCAATAAGGGATCAAAGGGGAGGTAGGTTAGGATTGAAAATATTGTTTATCGAAAGAATAAGTTGATCATTTTAGAATCCCAATCCTAGAAAAAAAAGAGCAGGGATATTATGTCTTCCTTTGACACTTCACAGTTAAAGTCATGGCTCTTAGTATAATAACATGTGGGTATTTTTTGTTTTTCTTTGTTTGGTTACTTTACAACCTTACTTGAGGAATAAAAAAACAAAAGAAAATGAAGGATTAAATGTAACATTACCTACCAAATAATGCAACACAATATGTGAAACGTGGAATGTAGCATATGTGAAGAATAATTAAGGTAAGGGTTAGGTATCACTTACAAAGTATCTTGTGACAAGGAGGAAGAAAATAAAGCAACAACCCAACACAGCGCTTTCCCACCTCCACTGCATATACATAAACAAATAAGAAAAAAACAAAATAAGCTAACATCAACCAATAATAACTTCAAGGGAGAAAGAGAAGATTCTTTTTTTCTTTTTTAATTTCAGACAATCTTCCACGAACAGCTTTGGTAGTGTTGGTCTACTATATTTCTAAACTGGTAAATTTCGCTAATAATCACTCGAGTTATGCCTAACAAAAAATATGTGGACTATTTATTAGATAAATAACTTATATTTGAACAATTGAAAAGCACATTTTTAAGTAAAATTTGGATTTGGATTTAATTAAATAAATAAAAAAATGGAGCAATGGTAACATTATGTAGTACTTGTTTTGAGAATAAATAGTTATGGAGGTGTATACATGGTGTGCTAGTGTTGTCGGTGGATAAAAAAAATAAGCAAGAGATGTGAAAATAGAAGGTGGATAAAAAAACAGAAATATATATGGACAACCTCATTTTTTTTATACAACTACATTACAACTCTCAATACTATTATTTTAAAACTTTTTTATATTATTTAATTATAAATTTATCCTTTACTATATATATTTATTTCTAAACCTATCACATAGTTGTCACACTATCATTTTTCAAAAAAAAATCAAGAGATATAAAAAGAGATATGAAAATAGAAGAAAAGAAGAGAAAGAGTTGAAGTTGTACTAGTTACCTCATGAGTTTGACTGAAAACAGAACGCATCACTGAGACTAGATCAGCCTCGTGAGTAAAATGTTCAAGGCCAAGAATTGATTTTAGCTGTTGCAGACAAACCACTGTTGCTGCTCCCCCCATGAACCCTACTATGGTTGCATGTGACAGAAAATCCACGATAAACCCTAACCTGCACTCCTCAACCATTCCACTTGCTTACAACAACAACAAAATCCACAAATAATAATATTTTAAGGCAAAAATCCAGTTCTTGTATAATCAATCAGTTGTCCTCACCTTAAATTACAGAACAAATCATGTGTATCAACTCAGATTTCTATTATTATTATTTTAAGAAATGAAAATTGTAGTTTGGAATAGTACAATTATTCAAATCCAATGGGTACTTGGTTACAATTTTATATGATAAGAATTTATAAGCATGGGTGGTATATTAAGTATAAAAATGAATAAAAAAAGTTTACATTATGGATGCAGAAATGCTCCATCCAATACAAATGAGTATTCATGAAAGGGAATGCAGTAGCCAATAGGCCAATCGCACTGCCCAAGCTGATTCCAGAATTCAACATTTTATTATAATATATAATAATATGTATATGTATATGCTTTAGGGAATTGGGGTGGGTGTTGAATCTCATAATTGCAAAATACAAATAGTTTCACGAGACAAATCATGGCCAAAAGACAAAAAACTCCAGCCCATAAACAGTCCCCACAATATTTTCATTCGATTTTTCCTTTTGAATACTGCAAGTTTTCTACTTCTATATTAAGATTTTTAAAGATAAAAGATACTACTACTTACTCACTGACAAGTGACAAGAACATGCTGGGAACACTTTCATTTTCTTTTCTTTTCATCTTACATCTAGCTTAAAGTATTTATTTAATAAATAAATTATTACGGCTACTACTGGACTATTATGTTAATTACACCATAATATGTGTTTTACTTTTCAAACATGATTTTTTCAGCATGTTTTCAAACATAGGACAAGTAGAACTGTAGTATAATGAATTACCTGAAGAGGCCCAGAGATGCCTGCAAAACTCCAGCAAAGAATGTAGCAGTGAAAGCTAGGTGGAGATAAAGGTTTGGATTCTCGATGTAATTCACCACTCGACCCAACATGGAAGCCATCAGAAGTGATCCAACAGCCACAGTTCCCACTGCCAAGTCCCTTGAGCTTCCCATCATAGCATAAATCAAAGGCGGTATAAAGCTGGAATCTGCACTCATTCATTTATATGTGTCCCCTCATTATAACAAAACAAGATACCATGGAATAAATCTACCAAACTGAACAAATGTATATATGGCTCAACTGCTACAGTCTAAACACTTTTGATTTCATGTTTTTAAGTAGGTCTAAACTTGAGTATATTTTTGGGTGAACTCGGTATTGCTCACCAGAATTGAGGGCCAATTTTATGAAACACTGATGTATATTAAAAAAGTTTATACATCACCTGTGAAATGAAAAACGTGATTAATAGGAAAGACTGCAGTGAAGTTATTTGATTGATATTAATCATCTATAGAAAGCATGGTATATCTGATACCAGTTAATATTTGGTAAGAATAGCGTGTTATAGAAAAAGGTTGGTATCTTTTTCTGCTTACAAAGACATGTTCTACTGACTACACATGTCTAACTTTGAGTGTTAATGTATTGCAAAGATTTTGTGAACACAACAAAAAATAATAAAATGAGGAGATGAAGTGGATGATGAAGGAGGGAGTGAAACAATTACTGACAAAGTCCAAGAATTGGAGGGAGGTTGGCGAGCTTGGCGTAGCTGATGCCTTGAGGAATGGCCAAACTGGCAATGGTGATGCCAGAGATGAGGTCTGATTTCAAGAATTGGAGGGTGTATTTGGGTGCCCACTCAAAGATGGGGAAGAAGTACTGAAGTCCAAGGACGAACTTGATAGAGGGTGTTTGGTTCTTGAACTTCCTAAACGGGTCATCTGGGAAAAAGGTTTCTTTCAAGGAGTACTTGAGAGACTTGAAGAAGGGTTGAGGGGGTGGAATTGCCACTCGGTGCACGCAGTCAGCGTTCGGGTATTCATAGTCTGCGTTACCCATCTCTAACACAACACCAAATAGTTATGTGATGGTATTAAGCTAGAGTAACTTAACTTGAACTGATTTAGCTAGCTAGGACTATATATGCTAACACTAGAAAGTTGTTGAGGAGGGGATAAGAATGAAGGATATGCAGGAAGAAGACGTAAGGGTGAGGTTTGGTGGTAGAAGTGAGGAGGGTGTTGTAAATGATATGGGTTTATATAAAGTGAGTTAAGGTCAGTTATGTTGGTCATGTGTGTGGTCGGAGGATGGAATGCTGAGGTGTACGTGGTATGATTGTTCTTTCACTTCTAATGTTTATACTTTTTCTTCTTTTTTCTAATCACAGCTATCTCTACCACAGATCTTAATCTTATGTTACTACATAGGAAAATCTATAGTACAGTAGTTAACTCTACTGGTGTGTTATAAAAGAAAAAAAGAAAAAATCTTCTGATTGCCATTTTTCTCTGCAGATCCTCTCTATCTAGTTAACTCTCTCCACGGTAATTTAATGTAACATTTTCTGTCTTTTTTTAAGGTTTGAGGGTGTTGAATTAAGGTGTGATAAAAATATTAATTAATGTTATGTGAGTCTGAAGCTGACCACCTAGGGTAGTGGTTTTTGCCCGACACATATTAGAGGAGAAAGGCAGAAAACTGAGACGCATCTTCTTCTTAATAAGGTTATGGCAATGTGTAATGACTTATGACTTCACTCCCTATCTCACCTTCAGATACTCTCGACACTAAGATATTGATTCCAACTTTTTCCTTGTGACGAGGATCGTGTTACCAATATCATTATCTTTTTTTTCTTTTTTACTTCTTATAGCTTCAGCTACCCTACATTTTGTTGCTTTTTGCTGATGATAAAGATCAAAGCATGTCTTATTATTTTTTAGTTAAATATATACTCAAGTTTTTCTTGGCAGAGCTTAAAGCGTGAAACTTCGTCGCATCCACACACACACATATATCACTCGGAACAAAGTATTTTATACCACACACTCCAAATTCTTTTGGTCATAAAAAAAAATACAACAAACTGTTTAACCGTTTCGCAATATACATAAACATAATATTACGTAGACAATTACAAATTAAAAGGAAAGGAAACCACGTCTCTTATAAACAATAGATTTCCGCATGGGAATTATTATAGTATTTATAAAAATATATAAATAAGTTGTTTTTTTATATCAATTTTTGTTTTTTATATATAAAAAAAGGAATGAATAAATAAGAGGTATTTCAGAGATACTTCAACCTTTATATAAAAAATCTACTTGAAGCTCTTTTCCTCTAAACTCTTTATAAAAACTAAAGTACCTTGATCCTTACAAGTGATACAAACACCTTTTACTCATGATATAGATTTCCTAGAAAAATTGATAAACATCATGCAAACCATTGGTTCAAGACACCAATCCGAATACGAAAAACATATGTCAAGCGCTTTGGACTTTATCCAAGACCAAACCTTCAACTACACCAAAGTAAAGATTTCAATATGATCTATCTTGCCACTTCTGAAAGTCCTCTTATTCCTATGTTTTTACAATTCTCCTACGACTGCTATCCACACACATTCTCAAATCTGATTAACACTTTCTTTAAAACCACTCATCCTAAAACTTAAAAAATATTTTTTTGGCTCCCTATGATCCGTTGATGTCATCTGCATCCACTCATAGTACTTAGATCACACAAGTCAGAAAACTCTACACGTACAAAAAAGACGAGATATAGTTTCCTCTTCTTCCCCACACATACAACAAATATTTGTAGTCATACATATCCCCCTTCTTACTAGATTTGCTTTAGACACTATTTTGTCTTCCATAGCCCTCCATGCTGTGAGATGTGAAGATGGTTGTGCCTTTAACCTACAAAAACCCACAAACAAATCCCTCTTAGCCCCCTAAGCATATTCTTTAAGAATTTTGTATGCAGATTTGACCATGAACAATGTTGTCTCTCTGTCTTTCCAAACCCAAGAGTCCTCCTTATCTATCCTTACCCTTTGCTCCCCCGGAAATTGCATCAGCTGTTGTTCCTGATTCGGTTCCCATTCAAACAAGTTCCTTCTCCATTCGATCTTCCAAGTTCACTCTGAATTTTCTGACCTCTCCTTTGCATGCCATATAGAAGAGTATAAAACAAATGGTGAAAAGTCTCAGAAAGAATTCCCTGAGATTCGTGTTGTCCACCTATTTATCCTCCCACAACCTTATCTCCCTTCCATTCCCAACCTCCCATGAAAAATTATCCTCGAACTTATCTTTCCAACCCTCGAGAGACCAAACTTCCTTCAAATCCCTCCACCAAAGAGAATCTAAACTATTATTTCTTTGACTCCGTAGATCCCTCCAACCTCCATATTTAGAATCCAACACTTCTTTCCACAAACCTAATTTTTCGTAACCTAAGCGTCATATCCATTTTCCTAACAAAGCAATATTAAACCGCCTTATGTCAATCATTCCTAGCCCTCTCGCTTCTTTTGGATCACAAACCTTTTTCCACGAAGCCTACAAAATTTTCCTGTCAGCCGAGTCGCATCCCCACAAAAAGTTCCTCTACAACCTCACTATTTCCTTCACCACCATAGCTGACATTTTATAAAAAGACAAGAAAAATAGAGGAAGAGCGGATAACATCGATTTAATCAAGCAAAGTCTACATGCCATAGAGATAAATTTGCATTTCCATCAGCTTAATCTTTTCCTCACTCTTTCCACCACCTTTTCCCATAACTTACTTCTTTTATGACAACCACCTATAGGCATACCCAAATATTTAAACGGAGTCTTCATCGTTTCACAATTCAAAATAGCCGCAAAATGTTGAAACAAAGGATAGCTGCATCCTACCCCTTCGACACTACTCTTATGAAAATTAACCTTTAAACCGGAAAGTAATTCGAAGTAATTTAGAATAGTCTTAATTACAAACACACTTTGTACTTTCGCTTTGCAAAAAAAACAACGTATTATCCGCTTATTGAAGCATATAAATGGATCTGCCTCTGATCTCCACACTTTCTAATAATTCTTTCTCTTCCGCCTTCCTTACAACCCTAGCTAAACCTTCTGCCACAATGAGGATAAGAAACGGTGCTAGAAGATCTCCTTGTCTCAACCCATTCCTTGGCTTGAATTCCTGAGTAGGACTCCCATTTACTAACACGGACACCGATGAAGACTTAAGACAAGCCTTTACCATCCAACCCACTTCCCACATAAACCTAACCTCTCCACCTAACTTATTTCTATTATTAAATATTATATTTGATATTTAATAATTTTAAAATATTTTTATTATATGTAATACTTTTCAATAATTTTTTATATAAAAATTATTATTAAAAAAAAATTAGCTCCAAATAGAATTTTTATACCCTCCCCACTCTCCCCCTTATATGCTAAAAATATATAATCATATACTCTGCATCCACAAGAGTATTTCCAAATTTTAGTCTTAGTTTTTATTTTTAAAAAAATTACAAAGAATTATTTTAAATGTAATATGTATTAAGAATATTTTAAATTATTGTTTTTCAAAAAATTATTTTAAAGTAACCAGAATATTTATACTTATAAATGGTCATTGGCTCATTAACTCTTCAAGAAAAAACATTTGGGTGAGATTTTGTAATCACGTTATAACAAACATAATTACTAAATAATTACAAAAATAATTTAATTTTAAAAAAAAATCTTCTAGAAGTTCACCATCTTAATTGTAACTCTCTAAAACCACCATATGTAATCATCAGCAATAAACCACTTTATAGCGAGATTTGGAGGAACATGAATAATCACATTTTTAAGGGCGGAGCGATTGATATTTTGAAATATTTTTTTTGACTCAATTAAAGGTTTGGTCTTGGATCATTTCTTATTTTGTTTCTGCTTAGTTTTGGTTGTGTGTATGTTTAGATGTTTTCATTGGTTTTGAGTTGCCTGGTTTTGACAAGGTTATTGGATCTTTCTTTTGTGTAGAGAAGTTGGAATGTATATGGGTTGGATCACCTCTTAAGTGGTTCATATTTATTTATTTAT
Organism: Phaseolus vulgaris; assembly: GCF_000499845.2. Taxonomy (NCBI): domain Eukaryota; kingdom Viridiplantae; phylum Streptophyta; class Magnoliopsida; order Fabales; family Fabaceae; genus Phaseolus; species Phaseolus vulgaris. Next base: position 40,446,594 of record NC_023759.2, read on the forward strand.
TTTGCTGATAAAAAGCAATAAACCACTTTATATAAATGTATACAAATGTATAGAGACAAATTCTCCCTGCACCTTCATACTTTCCATTTGCATCTTCATAATTTATTTTTAATTTCAATAATACCCTTTTGAGTATGGTTGAGAGTGTGATTTCTTCTTCTTTATTTTCAAGTAGTGGTTGATGATAAACGTTGGTGGTTCATGTAAGTTTTGTAGTGTTTTTACTAGTGATGGTTGTATTTTTGTCCGCTTATTTTTTTAGTTTTTTGAAAGCTACAAAATCTTTAAAAAAACTAGCAAGGCGCAAAAATGGAGTATAAAAACTATAAAAAAGCATCCACACTATAAACATCAAATACAACAAATCTTCTCGCCAACTCTCTCTCACACGTTCAAATGATGAAACTGTTCTTTTAAACACAGTGGCTGAAAAAAAAAATAGAAGTGTTACGACTGAAAAAGAGACATATGAGTATAATTATTTAAAAATGTGAGATTATACTTTATCTAAGATCATTTTAAAAAGTTAAAACCAAATTTTCATGGTTGATATGAAGTGAGGAGAAGCTATCGAACTGGAGGAAAATTTTGTTACATCTAAGACCATATATTCATTCGAATGGGAACTAAGATGGAGACGTCCTGGATTTGAATGGGAAGTTGCTCTACAGGAAGAATTGTCAAGATCCTTGGCTGGTGCTAAGCTAGATAGGGAGAGGAAGGATTGTATGACATGGAAAGGTGAAGACTTCTTTGTTAAATCTGCATATGAATGTGTTACAAAAATTGACTCTTGTAATAAGAGTATAATTTTTGAACAACTATGGATGTCTAGAGCGTTTCCAAATGTCCAAATTACAGCATGGAGGGTCTTATTGGATAGGCTACCGACAAGGCTAAATCTTTCTAGGAGAGGTGTAGGGGTAAATACATCTTTTTGTGCCCTTTGTCAAAAGTGGTATGAATCTGCTCAGCACCTGTTCTTGGAGTGTGAGGTTGCACTACAAGTATGGAACTGGTGTTTTAGATGGATTGGAATTATGTTTGTACAACATAAGATCCCTAGAGATCATTTCGAGAGCTTCTGTTTGGTTCAAGTAAATTATAAACAAAATCTTGTGTGGAAAGGTGTATGGGCAGCTATAGTATCGAGTATTTGGGATCAAAGAAACAGATCCATCTTTAAGCAAGATAGAGTTGATACGGAGGAAATATTTCATATGGCTCAACTTAAAACTTGATTATGGTTGAGGTATAGAATGAAGTCTTTTAGTTATTCTTTCTCTTACTGGCTTTTAAATCCTATCTTGTGCATTAAAAGCTGCTATTAGATGGAATGTGTGCAAGGAAGTGGTCGATACTTGAATAGAGGTGAAAGGGAGACAGGTTAGTGTTGGCAGGGTACGAGGGGTTATGTAGGAGAGACGGGTGGTGTGTGGTGTAGAACTAGTTCTAAGAGTTGTACATCTTTTTCTTTTATCAAATAGAATTTCTAATAACTTAGCTAAATGCTAGGAAAGGTCTTTTCTGTTTGGAACAGGGTATCCTGATTTGCGTGGACAGAGTGGTGCAGAATGGAAACTCAGGGTAATTTGTTGTGCTGGAAGGTGTGTGTTAATACTAAGGAGCAGGTAAAGAAGATAGCAAACCAGTTTTTTGGGTAACTACCACTAGCACGAGGAAGCCTATATGTTGACTATGGATAATTTGAAAGAATACATATGGATGATGCAAGCTTGTGGAGGTGCTAAAGCCACAGTTGGACTAAGGCATTATTGCTGTCATATTTTCGGTTCTTGGTGTAATCTGGTGTGGGGATTTGGTGTTGTCAAGGGAAGTCTTGCTGCACAGAATGTTGAAGTAGCCAAATACATATGTTGTTTATCTCTTAACACGGGTTTTGAGCTACTGCTACATTTTTATGGATGGTGGTTTTGACAATAGTTTTAGGTAAAGCTGGTGCAAAATTCATTACATTTTTGTACACCAGTTTGGGGTCTATTAAGTTGTAGGTTTTGGCGTTTAAAGTCTCTGAACATGTGATTTTGCTCTATACCACAAGGGGGTGTAACCTTGTGGTTGTGTATATGGGTTGGGTTATCCCTGAAGTAGCCCTTTAATTTAATTTATTCATTGCTGATAAAAAAAAGACCATATATTCATTCATAACCATAAAAAATTAAAAAGATTAAAAATCTTTCACCCTTAGGGCTCAAGTTATAACCCAACAATTAGGGATGACAATGCAGGTTGATCCGCCCCGCACAGGCCAGCCCCGTGTTTGGCCCGCAAAATGCAGATCGGGTTGGCTCGCCTCGCGCAAGTAGTGCAAACTCACTTCATTGGTCCACCTCACATATGAGGTAACCCGCATAATGAAAATATTTTTTTAGAAAAAAATTAAAATTTCATTAATAATAAAAAACCTATTTCTATTGTTGAAAAATTAAAATTTTATTATTTTAATTCATTCAATTAAAATAAAAATATGAATTAAGTATGATGGTTGTTAGAAGGTTTGATTAAAAATAATTAAGGCAAATTCTTCCTGCACCAGATCATTTTAAACTACACCCAATATACATAAAGAAAAAGACTAAAATACCCTTAATGAAATGAAAATTAGGGTTTTTTAAAATGTGCACCCAACCCACATCCAATTCACCCAACCCAACAGCATTGCACCCTTTTTTTTCTATGATCACTGTGAGGAGGCAGCGCACGGAGAAGATTGTGAGGCAGCGCGCCGAGAAGGAGACGAAGTCACTGGAGAAGCATTGAAGCCGTCGGAGAAGGATTGAAGCCGCCGGAGAAGAAGACGAAGCCACCGGAGAAGGATTGAAGTCGCCGAAGAAGGATTGAAGCCACCAGAGGTAGTTGGTAAAAAGGTTATGTGACATATAGGTAAGTCTGCAACCAATATGAATAAATATGCAACTTTTGCCCAATTTTCATTGGTGGTGTAAAATTAATATTGGAACCATTATCACAACTACAACTAGTTTTTGCAAGCAAAATAGTAATGAATAACATATATCATATCCTGTACTTATCTAATAAACTAAAAATGATTTGGAAGGTAAAATTGATTTGTGACTAGTATGTATCTTTGCGCTGCATCCAATCCATATTTGCTTTAGTAATATATCCCTCACTTGCTTAACAGAATGCAGTCTCAGGAGCTTTGGATGTGTAGGAGCAAGAAGTTATGCTGTAAAACAATTTTTTTTGTCTTAGATTCAAGTTCAATCAAACTTCCAGGTCTTTCTGGTGCCCTAGATGCGAAGTTTATGAAGGATAAACTTCATCTTTGCACTTTGGAGGGTGTTATATACAGATGTAAATGAATCAGAGAAAACCACTAGTCATGTGTGATACTGATCTTTGAAAGAGACTTTGCATGCTTCAGCTTCACCATGCTATATACACTTTTGGTTCAACTCTTTTTGTTTTGTTTCAGATCTTAAAAAATTATTTTCATATGATTTTGTAGGAAACAAGCTCCGGAAAATTATGAAAGCATGAAAAATAAACACACACTTTTGCTTATAAGCAATTTATTCCACATTACATTAAACACTGAAGCCTTAAAATGGTTCATTTTATTTGAAATGAAATCTCATACTAGGGTTTTTTTTTTATGAAAATGGATGTCTATTTAAGTATGCATATTAAGATCAAACCTTCTTGTAAATTAATAAGGGTTATGCAATCTTTATTTTTTATTTTATTTATTTTTTTGGAATGAAGCTTCTATATTTTAATAATGTTATTAAATATTTGATATATATAAAATAAAATAAAAATAATAATTAATAATAAAAATAATAAAAATAATAATTGATATATTTATAAAAATAAATAATAATAATTAATTAATTTAATTTATATTCATTATTATTATTATTTTTTAATTAATATTATTATTTTATAAATTAATTCTAAATATGATTGTTATTCTAATATTCTAATATTTAAATATTCATATTATTAATATTAATATATTTTTTATTATTATAATATATATATATATATATAAATATATTTACAATATTATTATTTATTATTATTATATTATATAATTAAATTATATTATTATAATTAATTATTTTAACAATAATAATAATTCTTGTTGTTATTATATATATATATATATATAACCAAGCAAATATGAGTTTTTGGATAAACTTATCCATAAGTATATTTTGTATTCTAGATATGAATATCCAAAATGATTTTATGTGTTCCAGATTTCAAATTGTGGAAGGATATTGTGAAACTTACGGATTTGTATATTTGAAAGCTAACTTTATGTTTTTTTTTCAGCATTGCCAATGGATACAACTGACTCATACATGGGAATTTCAGGGAAGATTGATGTGTGGGATGGATTAGATGATGTTGATCTGGAGCAGTCAATAACGTATAACGCGTTAGATAATGAACATAGAGCACATGAGTGTAATGAGGCGTTTACTACAAATAAGGTAAGGTAAATGTTAGGCGTGTGAACCTTATTGTTTATGAATTATTTTAAATTTTGGCATCTATTATTGTAGGTATTTCGTAATTGAGATGAGTTGTTAGAGTGGGCGAGAAGTGTTGACTATTATTATGGGTTTGTTATTGTTATATTAAGGTCAGATACATGGACAAGGCAACGAGGAAGGATGACATACATATTATTAGGTTGTGAGAGAGGAGGTAAATACAGAAAGTATAAAAAAGACGTAGATATCAGTCGAACGGGAAGTAGGAAGTGTGATTGTCCTTTCAGATTGCGAGGCAAACCAGTCAAAGGTGGTCAAGGGTGGATGGTTGAATTAATTTGTGGTTATCACAATCATGATTTGGCAGAGACATTGGTAGGTCATCCGTATGCCGGAAGGTTAAGTGTTGAGGAAAAGGCTATGGTTGAGGATATGATTAAAAATTTAGTGAAGCCAAGAAATATTTTACTAACCATGAAAGAGAGAAATGAGAAGAATGTCACGACAATAAAGCAAGTTTATAATGCAATGAGTGGTCACCGAAGATCACAACGAGGTCATAAAAAAGAAATGCAACAATTCATGTTGTTACTAGAGCGAGACATGTATGTGCATAGGTGTAGGTGTGAAGAGGTGTCGAATGTTGTGCAAGATATATTTTGGACACACACAGATTCAGTAAAGCTAGTGAACTTGTTTAACATTGTCATATTGATGGATAGTACGTACAAAACGAACAAGTATAGGATGCCGTTACTTGAAGTTGTTGGGATTACATCAACTGGTTTGACTTTTTCCGTTGCATTTTGTTTACTAGCAGCAGAAAAGGAAAATATTTTTTTGTGGGCCCTTGACAGACTTAAAGGGTTGTTTTTGAGAGTTAATTCATATCCTAGGGTGGTGGTATGTGATAGAGATATTGCCTTAATGAATGCAATCAAAATCGTTTTTCCTGAAGCTTATAAGCTTTGCCGATTTCACATTGATAAAAATGTGAAAGCAAAATGTAAAATGTTGGTGCATCCAAGAGAGGCATGGGATCAAGTAATGCAGTCTTGGAGATCTATTGTGGATTGTGATATTGTTGAGGCCTTTGAAGATCGTGTCAATGCATTTCAAGTTGTGTGTTCTCCATGGCCTATATTTGTTGATTATGTGATGGCTACATGGTTACGTCCACATAAAGTAAAATTTGTTAAGGCATGGACAGATAAGGTGATGCACTTAGGAAACACGACAAGTAATAGGGTTGAGGCGACACATTGGAGCCTAAAGAGAGTTCTTCAAAATTCCATGGGGGATTTATGTTTCTGCTGGGATTCGATCAACAAGATGATTATTTTACAACATAATGCAATCAAAGCTTCATTCCAAAAGAGTCTGCATGTGGTCGAACATCGGTTTAAGGTTACAACTTACAAAAAATTGTTGGGCTTTGTATCTAAATATGCTTTGAACCTGATTGCTAAAGAACTTGATAGGGTTAAATCTATGGGATTTGATAAAAAATAGATGTGGTGGATGTACTCTTACATGTACTCATGGTCTTCCTTGTGCGTGTCAATTGGCTTCGTTTGGTGCAGGTAGCATACCACTTAAATCAGTACATGTCATGTGGACTCGATTAAGCTTTGATGATATTGCAGCAGAACAATGTTCATATGAGTTGTCAATTGACAAAGAGTTTGAGGTGATCGCGAAGCGGTTCAAAGAGTTGGACGTTGCAGGTAAGGTTAACATCAAAACTAAATTGCAAGAGATTGCCTTTCCAGAGAAGACATCTATTTACGCACCTGATAAGGTCAAAACAAAAGGTGTTGTGAAGATGGTTCGTCCTACCAAATTCATGAGATCAACTAAGCGAATCCCTTTTTATTTTGAACATGTGGATTTCTTACACTCACAACATGATAGTTGTTCGAGTAAAAAATCTACTAAAGGACACTTACTACAAATTCTACCAGCACAATCCATTCCTTTGCTTGATTAGTTCCCTGTAGGATATCATCCATACATTGTTGATGTTGTCGACGTTAAGGTTGATGGCCATTGTGAGTACCGTGTTGTTGTTGCCAAATTGGGCATGGGAGAGGAGTCATGGGTTGTTGTTCGAATGAATTTGTTAAAAGAACTAAGTGAATGGAGACAAGAATATGTTGAACTATTTGGTGGTGATGAACGATATGAATACTTGAAGAAGTCACTTCTAGTTGACCACATGTCTATGGTATCAACCACTAACACCATTTCATTTGTACTTTGCATTTCTTCATTTAACTCACTTCGCCATTTGTACTTGCAGGCAGGAGCAGATAAGTGGATGACAATTCTAGACATGGGATACGTTATTGCTAATCGGTATAATGTCATTTTCGTTTCATTGTCCATGATACAATCATTGAGTATTTTTCCTTTAAGAACCCAAGCACCAAGTAACTTCACTCATCACCGAATAATTGCAATTGGGCACGTCCACGAAAATCATTTTGTTCAGGTATACCCTAAACGAATAAAAAAAAGTAAGTCATAGTGTTAACTTAAAAGTTATGTAACTTATATTTATAACTTTTATAGGTGAAGCTGAAAGATGGTTGTCCAATTCCACCAACAGATATACTGTGGGCATGACATCGTTATCCTACGGCCCAATCTTGGTCAACATACTACACTAGTCGATACAAGTTTATACACAAATAATGTCCATTAGACGATATTTCTAATATTAACATTTGTAATACATATTTAATGTTTATGTTTTAGTATGTTTAGTTTCTTTTAATACATGTATTCACTACATTTCTATTGCATATACGCGCTTATGGAACTATCATATACAATTACGGATGACACAATCCATCACACACAATGGTGTCTACAAATGCCAAAATTTGGAACACATTAGGGATGGCAAAACCTGGAACACATAATTATGCCTAGGGATGGCAAAAAATTAATAATATTGTAAATATATATATATATATATATATATATATATTATAATAAAAAATATATTAATATTAATAATATGAATATGAATATTTAAATATTAGAATAACAATAATCTTTAAAATTAATTTATAAAATAATAATATTAATTAAATAATAATAATAATAATGAACATAAATTAAATTAATTAATTATTATTATTTATTTTATTTTATATATATCAAATATTATTAATTATTATTTTTATTTTATTTTATATATATCAAATATTTAAAATATAGAAGCTTCATTCCAAAATAAAATAAAATAAAACTAACAATAAAAAATAAAGATTGCATAACACTTGTCAATTTAAGTTTTGATCTTAAAAATGTGATTTGTGATATCCATACTTAAATAGACATTCATCTTCATAAAAAACTTAGTCTAAGATTTCATCTCAAATAAAATGAACCCTTTTTAAGACTTCAGTGTTTAATGTGGAATAAATTGCTTCTAAACAAAAATGTGTGCTTATTTTTCATGCTTTCATAAAATTTCGGAGGAGCTTGTTTCCTACAAAATCATATGAAGATAACTTTTTTAAGATCTGGAAAAGAAAAAAGTCGAACCAAAAGTGTATATAGCATGTACAAATATAGGATTTTGAACTGAAGCACTAGTGAAGCTGAAGCAAACCTGGGTGCAGCGCACATATACATACTAGTTACTTTAGCTTTCAAATCACTTTTAGATTATTAGATAAGCACATGATATAATCTATGTTGTTCATTACTATTTTGCTTGCAAAAATTAGTTGTAGTTGTGATAACAGAAAAAATGGTGCAATGATGTTGGGTTGGGTGAATTGGATGTGGGTTGGGAGCACATTTAAAAAAATCCTAATTTTCATTTCATTAAGGGTATTTTAGTCTTTTTCTTTATATATATTGGGTGTAGTTTAAAATGATATGGTGCAGAAGAATCTGCCAATAATTAAAGTTTTTTTGCATCTATTTTCTATTTTCCCTATATATGTATGTAAATGTATCAGAGTATCTTATCAAAGTTTTACTACAAAATATTTTAATGAGGATGATTAATTTTTTAACGAGTATCATATTTCTTTATATTATTTTTTTATTTACAAATTTAATATATAAGACTTTATTTAAAACTAAATCTATTCTCACTTTTAATATTAACTTCTTTAGATGATTAAAATAAAATATTTATTTGTTTAGTACATTAAGTTCAATATTTTTAAAATAAAATAATATAAAAATCACACTGCAATAATGGATGAGTGGGGTATGATTATTTTTTACAGAAAAAAATTAAATAATTATTTTTTATTTATGCGGGTCAACGGGTCAATCCGCTCACTGTTGACCTGCACAGGCAATAGGTTATGCGATATACGCTTAAACGAGTTAGAGAACTAGATTAGTAAGTCTGTCTCACGCTTTTTGGTAATGGACTATGGGTCAACCCGCATGGACCGACCCGCATGACCCGTCCCACATTATCATCCTTACCAACAACTCTGCAATGACACATAGGACCCTCCACTAGGTCTTAACTAAGATTATAATCATCTTATAATCAACTTACATCAAAATCACTATATAAGTTTTTTTAGAATTTTCTATCAACGGTTTGCACTTGATGTTCAACATTTTGATAGGCTTTTATAAATATGTTTTGAAGGAATTTTTAATTACATTTCACTTGTAAAACTTAAATAATTTAAATTAAATATTTATGTCATAATTTCCATATCTGAATTACTATTTTAAATTTTAATCTAAAATAAATTCATAATTACATAAATACTGTCATTGATTAAAATACATTACAAGAAAATCATTAAATAGTAACCAAATTTAGAGACAAAAAATAATTAGTCATTATATTAATTAAATTATATACTAATTTAAATACTGAAAAATTATTCATATCTAGAGTGATTTTATTATTAATAAACAATTATAAATGATTTCTAAATTTGTATTTAAATTAGCTACTTAAGTTTTAGTGACTAATATTTTAGATTATAAATTAGTCTTTAAAAAAATAATAAAAACTAATTTAGAATATAATGTAGTAAGTAACTAAACTTGATAGTTAAGGATTAGATACCAATTTATAAGCAATTTTATAAATTTTTATTAATTATAAAAACTACTTTAGATAACCAATAGTTATATATATATATATATAATGGTGTCTAATTTAATAAAATAGTAAATAATTATTTTAATCTCTAAAATTAGTTTTTATTTAATAATTTTCTTGTAGTAGTGATATATTAAAATTTTAAAATTCATAATTAATTCAAAAGATCTTATTTTAATTTGAACTATCTCAATTTCTAACCTTTTTAAGTTTTCTAAAACCGCTTTGGAAGAAATTACCATTTTATTTAAAATATTGAATAAAATACTAAACTAGTTATATCCATAAATAAATCGAAAATATTAGGTTTTGAAAATTATTAATAAATTAAATTAAATTGTACTCTTTTAAGTCCGTCAGAAAATAATTTAAAAAAAAATATGAATAGTCCTATACGCTTTTATCAATAAATTTCCTTATCATTATTCTTGCATATGCAAGGTGGATTTAGTGTAATGACTCTAGTTTGGATATCACTAAAAAGAATTAAGTAACAATTAAATTTAAAAATAAAAAATAATCAGTCATTCTATATTATTTAAGTTAGATACTATTTTAGTGACTATTTATATTTAAATAGTTTCTCTTATTAATAAAAATATTAGATATTAATTTAAAATTTATTTTATATATTTTATTAATAATAAATTTTGATATTAATAATTATTTTAGTTTATAAAATAATCTCTAATTTAGTCAAATTAATAATTATTTTAATTTTTATTCAAATGTAGTTCCCAAGACCAATATTTTCTACTTTAAATTAATTATATTTAAGAAGAAGTAATGTAATTTGTGACTTAAATTGAAAATAATCAATTATTTGCATATTTAACTGGTTGATATCAGGAGCTAACTGGTTGATATTGGAGCTAATTTGGCTTACGTTGTTGAGGTGAAGGCTGCACTATCATCTACCTTCATTTCTTTTTGTAATATGTAAAATGTTATATTTAAGTTAGTTTTTGGGACTTAATAATATGTTCAGCGACAAGTTTAGTCAGAATGATCGATATGTTTGGTTATGGAATTACAGTACAAAAAAATTATTAGATAATTTTTTTTTAAATAATTAAAAACTAAATGGAAAGTGGAAAGAAAGAAAAAGCAACACATTAAATTTCTATATTATATGTTGAAGAAAATTTGGAGTTTGTAGTATCTGGGTGAAATAGATTAAAGAATGTTTGAAATCTTCATCAATCTCAATTTTAGTGAATGAAATTCCAACAAGTGAATTTCTTCCTTTTAAAAGAATTAGGCGAAGGGATCCATTGACTCCATTTCTATTTCTTGTAATGGTTAAGGACTTAGGTGGGTTAGTCAAGGAAGGTAGAAAAAAAAAAAAACTAATATCACTCATGAATGAGGCCTATGATATTATCCCTATGTGATTCCAACATAAAAAAACATAATGGTGGTGAAAAGCATTCTTAGATTCTGAGATCAAGCTTTCAAATTAACTTTGTTGAAAGTAGGTTAAAGGGAGTAGGAATAGAGACAAACATTGAATGAGATAGTCAAAATCTTTAATCGTAGCATAATCAAAATACCATTCATTCATGTATTCTAGTTTATCGGTAGTGGAAATGGGAAAATTTAGGCTTGGGAACCATTATATATAAGATTAAAAAAAAGTTAGTTAGGTGGAAAGGAAGAAGTCAATCCTTTTGAAGCAAAGTAACACTAATTATGACATTGATAATTGTTTGTTTTTTCGACATGTCATTGCTATATGTAATTTTGACATACTATATGTCCTTATTTAAGATGTCAGTGCAAGTGATTTAAATATATAGTTCTTCACCTACAAGATACATTGAACTACAATAAAACATATATTTCATTATTTTAAGGGTAATATGAAAATGGACTTGTTTTACTCACATGTTTTAAATTACATCTAATGAGTTTGACAATACAAGTTATTTGTCAATTCCTCATATTTGACAAACAAAATATTTGTTAATATTGCATGTATTAGTCAATTAAAATAAAGGTATCTTAAAAAAATATAATAAAATATATTCTTCCAAATTTTTTTAACTTTCAAAAGAATAATAATATAGAAATATAGAACGTTTCTTCATGTGAAAATTGGTAGCTATCTAATATTTTTCAGGATTTTTTTTTTGTAGACAATTGGTTCATAAAAGTTTTCATTAGGGAAAAAAATAAATATATTTTACGTATCTATTGAAGAGAGTGATATACTATTTTACTTTCCTTGGATTCGTATCCTATAATAATTTGTGATAATACATTGTTTATTTTGTATTATTTTCCTTTTATATTTATCTTAAAGCCGTATTTATAAAAATTATGTAAATATATAAACTAAACAAAACAATTATTTGTGACTAGTTTGTTAACCCATTGCGTGTGTTAAATACACATTTCAGTTACTGTTGTGTTTATTTTTGTATTTGGATTGAAAGTACTCTTTATATTCCTTTCTATTGAATTTAGTTGCATTGTAAGACAATTCCAGTACCAGTTTTGATCAGAAAACTAGTACAATAAGATCACGTGACCAACATAACAAGTTGGAGAAAAAAATTATACAAGTTGTTATTTGGATGGAATTGGTGATTTGAGTTTCGTAGTCCTATATGGATCGATGAAGGAAAATAAAAACTGAAAAAATAGTATTAAAATAATTGATGAAATAATGATAACTTTTTTAATTAGAGTTGGCAATGTGAATACGTGCCGCAACACATTCCGTGATTCACACTGTGACAATGTCATGTCACGAGTATCTACTCTTTTTTCCCCTAGTACAAAAGTAACATATAATTAATTATCTATGATTAAAATTTCTATATCTCGTAACGTACAATATGATCGGATTTCTATAGCATTGTAATTAATAGTAGTTTAATTTCACTTTTTTTAACTAAACCAAGAGTAGTTATTTATCTCAGTATGTTAAATATTGATTCTACTTAAGATTTGATAATCTAACATTAAAAGTTATATTAACAAGGTGACAGATCTAATTTTATTTATTTATCTATCTTTACTTGTTGAAAAGAGACAATTTAAAGCTTCAAGTTGACTTCAGTACATCTTGGACCCGTGACTTGAATTACAGATCTTATCAACCAGTCCATACTGATAAAAAAAATAATAATTTTTAATACGTAATTAATTGTGCAGAAAATTAGAAGGAGTAAAAATAGGGAAAAGAGATATAAAAATAAAGATTAAATATGTTCTTTTTCTTTATACTATAAAGAAGTTGATTTTTATTTTTAATCCAAATTTTATATTTTTTTTAATTAATTAACTATTGAAATGGGTCATTATCATTATTATTTTTTATCATAACAAACAAATTTTAAGCATTGACTGTATTATATTATAACATTCACGTTAGCAGTTAGCAATGAATCGGCATGAAATATTTTAATATTTTAATTCACATCGAGAATCTGTTTGTCAAGTAAAAAAATTGACAACAACACATTTCAATAATTTTCTTACTACAAGTATGAGGAGGTTTAAAGTTTTGATTATGAATGAAAATCAATTCTTTGTGTAAGTAAAGAAAGAAAAAACATATTTAACTCTTAAAAATAAATATGCTCCTATACATTGATGATATTTTATTTATTTGTGAAGAAAAATTGCAAAATATCATAGTGTTGGAATTTGTTCTATGTTTAGAAATTACAAGTTAATATCTTTGAGAGCAAATTAAGGGAGGTTGGGGTGAATAATATTCTCTTAGATAGATATGCTGCCATTTTGAATTGTAAAAAAATGTCAATATCTTTAACATATAGAGGCATTTCAATAAGAGAAAATTTAAGAAGAATGAGGATGAGGGATAATATAATCAAAATATAAAAAAGATATCAATGCACTTGAATGTTGAATGGTAGAATCCTAACATTTCCATTTGCAGATAGAGTTTGCTTGATTGAATCAATTATTACTGTACTTCTTTTATTCTTTTTTATCTTTCTTCCTAACTCCAAAATTTGTGATAAAGAAAATTACAAAAATTCAAAATACAATAGAGATAGATAACAGAGAAAAAGAAAATATAGGGTGAAATGGATAACAATTTGTAAGCGCACAAAATTTGAAGGATTATGTATAAAAAAGATATAAAAAGGTTGGATGAAGCATTACTTGTAAAATGTAAATGAAAGAATGCAATTAAAAATATATGAGGATTAAAGACGCATAAACAAAAACACTCATTTTAAATATAATTCGGAATTGTTTCTATAAAGAGGCTGAATATCTCCTAACGAGTATTTTTCTCTTGTGACTCTTGACTTCTAGATCCTTTTGTTGTCCGTATACACCAAAGCTCACATTAGTTGCTAAGGGTTTCGTGTTCAATAATCCTCTCTCTTCCTCCAAAAAATCTCTCCTATGTGTCATGGGGTCTACCTCTATTTATACTATTCTGTTGGGCTTTATGCTTCACGAGGGTTAGCGTGAGTCCAATGACCTCCTGACTATGTTTAATTATCCCTAATTTGTCGTTAGCTTTAACAAGTGTTTGATGAATAATGACTGGGAGGCTGGCTAATTATCCGAATAGTCGAATGGTCGGTTAACCATTAATGGTAGAAAGACTTGAAGAAAATATGTGGAATTGAACATGAAAAAAATGAATTGATAATAAAGGAACAACAATAAATAAATAAATAACTAAAAATAATATTATACTTATAATTTTTCTTGTAATATTTAATTTTTAATCACATTATTTCATCTAGTATTTTGTATTTCTCTTAAATTATATAAAGTAATTTTTTACATTATCCAAACATCATTCTATGTACGCTTTAATATGACAAACAAAACAATAATTATATGCTACATTAAAATTAATATATTTTTTCTTAGAATCATGTCATTATTTAAAAACTAATAATTATTAATCAGGAGCCTAGAATATAGTGTATATTACGCGTTTACGGTACACTCAGGATATTTAAATAATTGTATTGGATAAGACGAACATTACGACAAAGAGGGAAGGATAGGGAGGAATATAAGAGGGTTGAATCAAATCAATGTCTCTATGAAAACAAAAATTGTTGATTATTTAATATTATTGCTATTTAAAAACAAGAAAAACATCTGAAACTTAATTTTCTTTTTAAAAATTAGTAACAAGAACGAAGTCTCTCAGATCGAGTGCATCATTCACAGATCTATTGCTTACTTAGCTGGAATTTGTGGGTGTCTAGAAACTCACATCTAATGGGTGCCAAATGCATTAGTTAATTGGGGGTATTGGAAGAACATTTAAATAATCACATTTCGATATTTCGAAAAAGAAAATTCCTCCTAACACTATGACCTCCATTGTGATAACTCTATAGTACAATCCTTTAAAGTATCTTCAACACAAATATTTGTGTGAGTTGCTTTACATTTTTTTTTATTCAAATAAGTAGCATTATTTAACTAATTTGTACCCATAAAAAATCTTTTTTTACTCAAAATTTGATATTAGTTAAGTTAAAATACTTATATAAGTAATTATCAAAAAAACAAAATTTAAGTCTAAATTTAATTTTGTAATGTAAAATAAGTTTATAAAGTGATATTTACAGTCATTTATAAAAAAAAAATAGCTAATAAAGAAGGTGAGGATGATTAATTTGAGAATAATTTAGAATGGTAAATGGAGCCAAAATTAGTTTTTGCATGACAAATGGGCCGAAAAAGAGAACCTAGCCGAGGTTGTACAATAATATGATGAGTATTAATACTTTAGTAAGTGAGATGGGGAATGAAATAATGACATTTGGGTTTAGAGTTTATGTGGAGGAGAAATTTATATCATTGAGAAATTAACCAAATAAATAGTTAGATATCATCTTAAAAACTACAAAAATATTGGTATTTAAAATAATTTCTATTATTAATAAAAATTTATAAAATAGTTTCTAAATTGGTATGTAACCTTTAGCTACCAAGATTTTAGCTACTTACTACTATATATTCTAAATCAGTCTATATTAGTCTTTTAAAGACTAATTTAGAATCTAAAATATTAGTATCTAAAATCTTGGTAGCTACTTTAGATATACCAATCTAAAAACCATTTTATAAATTTATATTAATAATATAAACCACTTTAGATACTAATAATTTTTTAATCCCTAAAATAATATCTAATGTAGTCAATATAGTGACTAATTATTTTTAGTCTATAAATTTGGTTATATTAAGTTATTTTCTTGTAGTGATTGTTATGCACTCCCAAACAAAACAATATGTCAATCAATTTAATATTGTGCAATTTAATATTGTGCAATTATCTGTTAAATAGAAGATGATCTCGAAGAACATGTGGATGGTTGTTATTTGGATCTTGTGGAATCATAAAAAAAATATACTTTTCTAAAATAGTGTGTCAAATTCTATTAAGGTATTTACTTTACATTTGAACAACTTAAGTGTTGGGGTTGGATAACAAATAAAAATTCTAAAACTAAATACTTTTATTTTGACTGGTGTTTGCCTCTTTTGGTATGTCTTAAAACCTAGTGAGGTACCATTGTTATGGGGTAACTTTGGTTAGGAGGAGAATTGATGTAGACAACGATAGCATTAGCAATCTACACCTTGCCCATAATAATTGTATGAGTGGTGATATATTTACACCTTGCACAATAATAAACATGCACTTGACAAACAAATAAATTAATATTTTAATTATATATAACTTATTTTTTTAATTTAAAACATTATTATATTATTATAATGGTTTGTCAAGTATATGTATTTTACTTTTTAAGTGTCAACAAAATCTTTTCCTAATGGCATAGTGTTGTATATATGTTTGGGGGAATGGAAATGGCTTACATATATGTGTGGTTGGGGTGTTATTGAGGTAAACAAACCATGACCAATTGGAATAGGGAAACCAAATCCATTGCTGAATATTAGTATACATGTTCTTGTACTGGATTGACTTGTTGTAAGGTATTTTGCTGGAAAACCAATACACATAAAGGTAGATGGTTAATCTAAAGATACAAATCATAACTTGCATCCAAAACGTGAAGGAAAAAGTACAGGAGATTTGATGTGAGTTGATTTTAAGATTGTTTATTTGATTAGTGACACTTTACTTAGATTTAGATTTTAGGACAAATATAAGTGAGAAGCCTAAGGAAAATTCCCACTGGACATTAACTTAACAAGTGTTAAGTGTGAAGGTTCATTTCCATTAGGCCAAAGGAAAAACACAATTAATGGCGAGAATGAATGACAAATATAGGTGCGGAATTTAAGAAAACACAAGGTGAGCAATACATGGACCGAATTGAATTAAAGGAAGCAAAAACAAGAACACAACATATTTTGGAATTGAAATGGAATGGAAAAGGATGAGTGAAAGGAAACTTAGGAGATATGGAATTGTGAAAGGAGCACGCCACTTGGATGGTGAATCCAAGATAAGTGTAGATGCTGCCACTTGAGAGCTCACAAGATAAGACCAATTTAGGAGGAGAATCTCTCACCCACAATTCTAACACAATTTGTGTATAGTAACTTTACTCTTCATTCAACATATATAATACATTAGGTAGGCTTCCTATTTATAGGTGAAGGAGCCTTGGAGAATAAGCTACAGGAGTAGGATGGGAAAAGGGAAAAAATGGACAACCATAGGGTTTGACTAAGTCAATCCCGTATTCTAGGCTTATCCTTATAGAAATTAGGTCCAAATGCCTTCAAATGGGCTAGGAACAAGCTAAAATGTTACCCACACCCCCTACTATGCTAAAGACACTTTATTCTAGCTTATTTCTACTATTTGGACCCCTACAAATGAGCCTAACTTATTTACAACCTTTTCTAATTGTTTAAGAAGACTAGCAGGAAGAACTTTAGGTGCTCTGGTCCTTGTCCATTCCTCCTACTGATGAGGTCTTCCCTTGATTGTTGAAATGACCCTTCATAGTTGGCATCCTTGGTCATCTTCTTGTAGATTTGGGTCGTATCAGGATTGAACCATGGAAATGTAACAAAGGAGAATGATCTAGCAATTTAATGTATGTGTTGTGTTATTTGCTTTGAAACAAGTAAGGCTTATAATGGGTTAGTGTTGTGTTGTTTGTTTTGAAAGCCCGGAAGGTATGCTTCATAAGTTTAAACTTACAGATGGTGAAGGTTTCTTGACACTTATATACAGGTTGGGACACTCCTGAAGTGTCCCTTTTTTATTCATTTAGTCTTTTGCCGGTAAAAAAAAGCAATTTAATGTATGATACAAAACTAAAGTTTTTCAAGAATGGCTCAGGCGTCTCTTTCTAATTTTGGGCCTATTCTAGCTTTGTTATAGTAAGGGGATGTGGTTAGCATGCACTACAAGAAAATCATGAATTAGAAACCAATTTTAGAGACAAAAAATAATTAGTTGTTATAGTGACTAAGTTAGAGACTAAAAATATTTTTGGTTTCTAAATTAGTTTCTATTATTGTTAAATGGTTTATAAATTGGTATCTAATTAGCAACCAAGGTTTTTGCTACCAAATTTTTGTGACCTGGTGCGGCGGTGGTGTGGATCTGGTGCGTGAGCGATGGTGGTTGTTGAGGCACGGAGGGCGTGCGGCGTCTCTGCTCACGGACCCTAACCAGACGACGACGGTTTAACAACCGTCTCTACTCTTGGGGCGCGACACGGCAACGACGACGGTGCTCCGGCAGCAGCGACTCTCTGTCTGGCTCCTGCTGCTGCACACGGTTCTTCTTCAAGAACTCAGGTAACTTTTTCTGGTTAGTTTCTGCTGATCGGATCTCTGGTGTGTAAACGAGCCAAAACTCTGATACCAGTTGATGGGGAAAAACGCATGCGGAAGCAAAACATACAATCACTAATCAACTGCAAAAAATAAACAACACAAGATTTAACGTGGTTCAGTAGCCAATCTGCAACCTACGTCCACAAGCAACTAATTAGGTTTCTGTTTGTTACAATTTTATTACAAATACAAAGATCTCTTAAATAGAGAATATAAAGGGAACACAATAATTAAGCTCACTTACTAAAACATGGTGTCTAGTCAGCCCAACCAAATTGGTCCTGACTTCACACTCAACAAAGAGCACCACTATATACGCATGTCATGCAGAACAACACGGTATTCCATTTCAAGATTTTTCACTGTGCCTAATCGATTATGCATGAAAAACACATAGGACTTAATCGATTATGTCCTAAAAAATAGTTGATAATCGATTAAGCATAGAACATAATCAATTAACCTCTATTTGTAGGAGGATAATCGATTATGTAGTGTGTGTTAAAATAGACATAATCGATTATGCTATTCAGATATTCAGCATAATCGATTAGGTTCTTTTTTTAAGAGAAGACATAGTCGATTAGGCTCTTAAAAACATCGATTATGTTGTTTTTTAAGGTAAGCATAATCGGTTATGTTCATCTTTTTTTCTAGATTTTCCAATTTTTGTTTTATATGATTTTTCCTTTGAATTTTTAGGTGTTTTTTTTGTTTTTATTCTAATTTAATATTCTGTTTGTATTTATTTTTATAAATATGAAAAAAATATTTTTTCTTACTAATCATAATTAATAAAATACATTTGAAATTATAACTATTATTTTATTAATCTTATTCATATTATATTATTCAGAATTTAATTATATATTATAGTAATCTAAATTTTGATTTATTAATAAGAACAGAAAATCCATTTAAATATTTAAATTCTAAAAATATAAATAATAGAATTCAATTATATATTATAATAATCTATATTTTTATTTATTAATGTAATTATTAATTTTTTTATTAATGAGTATCCATTTTAATATTAAAAATTTAGAATAATTATATTTTTTTTTATATTACACTATTGAATTGAGATATGATTTAAATTAAAAATATATATGTAATTACTTTTTATGAATCTTTTAACAATGAGAATCCATTTTAATGATTCAAAATTAAAAATTATAAATATTTGTTGTTATAAACATTTTAATTTTTTATACTATATCCTTTTTCATGTTAAACATTGTTAAAATTGTTATTTAATATTCAGATTTTGATGTTACTGATTATTAATATTCCTTTCCTATATCATAATATTCTTAAATTTTAAACATACACAAAAATTTTCTTACCCATAATAATAATAATAAAAATCATCATCGCATATGAATAAAATACTTGATATATATATAACGTAATATAATAAAAAATAAATAATATAATACAAATTATTTTAATTAACTAAAATGTGCTTTAAATTAATTAATATTTCATTTTTCTATTCTTTTATATACAAAGGTAAAATTGTAATCTTACAATTTACACTATTAAAAATAATTTAAAATACATATCACATCACTCACGTATTTCAATAAACTTTTCTCACACATTTACTCTAACATATTCAAATCCAAACACACTCAACTTTCTTCACATTTTCTTATCAAATCTTCACACTTTCACTTTTCCACACCCTTATCTTTTCACCATCAATCCAAACAAAACATTAGGGTTTGTTTGTTTGTTTCTAGGAGAAGAAATGGATAAATGAAAGTATTGAAGGAAAAGTTGGAAAAATAAGAAAAAAAATGTTAAAAAATCACAAAAAAATTCATTTCCATTCTTTCAAAATTTCTTTGGTGATGTGAAGAGATTTGTGAAGATATTTTTTTAAAAAATTAATTATATATAAAAGTTATGTTTTAATATAAATATAATGCTTAATATATATTGTTATATTATAATAAAATGAATAATTAAAATAATAAATAAAAAAATTAATTATTAATATGTATTTTTATTATTATTTATTAATTTTAAATTTACTTTAATTTTAAAAAAATTATAATTATTTTAAAATTATTATATCTATCAAGTCATTCACAAACTTTCACACAATCATCACATTATTTACAAACTTTAATAAACTTTTTTCACAAATCTAAACTAACCTACTCTAATCTAAACAACTTCAATTTATTCTCAAATCATTAATCTACTCTCTCAAATCTCCTCTCCAATCCAAAAACACACGTGTCTCTTTAAAATTCCTATTTAAGTGTAATCAGTTTTTTGATATTTTTTTTGGGACATACATTTGTGTTCTCTATTTAATATACTTATTTACTTTTTACTAGAAAAAAAAGGTTATATGATTTACTATTTATGATGAATAGGTACCATAAAATTTATTGTATACTCTGAGTATTGAACTAAATGATCATAAAAATTATGGTAACGAATTCAATTAAATTATTACTTAATGAGTGAAAAAATGGTTTAGGATGGAATGATAGGGTTTTTTAATAAATGAGTGGCAACAAAACCTAGTTGGATTGGGAGAGTGTATCTGCACCGACACCAAATTCTTCTCCAAAAAATCTGATTAGCAATGTGCAACTTTCGGTTTTGGAGGGAAATATTATAGTGGCATCTCTTCTGTCCTACCAAATTATTGTTTCCTAAAGGCAGTTTATGAATGTAGAGGTTGTGGGAATTCTGTGGCAGGGATGGACCCCACCACTTTATATGGTTCAATTTCTAACCAAATGGACTTCTCAATCTCTTCCTCTCACAATGTTCAATCCTTTGACCTTCCTTTCTTTCTTTTTCGCCTTCCCCAAACGCAAACCACTCTTTCCCCACTCACTAACTCCTTTCATATTTTTCCTCACATTCAACGTTTTTAATTGGTTCAAGTATTAACGTCATCCCAAAAATATTATTTTCTAAAAACTAAATTTCAATTATAAAATTAATTTATAAAATAAAATTTATATTTACTTATATATCATAAAATGTTTTTTATTTTTATTAATATAAATAAAAAAATATACTTTAAATCAAATCTAATCTTATAAAATCTACTTCAAAAAAGTTTTCACATTCTTTTACAATTAGTTTTCACTAAACTGAGATATTTTTAATCAAATTACTAATTCAGGTAGATTTTTTAAAATTAGAATTATATATATATATATATATATAAAATTCACTATGACTAAATCGTCATCTAATTAATGATTTTATTATTCTTTTCAGTAATAATTTAATTGAATTCGTTATTATGGATGGTTATACATATTTTTTAAATAAAAATTTTCACGTTAGACATCACTATATAATTTGAGATCTCAGTTAGGTTAACATCTTAAGTAACAACAATCTTTTATCATCACATGAAAAGAATATTATTAAAAAAAAAATATGGGGGACTAGATCAAAACTCATATGTTAACAAAAATGATACATACATAAACTATACCTATTCATAAAGAATTATAAGAACAGACTAGATGGATGGAAGTCTATTATACCAATGAAAAGATTCTCTATGAATAAATCCTAAATTAACCAACTTATCAGCACACACATAACCTTCACGAAAAATATGTCCTAAACCTAATTTTCCACAGTAATTAAGACAAGTATTCCATCGAAACATCCAAGGAACATTTGTCCTAGTAGTAAACGCAGCACAAACCAAAGCATAATCACATTTCAGACAGACATTAGTAAGCATCATCTTTTGAGCTTCCTCCATAACATGTATAACTTCATAAAACTCAGCAACCAGAGCAGTTTGAACTTCAAGAAACGCAGAAAATACTCCAATAAATTCATCCATACTCCCACGGAAAATACCTCCACAAGTAGCAAGACCAGGATATCCCCTAGCAGCCCCATCAATGTTAATTTTAACCCATCAGCCTGGTGAAGAAAACTGTCATCTAACAGGAAGAGGACGTAGAACTTTACCAGTACGAGTGTTAATACCAAAAAACTTGAGCACGTTGAAATCAAACATATCATTCTTCATTAAAGCTTTAGACGAATTACTCACTAGACAAGTTAAATCTTTAATAACCAAAATAGTCATAGAAACTTCAATCTTATCCTGAAAACAAGCATAATTCCTCATACGTCATATCATCCAAATATAAAAAGTTATCACAACAAGCTTAATCAATTTAACCTATCATCACTCTTAATAAAAGAAAGAGGATCAACCTTATTAGAGAAATGAGAAGTAGGAAAAATGTGTCAAACCCAACTCCAAATACATATAATATTAGAACATTTAAAAAATAAATGTTAAATAGATTCATCGTACTTTAACGATTATATTTTTTTTAAAATAAATTGTTGGTTAAGTAAGAACTCCTTTTTTTATTCTTTTAAAAGAAGTGAAACTTAAGTGATGACTTTTTTTTACTTTTGTACTTTCTAATTATATATGTACACTACAAGAAAATCATGAAATAGAAACCAATTTTTAGAGACTAAAAATAATTAGTTGCTATAGTGACTAAATTAAAGACCATTTTAGAGACTAAAAAATTATTGGTTTCTAAATTAGTTTCTATTATTGTTAAATGGTTTTTAAATTGGTATCTAATTAGCGACAAATGTTTTTGCTACCAAATTTAGAAACCGTTTAACAATAATAGAAACTAATTTAGAAACCATTTTTTTTGTTAGTTTCTAAAATGGTCTCTAATTTAGTTCTATAGTAACTAATTATTTTTTGTTTCTAAAATTGATCTTTATTTCATGTTTTTCTTGTAGTGGTAGTTGTATTTTAATTCGAAAACATTATTTTATATTCATATAAACTAATTATAAATATATTAATTAAAATTTTACAATTTATATTTTTTAATTATAATAGTGGTATTTTAAAGCAACGATGTTTAATTATTTTAAGATGTAGTTAATTTATTTTTAAATGATTTTTTAAAAAATAAACTTGGTCTTTTTAGATTGATTTTTATTAATGTAATTTGAAACAGCTAGACAAAATAGGGGAAAAAATCATGATAAATATATTGAATTAAGTAGAAATTACACATGTGTAATACCTTTAGTGAAATGATACGATAAAATTATCATGAGAGTTTGTTCTATAAATTAATCATTAATCTTTGTCTTCTAAGTTTTCGTTATGTTTTTGTTGGGAAGGTCTTTCTCATGTTCAGAGGTTAAACTATTATTTCCATATTTTAGATAGGGTTGACAACAAGGCGAAGATGGGGTTAGATTATTTTATCTTCATCTTTGAAGTAAAAATTCACCCATTCTTATTAATATATAGATATGAAATTTTTATCTCATCTTCATCTTCATTGACAAACATGTATATTCCACGCCCTTATTTTATCATTATAAATATGAATTAAATATTTTTAAAAAAAATCACAACAAAAGAAACATGATATTATAAAATATTCAATGTCAAAAGAATATATTTTTTTTTTCTCCAATGAAAAATACTAAGAGAGAAATTATAATTGTATAAATATTATTAAAGTATCAAATAACAACAGGATAAATGTGAAATAATGATAAAAAAGAGTTTAAATGATCAAATAAATAATTATAGTGCTAGGGATGGTAAAAAAATATTATATGTATAAGTTGTTGAATTGTTATAAGTTGTGATGATGATTTACAATTAAAAAAAAATAAGAGAGTTTAAGACTAGAGTAATCAACATATTTTTATTCATGTTGGTGTGTATTTGAAGAGCTTCTACCATATATTAATAATGACGTTAGGTGGGTTGTAGATTTTCATGTCACATTAAATGTTAATTTGATAAGTACAACATAAAAGTATTACCATTTATAAAATTGTAGACTTATGTCTCATTAGTATCTAGTTCTTGTGATTATATTGTATAGTGCATTGGATGTATAATATGATGGAGAAAATCAGAACTAAATATTTCTTCAGGGTATAAATACAAAATGGATACTGCGGAAACAATAAGCAGATAAAAGAAAAAAAAACATAATAATGATACCAAAATTTTTTAAGGTGGAGAAACTTTTCCAACTTGAGAAATAAAAATTCACTGACCTAATCCAGAAAATGTCTTCAATGTGAATGAAGTAGAGTTACAATATTTGTTTTTCTATGATAACACTTAATCTCACCCAACAAGGATGAAATACAATGTCTCTCTAGTCTTTCACTAGAATTTCTAATATCACATTATGGTGGATATCAATTTTCCCATTTACTCTCTATATTGCTCTTCTCACTTGTTTACCTTTCTCTTGCTCACAAGTTCTCTTTATTTAGAAAATGTGAGAAAGACTTCTTCATAAAGAGATAATGGATAATTAATGCTCGTCATATTTTCAAGTTACCTTAAAAATACTATCTTCAACTTTCTAAGTTGAACTTCATAAGTCTTCAAGAGAAATATAATTCTAAGACTTTCGAATGTCCATCATTGAATATACTCAATGGATCAATACTCTTTTAATCATGATTATGCATGCTAATTATGGCTCATCAATAACAAGACTCTGAGTATAAATAGTTACAAGAGATAAAATAAAATGTACATAATTAATATAACATTAATAGCACCTAAATGCCAAATACTTACTTAAGGGGTTGAAAAATCCTTTGCACCGATAACTAAAGTTCAAACATTAGAAGAAGGAGAGAGGAAGAAAAACCATGATTGAAAAACTTACCGAAAAGAGGAATAATTTTATTTAAGTATAGGTCTCAATTTTTTTTTAGTTCTCGTGACATTATGAATTTATGATTTATCTATTTTTATATGTATTATCGTAAATCTTTGTTCGTTATATATATATGATACATGTGAATTGACCTAATTAATTTAACTAAACAAAGACTAATGTTTATTAATTTTATTCATGATATTAAATGTGATGTGTGAAAAATATTATACCCCTACTTAAATTTCAATATTTCACTGTTTACTCAGAGATGGTTAAGAAAGAAAGAAATGAATCAAAAAGTTAGATTACGATGACAATGTAGACTAAAGAGATACAGGAAAATTTCCAAATATAATTTAGATTTCAAAAATAATGTTCAATATTATATTTTTATATATTTTTGTGAGATAAATTTAAAAATAAGTTTAAAAAAATTAAATTTGATTCAGATTAAAAAAAAAGTCTATATTTTATTAATACACACAACCCATTTCTATCACTTTTTCAAAAAGTTGTCGACAAATTTTAATATAGAAAACCATATTAATAACTTATAAATAAACATATTTTAGAATTTGAACCTCGAGATCTCAAAAAGTAAATCACATAATAAGGATATATCTAATTATATATATATATATATATATATATATATGAAAAATGCTTTTTTAACACTTTAAAAAAAATACATTCACTTAGTAATCCACTTTAATAATATAATAATATATATTAGAAATTTAAATTAAAAAATAAAACAAATATTTTTAGAATACTATTGTTCAGGATGTGAATGACTTTAAATATGTATCTCGAACACCACACACAAATTGATAAGGAAGAGGTTGAATCTATTCGAAGTATAACAACGTTTGATCAGTTCCTGCACTGCATGTACCTTATCTCCCCAACTTTATATTCGATTCTCATCATTGTTAAAAACTGTTTCTGCACCTTTAACACTGTATATATATGTTTCATATCTGTTTCATCACGCTTTTTTATGTGGATGCTAAATATTTTAAGATTTAGAATTTAGGGTTTTTTAGGGTTTAATGATCCAAGTTTTTCTTTTCTCTTTTCATTTTCATACAAACATATGCTGCACTGTGAGTTATGGGTGCAAATAAAGCTGGGTGTTGACTTCATCAACATGGATTTGATTCCCTTTGTCAGCATTATTATTTGTTGACTACTATGTTGGGTACATAGAAATGCATGTAATCATAGTGGCACAGACATGAATCTCCCACATTCTCTAAAGAGTAGCTAGACATAGCAGAAGAACATAAATTTGGGCGGTTATTATAATGGAACATATTGACTTAGGATTCATGTGATAGCATGATGAGGACATTGTATTGTAGCTCGAATGTTGCTGCAGCTGGGGACCCTGAGTTGTGGCTGAAATCCATTTAGAATAATAATTGAGTTAAAAGGTTATGGCAGCGCATGCTTATAGAAGGACCCTCCACTAAAATCAGATTATAACATGGACAAACTATGGCCTGCGCCACCGTTAGTGTTGTATTATTGTTCTCTTGGAACTGAGTGGTCGTTAGTTAAGCTTTTATATGATCTTTATTAGTATTAGTATTTTCATGATATTCATCTATATTCTAATAACTTAAGTTTGTCTTAAATAGATTTTTCATAATTTTTTTATTATAAATATGTTTTTGTTCATGTACTATGAGATAAATTAATCTAAATTTTAGATTTTTTAAAATAAGGAAACTATTTGAATGATGCTTTACAATTTTTTTATATCACAAACAAATTTTTAATGTAGATTGTATTATAATATTGTAACATCTACGTTAACAATAAGTTAACGGGCAAGCTTGAACTCAATAATTTTTTTACTACAAGT
This sequence comes from Phaseolus vulgaris, assembly GCF_000499845.2. Classification (NCBI taxonomy): domain Eukaryota; kingdom Viridiplantae; phylum Streptophyta; class Magnoliopsida; order Fabales; family Fabaceae; genus Phaseolus; species Phaseolus vulgaris. Next base: position 40,473,552 of record NC_023759.2, read on the forward strand.
ATCTAGAAGGTCTAAAGTTTGAACTAGGAAAAAAAATCAATTTCGTGTAAAAGTAAAAGAACGAAAAAACATATTTAATCTTTGATTTCAAAAAAATTATACTAAATTTATTTTAAAGATAAATTTTGATTATAATTTCGATAATGTGTAATTATTTTTAATCAATATTATTTTATCTAATTTCTAGTTGTGGAACATGAGATGAAAATGTGTAGGGGCTTGATTAGTTGATTATGCTAAAGTTGTATATCCTTCTCTAATGGACATCCTACTCCATTGGAAGGGAACAATTGCGGACTTGTGTGTTAGTGTTTAGATTGTTTTTTGTGGACTGTTGATCTTAATTGTTATATTACATGTTTCTTTAATTCTAAAATGATATCATATTAAAATTAATATATATTAATTATGTCAAGAAAGGTTGACTTTATGATTGTTACTTCGACTTCATAAAATTAACCCTAACAAAACATCAAACCAAAAACATAAACAAAAAAAATTCATGTTATTCCACTAACTATTACTTTTTTTTTATCGAAAACAAATTAAATAAATAAAAGTATTTACTCTTATATAAAAAAATATTCCACTTTAAAGAAAATGAAAATCCTACATCAATTATGCAGGATGTTAACGGTTCTACAATTGTCCTGCATTAATTAACTCTTAACCTAACCAACATTCAATTAACCTAACAAACATTCAATTGTGACATACTCCATAAAAAACGAACAGTCAGCCTATCCTTTTCCTAACTGCATTGAAAATGTAAAAAAACTCTTTGATATATTTGTTAGAATCCACGTCGATTATGACATTTTATTATATATGAGTAATTGTAAATTTCATTCCATTAATCGGTTTTATTGATTAAATTAGACTTAAAACTAAACTTTTTAATAATATTTTATACCACAACAAAAACTTTGGCTAGAAATTCATATTCACCCTTTCACTTTTCTGCATATGGATTCAAGTATTGTTGATTTATATCCACCTCGCACGGAGCCCCTCCACTTCAACAATATTGATTCTCCTACACATTATCACATGCAAAATTTCCAGCAAGATGAAAACTCACTAAAATCTCTTCAATCCTGCTAAACAGAAAGAGAAGCAGTAGCTCTGTACATATAACAGAAAAGAAGATATCCAGTAAAAAAGTAGCCCCTTGTTTACCAATATATGCATCTAAGGACTACCCCTTTTTGCCCCCAACCCGAAACACCCACATTTGATTGTCCACCAAAAACTTAACTTTCATACTTTAGATACATGTTCTAGGACACATGCAATATTCTTAATATGAAAAAACAATCTTTGGTATTTTGTTTGTTATCCATACGCAAGTTCTCAATTGCGCTCCACACAAAATGTCCTCTCCATCTATTATTCCATTATTAAATATCATTTTATTCCTTTGTTTTCAAATGTCTCTCACCACTGACTCACATGACTTTCCATATCAAGTTTTCAGTTGTGTTTAAGTTTTCCATTATGAAATGATAAAAAATTTATCGGACGACTTTGCATTCAAAAAATAAGTGATTGGTATATTCTTCTTCTTTCTACTCATAACACATCTCTTAATCAAGTTCAATCTCCAAACAAAATGGTAGCTTTACGTATCACTTTTAATTTCCATATGATTGAATAACAACCAGATGTTTCCTCCTTATCTTTTTTATTTATAATTGCATAGGTTGATTTATCAGTATAATGCCCTTCTAGCTCTGCTTTCCACTTCCAACTATCACTCACATCTTTTGAGGGTTTAAGATTTTCTAACTCTTGTAAACTCCATGAACTTACCTAGTATATATACTATTGTCTTAGCTAGTAAGAGACAATATTGAATCATGCCTTTTGCAATTAAGGTAAAAGTATAGGAGTTGGCATATGTTGTTGGATCTATCAGATTAAATTCATTAGCTTTTAGGGGCTCATTTTTTTTCTTTTCTTAGAATTATCTCTATAGGGATGAGGACCAGTTAGCTCTTTTTTTCATGTTTTTACATCTTTGATAAGACTATCGTTTTGTTTGTATGATTTTAGGCTGCTTTTGGATTTGTTTTTTTTTTTAAGATTAAGTAAGAAACATAACTTTGTGTATAATATGGTTGGAACATTATTAAAATCTCCACATTTATTTATTTTATTCTTTTGCTAATAAAAAAATAGAAGTTGCCATAGATTTATAGAGTTAAAAGAGGCTGCTATAATACAATTTTGTTGTAAAGAATTGAAAAATTACATTTATGCAACACCAAATTCTACATTGCATTTTCTTTATTTTTTATTCTTCTCTTTTATTTCAACCAATCTTCGAGACACAGATTTGGTTTAAGGTGTGATTTGCGTGTCAATGAATATAGACGAACTAAAATGAAGTCTTAATTGGTGACTTGTACAAAGGATTTGATATGATTTGGTGACTTGTTTTCGGTTGGTCTAGTAGGAAGTTTTTGACAAATTGTAAGGGCACAGATGGTGTTTTGTTTTATTTTGCTCAGTATAAAGGTTAAATCGCTGATAAAAAAAGTTTATTAAAATAGTTTTTATTTATTTATTTTTTCTTGCCGATAAAAAAATAAATAAAAAATTTGTTCTATGAATGATTTTACTCAAACTATGACTAGGCTTTGAATTGACGAGGGAACGTGTGATGCAATTTTTAGTGTGAGAGTGTCATAAATAAATTAGTGCAACAACATTTATAGGGACATTTTAGTGTTAGAAGGATAGATTATTTGGTGAGGCAGTTGAAATATTTGATGCAATCTTATGAATCAAAGTTTTCAGTAACGGCTTGATTTATAGAAAATGATGAAAATGAAAAATTAAAATTAATAATTTAAATTTAATTTATATTTTGTTGTGTTAAAGTAAGGCCCTCAATTTTGTTGGGAGCTTGTTGTCAACAACGTCCTCCCCTTCTTTTCATGGCTTTAGTGGCTATTAATGCAACAATTTCACACACATTATTTGTCCAAGCCTGTGGGTAATTAATTTTCAATGTAAATAATTTTTTTTCAAGAAGAAAACTTGAATCATAATGTGTATCTTTCAAGTTTGCAAGAGGTTTGAGCTAATAAGTTATTAGCCCAAGACGTTTTAGCACTTGAAAAGGTTGACAATATCCTGCAAAAAGTTTGATTATTGATTTTTAAAAAGATTTAATGTGTAATATATAAGTATAGTAAAATTGAGTAGTTTTAGATTAAAAGTCATGAGGTAAAATGTTAAAGTCTAAAAAATTTAAAATGTTTTATATGTCAAGTGATATTATTAGAACTAATTATTACACAAAATATATTCTGTTTGAAAATTTAAAATTTTATCATAATTTTATATTTAAAAATACATTAGTAATTAATTAATTAAGAAAGAAATGTGTATTTAAATCAATTTATTAAATTTTAAACAATGTTCTGAGGTTAGTTTGAAAACTAACTCTGGAAAGTTAAAACCTACACTTTTTTTATCGGCAATAAAAATAAATAAATAGAAACCACTTGATTTAACTCTTATACATAAATACATGACAATAAATTCTTATTAGATCGCCTACCTACCAACTTAGCTAAGGGATTACCACACCAAACACTATCCAACCTTAATGAATCAACCTCATACAAGCCATATGATTTAAAACCCAACTAGAATACGGAAAATATGCAGAACGAGACTTTGCATGAATCCAAGACTATATCTTAACTTGCACCGAAGCGAACACTTCAGACACATCTATCACTCCGCTATTAAAGACGATCGAATTCCTAAAATTCCAGATTTCGCTCACTATGCCAACCCAATGAAAACCTACACTATATATTTGTTTTTTTTTCTTTCTTTTGCAACATATATTATCATGATTGAGCTCCATTCCAACCATACCACTTTATCAATTTAATGAGTAAATTCTGATTCGATAACATCTCTAATCCAATAACTAGTTCGGACCACTTATATCACTATTTTTTTGTCCAATCGGATAGACCAACTCACATGAACACTTGATATTCACCATAAATTTGCAATTGCAAAATTTGTTCGCTGTTCAAGTTGAAATTTAACAATGATTTCAAGATGTGTGGTTCCTAAATTTCACAAGGTTGACCATTCATACACGATTCATACATAATTATAATTATAATTTATAATGTGATATATGATATTGAAATATTTCTGAAATACCTATTTATTTATCTTTTGTTTATTGATAAAAAAATGTGGGTACTTACATCTTTAAAAAATATTACTTATGAACTATTATAAAGACTTACTAGTACTGTTTTTCTTTTATTAGATCTGGTTTACTAGTTTCAAAAACACGTGATCTTTCTTCGAAAAATTTATTGTTAAGTTTATGTTTTCTATAAATCTACACATAATTAAGATGATAAATAATATAACAATGTATTAAAAATATACTCTAAGCCTAACTCAACCCTATAAAACCAGCTTATGAGGTTGAAGTTTGCACCCACTTATATACAATGAAAGGTTCTAATATCTAGTCGATGTGAGATCTCTAACACACCTTCATCATGCCGAGACTGTCAACTCGTACGTGAGACTATATATTATGAGTGGTCTGATAGCGGTCCGATAGCGGGTGACCTGATAAGTCCAACAAATACTCGTTAGAATAGGTTCGAAATGACTCTGATACCATATTAAGAAGTGAATTTTAAGTATTTTCATTAGTTAAAAAGATGAAAGAAGATTTGAGTTCCGAGTTTCAAATTGCATTCCGAGTTTCAAATATCAATGCAATGTATAGGGACAAATCTCTATATATTTATCATTCTTCAACAAGTAATATTTAAATCAATGTGCTAGTTCATAAAAAAAATTGATTTTCGTTTTGAAATATTATTTTCTTACAAATTACTATTGTGTTTTCCAGTTAAAACTAAAAGTGGGTTTCCTTAAGTAGAAAGGCGGTGGTATAATGTGTGTGTAGCTTTTGTGTACAATGAAAACATGTTAAACCTAAAGCCACACCACACATAGTGCTTCCTTAATGGTCACTGTTTACACTGAATCAATAGCATTTGTTGTGTGATAGCTACGGTAATCAATGGTGGTCGACATTGTGTTTCTCAATGTACTCTATTTCTTTTAAATGTTTTCTTCCCCTCAAACTAGTGCATTTCGTCTTCAATTTTAGTGTGATATGAACATCAATGTTTGTGCTTAATCCAATAACATGTTCGTTTTATGTTTAAATTTTCGGACAATACTTACATTATCTTTTATACGACTTTATTCATAATTTTTTATCAACAATAAAAATAAAAATAAAAAATTATTCAAGGAATATTTCAAACTTTATAAAAATCGAGTTACTAATCTGAATGCATATATTTTCTCATATGAATCTACATGATCCAAATAAAAATAGTACAATAAACTAAACGGTTCCAAAAAATACAACTAAAACCAGACAAAGAAAAATGCATCCATTAAATCAAAAGAAATGAAAACACCTGATAGATATATTATGAATTTCTTTATCAGTATAGTTTTGATATTGATTAACTCTTTATCTATATTCATTAGTTATTTCATACCCATAAACTCTTTTGTATCTTTCACCCTCTCTTATCCTCCTCCTCACCTTGCTTGTTAAATTTAGGGGTGAAACTTCCATGAGTAGAGTGTGCTCAGATTCTATAGGATATAAATGTATTAGGTTTTCCCTCACTCATTTTCCTTGTTTCCAAAACCTTTCCCAACCATTCAGTGTTGAAAATAAGAAGCCAAAAACCCAGCACAAAAATAGAAAAAAGTGTCTCTATATCTTTGTTTCCTTCCTAATTGTTTCCATATCATAAAAACCTAAATTTTGTAGTAAAAAGGAGACGTTAAATGGACAAAATTTGTATTTCATAAAAGATGCAGTTGCAGATATGTTCTTGGCAGATAAAAAGTCTATGTAAACCCCTTTGAATTGAAGTCTTTGCCTATGTTTGACAGTCCACTGACACGCTATGCTAAAAGACCTGCACAATTCAATAATGTAGCTGCCTATATCAGTCTTGAAGCAGGTGTTGCATCTGCAGCTTCAACATTGTCTAATAAACCTTCTCTCATCTGTCAGTTTTGTATAACATTGACATTCATCAATGAAACATTACTTCTTTTTCTTAGTTTTGGTGGATTCTCAGTACTGTAATTTAATAGAAAGGAAACATCCAAGTATTTAAAGAAAATCCCACAGCAATAAATCTATACATATATATATATATATATTAATTATAGACTGTGAGTATAAGTTCATAACTTCATTATTTTCACAAAACCACGTCATGCTTATATTTTTCTTAAACTTATACTTTTTTTTTATACTTGAATGGGTTTTAATTTGGTCAATCAATCTTGATTAACTTAGGTAACTGAATATATGTTTTTACTTTATATAATATTAAACACTTAAATGATATAGTATGGTCTTTTAAAAAAACTTAACAGTGTTGTATAAGTCATTTGAAAAATTCTTTAAATTGGTCTAGTTTGATCAATTATATATTTCTTTGAATATGTGATAATTATGTAATTGGATCAGAGTGCCTCTATTTCTAAGTTTGAATAATTTTTTCTACACCTCATAGTTTTTTCTACTTGTTTTATGAAAAAAAAAAAAAAACTTTTTGTCTATTCATTTGTAAGTTAAATGAATCAAGGCCGATACCTAAAATTTTTCCTTACGGAGATAAGGTCCAGTTAAATATTTTTATCATGATTTTATGAGACAAAACTATCATGTTTTTGCACTAAAATGAGATAATTATTTGGATTTATTTTTTAAATAGACAAAAAAATTAATTATAAAATTTGGTAAATTGTATTATGATGAGATGACTTTATTTTTTTTTTAGAAAAAATCGCATCAGGACACACAATTTCAACAATAATATCGATTCAGACCAAACTTATTTCAATGTTTCACGAAGTTAGTTTGCAAGCACTACAAGAAAATCATGAAATTTTGTAGAGACTAAAATAATTAGTTACAATAGTAACTAAATTAGAGATAATTTTAGAAACTAAAAAAAAGTTTTGGCTTCTAAATTAGTTTCTATTATTGTTAAATAGTTTATAAATTGATATCTAATTAGCAACCAAAGTTTTAACTACCAATTATTTAGTTTCTAAATTTGGTAGCAAAAATCTTGGTTGCTAATTAGATACCAATTTAAAAACTATTTAATAATAATAGAAACTAATTTTTCTTTTAGTTTTTAAAATTGTCTCTAATTTAGTTATTATTGTAACTAATTATTTTGATATCTAAAAATTGGTTTCTATTTCATGATTTTCTTGTAGTTAATATCATCAAGCATGATAAAAATCCATTGAATTGAGAGTTGTGGAAGGTTCACTTTTAAGTGGAAAATATTTCTTTCACACAATATATAATAAAAACATACACTTGATACTACATTATAATAATATTATAATATTTAAAATTAAAAAATAAATTAAATATAATTAACATATTATTTAATTGGTTTGTGAAGTATATATTTTTTTACTGGTGTTAACATATCACCCTTCTTAAGTCTATACCTGCTGCGTCATAATGGTGTCAACCCCGAAAGCCTCACACCACTTAAACTCACCACTGGACATCTATCGCATAAATTTATTGAAAAAAATATAAACATACACTAAGTTTTCATTTTTACCACTTTGTATTTCTAGTTTTCCTTCACCTCATCCACCCTATTCCAGGTGTATGTTTATGGTTCCTCAAGTTTATTCCTGCTTTAGTTTAGTTCTGAGTTATATTAGAATTATATATATATATATATATATCATGTTTTTTTTTATTTAGCTGTGTTAATTAATTAGTATTTAGTGCATGCACCATTCCAAGGATGGAATCAAGTCCCAGTTAAGCAAAAACAAACAAATATAAATAAAGTTAACTAAAACCAGTTAGGCAATTCATTGCTTCATCCAACGAATTTAGACATGCAACGAAGCTCGGACACTCCTCTTAAATGACGTGTCGGTGTTCGATGTATCGGACACCGATACTCGTATGACACCTGTAGAACACGTATCCGTGAAGTGTCAAATTCAGAAAGTATTTGTTAGATTTCTGACAATTCTAATACAGTTCCAATACAATTTTTAAAAAAAAAATATATTAATTTTCTCAAAATTCAAATTTTATTGTATAAATTGTTATTATGATTATAAACATAAGAAACAAATCCTTGTGAACTAGTCATGAAAAACATCTTTCTGCTCAAAAAAAATAATCTAGAACATAGTAGACCTATCAGTAGGATTCGAACCCAGATGAAGTTCTGACTTGTGCACATAAATCTTTATTGTAAATTTATATAATTCATAATTATATAATATATAGATTTGTGTTCCCGTATCCTACATTTTAGAGATTTTACGTATCTTTGTATCCGTATCCGTGTTGTATTAGTGTTCGTGTCAGTGTGTCTGTGCTACATAGCATGCAACTAATCAATTACGCAAAATAATTAAATGACTTTTGTAATTTTCCAAAATTCCTTTTTTTAGAAATATATTTTTGGATTTTATTTTCTATAATTTTTTCTTTGAAGTATATTTTTTATTTATTTTGAAATTAATGTTCTGGAATGAGGTTTTGATTTTTTAATCCTATTCTAAAATTTCATTTCTAAAACACTTTTCGAATTTCAAAAGTTGAGTACAGGTCTAAAATCATTGGTGCAGAAAGTGACTGCCTTAATGTTAATGTTGGGGACATTTAGCTAAACCCATTATATGTTGGGGCCCTTTAGCCCAATTTCATTTGAGACGCGTTCATGACTTATTCTTCCTGCACCTTCATACCTCTTGTGCCACTCATACCAAATGTAAAAATACAGTTTATTCTTTTTATGCTACCCCCATTCATAATTCGAAAGATGTTTTTGGATCTGAAAGTGTTCTTTAGATTTATGAAATCTGGAAGTCTTTTTTAGATTTAAGACAAGCCTATGGATTATGTAATCTAGAAGCTAATCACGCATTTGAAAAAAGACTTCCAAATTACATAATCCAGAAGCTAATCTTAATCCAAAAAAAACTTTTGGATTATGTAATCCAAAAGCTAATTAAGCATCTAGAAAAAAGTTTCCATTACATAATCTGAAAGTTAATCTCATGTATAGAAAAGACTTTCAGATTATGTAATCTGGAAGCTAATCACAAAAGACTTCTGGATTAAAGCTAATTACAAAAGATTTTTGGATTACATAATCCAAAATATTAAAGAATGATATTTTTGAAATACAAAAATTTATGGAGTGACACAAGAAAGTATGGAGGTGGAGGAAGAAGCAGTCCACCTTCATTGACTTCCACTCTGGAGCTCTAGTAAGCCCAGTCCATTAAAATGTGTGAATAACTTCAACAACATTTGTGTGTTAAATGATATTACTAAATTAAATATAAATATAATATTTCATATTAATATATTTTATAAAAATTAATAAAATTTATTATTCTTAAAAAATATTGAAATGTTTAATTTAACATCATATTTCAAATATTTGAGAAAAAATGTTTATTGATAAATAGACATGAATATTTTGAAAATATAAAGTGTAGAAGTATAACAGTAATTATTACTGACTACTTTTAAATTGATATTTCACACCATTTATATTCACATGAAAATTTCCATTATGATATTTATTCTCCTCAAGTATATTAAAAGTGGAAAAAAGGATTTGAATAAAAAAGTTACTAAAATATCTTATAATTATAGATTACAAAAAAGAAGTATTTTAAATAACTAGTACTACTGGGGATTGAAAGGATAATGCATTTTAAGGAAAGATGGAGCAAATTGTTTTATTCAGAGTATATTTTTTTAAACAATGGCACGTTAAATATTTGTTATACTTGTGTATTAACTTTATGTAAATGTCCTTTCCAAAAAAAATTAAATAACTGTAATATCATAATATTATAATTTTTATTTTAGTGTATAATATTTGAATATGGGATTTTGATGTTAAAAAAATAGTTTATATTAAAAAAAATAGAAAAAAAATGACCTTGCATTACCACTCCATTATTCAGATTATCAACTTGGTCTAAAATATAATATGTTAAATGTTTAAATTTTTTTTATTGAATTTCCCTGTAGAAAAAAAAATGTAACATTAATTGATATTCTATCAACTAAAATCAATTTTATGTAATTCAACTTTTAAGATAAAAGGAAAGAGAGCTTCTACTAAAGTGCATATATTAATTCTAATATATAAAGTAGTTCAATTAATTTTTCAAGTTTTTCACCTATAAATATTTGAGAAAACTAAATAAAACAATTACGTGTTAATACACAAGTTGGAATAATAAAATATTGATGAAAAAGAATAAAGAACATAGGAAGGTATTCCTAATAAAGGGCATTTGCATACCCTTGTTTAATTTAGGAGGGAAAATGAGCATATTTCGAGACATAAATTTGTTTAGCCAAACTATATTGTAATAATGATGTAATAAAAACATGTAAATATGATATTTCATCATTAATCATGTTCTAAGAAAGAAAAGTGATTGATATAAGAACTAAGAATAATAAAGGCAAACATTAATTTGCTTAGAAGAAGATATGGACAACCCAACTTAAATATTTAACTTAGAATTGACACTGAATCAACTAAAAACCTAACTACAAGGGAAAACATTTTCATATAAAGTTATATATATATATATATATATATATATATATATATATATATATATATATATATATACACACACACACACACATAAAATTTAAATTAATAATAGGCAAAGTGGGTGTGCTTTATTGTAGATTAGGTACATGGTTAAACTAATTAAGAGTTCGTATAAAAAATATATTTGGCCGGACAATTTGTTTATACATGGGAATTATAAAATTTGGTTATCATAATTTTTTAAAATAATTAAAATCAATTTGTTAGTAATAAATATTTTTGAAAATGTCAACATATATATATATATATATTAATATTAGACCTCTAAAATATTTTTAAGTGAAAAAGTGTCAACAAGTATGGGATAGTATGAAGGAGATTACTCAATTTATAGGAAATATTTGGAAGAATTTATTTAAATTTATCAAATAATTTTATAATACATGTTAAACTTATTTTAAGGAATTTATAAATAAATTTGCAAAACATAGTAATGAAAGTTAGGTCGTGTTTAATTTTTTTTAAATCATTTATGAAGAAACGTCTAACGTACTAATGACAATTGATGGATTGTTGAGTAATAAAGTGTATGATTTTCTTTTCTTTATTAGGTAATTAAAACAATAAAGTTGAGTGAAAAAAAATAATAAATACATTTATGACAAGATTACGATAGTCTACTATAATTTCACTATCAAATTAAAAAGATATAATTATTAAATTAATTAACACGAGAATCGTAATACACATATGCTTACGAAAATATTTTCTTATTATTTTTGGTAAAATATTTTTTTTCCGAATATTTCTATTGCATTCAAGTATTCCTTTACACTCTTGATTCAACATAAGCTTTTTGAATCTGATTTTAATAAATTTTCAATCAAGTTTATATAAAAATAAATCTCTTCTTTGATAAAAATAATAATTATTAAATAAATATTTAACTATGTTTTTTATATTTATTTAAAGTTTCAATTTTTTTTTATTTACTTAATTAAATATTTCATCTCTTCTAGTTTGTGTGGTTCATTTATAAATCATCAATGCTTTGGTTGATGTTATCAAAAGTAGATGGAAGGACTGTTAGAAGTTAAATTTTTTTATAAAGACAAGACCAGGGTTTATTAAGTTTGATTTTTTTTTTTCATCATTATAAAAATAAGAGTAATATTTATAATAACATGAAGTCTTTTATCATTAAAATCACTAACTTGATAAAAAAAATAGGGAAAAATAAAATATATAATATGAGAAAAACAATAATTTATCTTAAAAATTGATAACGCAGGCTTTGAATAATGTACGTTATTAACAGACCACCCGTGCACCTCTCTTGTCGTCAAGTGCTGTCAACTTTTACACTTTCGACTCTTTCTCATTCTCTTACTATTTTTGTAAGAGTTATATTATTTATAAAATATTTTTTTAACCATTTAATCACTTTATCATATATATATATATATTATTACTTTTTATTATAGTACAAAGCTTTTGCATGAAAAAAAATTATGTAATAGTAAAATAATTTCACATTTTGGAATCACACGTCCCTTTTGCGTGCACTTTAATTCTTCTATGGTTTTGGCGCTCTCTCTCTTTCTAATATTGATTGCTCGATTTCAAAATAAAATATAAGCAACAACATTATAATATCATAGTTTAATAATATTTTTATATGATATGGTTTATGCTGGCTTAAAATATTAACAGGGCTGCTCAGTGCTAACTTTACAAAACTGCAATTGCAAAATTCTCTGTAACATTAGCCGAATTGCTTCTTAATTTCACGAATTCAGGTTCTTTTCCTTTTAATAACAGTTCATTGTAAACTCTGCTCTTGTTTGTCATCTGTATATAGTTTTTGCCTTGTAAGTTACTTGCTTGCTGTGCTTATGTATGTTACTGAGAGTTCTGTATTTCCCCCCCTCTTCTGTGTTTTCAGTTTCATTCATCATTGGTAAAGTAACTGAATTATGAAACACTTATTTGTAATTTTTTTTCATTTTTTGTTATCAATTGTCAAGTTTCACACAGCTTACGGAGAATATGGGGAGTCTATTGTTAGCTGCTGACTTGATAATCTGAATTATGCATTTGTTAGTTGTAATTACGATGACATGAAATAAAAATCATGTCTAACGGAACTGGGTTTTTATGGAGTTGAATTTCTGTCTTTTGTTCCACTTTTTAGTTTGCAAGTTTGAAGTGTTGAATGATTGTCGTTAAAACCTAACCACATAATTGCTGGTATTGGCCTTTGAACGATTAAAGGACGTAAAGAAACAAACCAGAACTGATTGGTCACATTTAGTGCTCTTTATTACACAGCTCTCCTATTGTATGACAGCTTTTTATGTTTATATAATTATAGTTTGGAAATGATTAGTCCCTTGACGAGAAAGGTTCATGTCTGCAGAAAGTGGTAAATACTTGCATGATTTTAGCAGTGTTCTATTTTTATGTCCAGATTCCAGATCTTGTTCTGCAAGAATCTGGTAGAGTTGTCAGTTACCACTGCAGAATTATTTCTTGTGGATGTATTGTTCTCAATCTGATCATCATTTTGTAATTGGAAATAGCTCAACATATTTGTAGCGGCAACGGATTATGTTACATTATGGGTCTGTCTGTTATTATTTATTTATTTATGATAAGATTAGTGTTGCTATTTACTATCATTTCCAGGAATTTCACTCTATCATTGGTAGTGAGTGGTAAAGCGAGTTTAGTTCAAATGGAGCAGTATGAAATTCTAGAACAAATTGGCAAGGGTGCATTTGGTTCTGCTCTGCTTGTGAGGCATAGGCACGAAAAGAAAAAGTGAGTGTCATCCAATACCTTGTTCAGATGTTTTAAGATATTATATATCCTTTTGCAGGTTAATATGTTAAGTATTTGTTTGTGAACTTATTAAGTGTTGCTAATATCCATAGCCTGTTATATCATATATATGGTCTACTTTTTATGAGTTATGCCATTTATATTTTAGGTATGTCCTTAAAAAGATTCGTCTTGCTCGCCAAACTGACAGAACCCGTAGATCTGCTCACCAGGAGGTAACCCACTTAGTGTTGGTTTTTATTGAATGATTGTCCTTTTTCTGGAAGGGATTAGCGAAGGCCAGATGTTTTCATGTAGAAAATGAAATATTCATCGTTGTATATTTTCTATTGTTGTGTTAGTATTTGCAGCTTGAAATTTGAAGTTGATCTTTAAGCCTAGGTTTCTCATTAATTAGATTGTAAGACGCTTTGTTGGCTCTTTGTCTTGCAGATGGAGCTTATATCTAAAGTTCGAAATCCATTTATTGTGGAGTATAAAGATTCCTGGGTTGAAAAGGTTAGCATTGTTTTCAAACAGAGCTTTCTAACTCTGTTGATTTTCATGATTGTGCGTGTGTGTCTGTGTGTACTTTTGCTCGATTTACTAATGTTGTCAAGAATCCTTTTTTGTTTAAATGTTTTGCCAAAAGTAAACCTTATTTTGGAATCTTCAAATTTAGTATTTTGGTCTTTACTTATTTGTTTACAGACGCTTTATATTTTTATCATAGTAATGGAGATATTGAAAGAAGAACCTCTATTGTAGTCCATTATATTGGATTATAAATTTGATTGATTTCAGATACTGAATTTAGCCAAGCTGGTATCTTTACTTGCAGGGTTGTTTTGTATGTATCATCATTGGCTATTGTGAAGGAGGGGATATGTAAGTCATAATTTGCTCTGAATTTAAACATTTGAGTTAGAGCATTTATTAAGACATTGTCTTTTACTAGCCAAATTATGTAATCTTTTAATCGTTTGGCTCTGTTGAACAGGGCTGAAGCTATAAAAAAGGCTAACGGTGTTAACTTCTCTGAAGAGGTTGATCACTTTTATAAAAATTCCATTCACAGCTGATCCTTTTCTATTTCCAGCCCCAAGATCTTTTGAACTATATAAAATAATTGTTAAAGGTCAACATTGTGCATGCAGAAACTTTGCAAGTGGCTCGTTCAATTGCTGATGGCTCTTGATTACTTGCATGTAAATCATATCCTTCATCGTGACGTCAAGGTAATGGACAGGACTTCTTTAAGTTAAACAACAGCTGATGTTATGTAGCTAATATATCAGAGAACTTTGAGGAACAGCCTTATGTTGATGTGTGATTTTCAACTGTTTCAGTGTTCAAATATATTCTTGACAAAAGATCGAGATATTCGTCTAGGTAAATAGCCTTACTCATTTTATCTTCACACTGCTCTCTAGATTTGATCTCTAAGTTGGAATTTGGTGTGTTGTAACTATCCGCATGCTATGCGTTGTGGATGCAGGGGACTTTGGTCTTGCTAAAATGTTGACATCTGATGATCTTGCTTCCTCAGTGAGTGATATTGACAAAATATTTTTTTGTTCACTGTTTCAACATTTTTTTTTTCTGCATTAATTGCTGTTTGCTTTTTCTCTAAACTTAGGTCGTTGGGACTCCAAGTTATATGTGCCCAGAGCTTCTTGCTGATATACCCTATGGCTCCAAGTCAGATATCTGGTCTTTGGGTATGATAGCTTGAATTTGTACTCCTATTGCTTAATCTTGATTACTCTTTTTTGTTCCCTGCTTTGCAGTATCTTTTTAACTACATTTGTCATTTGTTCTGATTGACAAAATAAACAAATGTATATATCATTTTAACATTTGACAGGATGCTGTATCTATGAAATGGCTGCTCACAAGCCAGCTTTTAAAGCACTTGTAAGTTATGATCCAAAGCTTTTGTATTCATTTTTCTCTTGAAATGTTATTTACAAATGTATAGGAGAATGTACTTGAGGATACAATAATTCGGTTAAAAGTAAAATTATGCTGTTGGATTATAAGCGCATCTGACGCTCAATATTTCACATTTCTAAAGCGACCATCCTAAGCTTTTATATTCATTATTTTTAATGAAATGCCAGGAACTTTGTAGTCTTAAATATGAAATTTTTCTAAGGGTGCAAAAATTGTTTAAAACAATTAAAACTATGTTGTTCGATTTTTGAGCATTCATGTTCATGTTTGAGACTTTTAGTTGTATCATTTTGGAAAGATTTGCTTCTCATCCATTTATGATGTCATACTAACTCAGTATTTCACATTTCTGAATATCTCAACATTAAATCATCGACTCTACCTTCTTAATTTTTTTCTGTGTTGTCTTCATTTGAGCAGGACATACAATCATTGATTAACAAAATAAACAAGAGTATAGTAGCTCCCATGCCAGCTATGTATACTGCTGCTTTGTGAGTCCTCTGTTTCGTGAGAATCTTTGACTTTTCTGTTTTTAGTTGCTTTATCTAACTGATATGCTAGTGTCTATAGTTACTGATTAACGAAAATAATAATAATAATAAAGCTCGTTCATGTTTTCATATATGCAGATATTAATCAAATTCGTAATTGGTAATAACCTTACTACGCACCCATAGTTTGTAAGACCTACCATTAGATTTTATGGTCTCCCTCATAGGCTTCCAATTTTGTTGTGGAATATGAAATTTAACACTTACGTTGTAGAGTTATCCATGCTAATTGTTAAGTTTCTCATCAATTAAAATTTTACACCGTTTTTCAATATACTTGATTTACACAAGTACAAAACGTTATGGTAGAACTGGAAGGATGACATGTAAATCAGTCATCAGAATTGGTTTACCATTATACATTTTGCAACGGTGACTCCGTTAATAGTGAGCAATCCTATTCTGTCTATATGCACTTTCCTCTATATATTACATATCATTGATTCTCCTCATCATTATTCCCTCTTTAAGTTACGATAACCTCATTCAGTGACTTGTTTGACATACATATTTCTTCTTTCAGTCGGGGGCTTGTCAAAAGTATGCTGCGGAAAAATCCAGAGCTGAGGCCAACTGTAAGTTTTATCATTTGGGAACTTCATTACGTTTATTAAGGTGCTATTGATGTATGGATTAAAACCAGACTCTAAAAGTGAAATTATTTGACTTTATTTCCTCGGTCTTCATTTCTCGGGCACCATTCTTAAGATATTGCTATTCAAGTTCATACGTGCTGCAATGAGCTGTTTCTTGTTGTTTGGGTCACCTGAGACTTGGGTAGTGGAAAATCTGTAATGGGATAAGCATAAATATACAGGATTCTAGTTTCACGCTTCTACTTGACAATTTTTGTTTGATTATTCAAGAGAAATTAAAATTCAAGTACAACTGAAAATATATAGATTGAGATTAAGATGGGCAATCTGAAGATCTAGAGCATTAATTTGTAGAGGCATACAGAAAGGTAGAGATTGAGAGATTTAAATTTTAAAATAATACACGACCTTTAAATGATAGGAGCAAACTGTAGAAAGCTTAGGAAATTTGGATATATGGTTACTTTTACATTATTTTTCATGTAAAAATGTCAGAACTTAAATTGTTAGGCTACCACTTTCATCACTTTTTAAGGAGATATCTATGGAGTTAGCAAGGCGGAAGAAGCTTCTGAGCATGCATAATAGTATACAAAATTATAAATAAGTAGTTAAGGCATGTACATCAACATGCAAGTCAAAAGGTAGAAGGCTAGTCAGAGGATTTTTTGTTTAGACCTTTATCCTAGGCATTTCATTTCCATTTTCACCATACTTTTGGGTGCAGTAAATTTGTTGTTTAGACCTTTATCCTAGGCATTTCATTTCCATTTTCACCATACTTTTGGGTGCAGTAAATTTGTTAAGCATGCGATATGAAGGTCATGCCTACTTTTCCTTTGATCTCTTCATCTATTCTTGTGTTGACCATAGATAATATATGGCTTTAATTTGATATTATCCTTGTAGTCATCATCATTGGTTTAAGTTCCACTTCTATTTTATGAAGCAACTTTGAAAGTTGTTGTAAAAGTTTTAAGTTGAGCAATTTGGCGGCCACACAATACCTTTCATGTGAGACATTACAACATTTCCAAATTTAATTTGATATCTTTTTCTTTTCATCCTTTATATAACTAGTTTAGGCAAAATTTGCAAGGCATTGGCTCTTGGCTAACTTTCTTTTGGTGGACTTCTTCAAAACAAATTAACCACAGATTGTTTTGACAGGCTTCAGAATTACTAAATCATCCGCATCTTCAGCCTTACATTCAAAAGATTCACCTTAAATTAAATAGCCCCAGAAGAAGTACTTTTCCTTTCCAATGGCCCGAGCCAAGTTACGTAAGGAGAACTCTTTACGTAGAGCCAGAATCTGTTTCTACTCTTTCTGACCAAGATAAATTCTTGTCATTTAGCAAGGACAGGGCACTGAATCCTAGTATTTCTGGAACTGAACAAGTTTCTCAGTGTTCTACTCAAAGAGCACATGGATTATCCTCTGGTTCAGAAGAGAAAATCTATGAACTATCTGTAGGTTGTGTATATAACAAATACAATGCTGACACATCAAAAGCCACAAAGTTCTCAACAGTGGAAAGAACACCAAGATTGAGGGCCGTTACAGCTTCTGCCTCCCCCAAAAGGAAAACAATGGCACCATCAAAGACAATAAAAAACAATCGTCCAAACCGAGATTCAGTAAGTTTATCCTCTGCATGACCCAATATTTCCATTTCTCTTGATGTCCATTGGAAAAAAATGAATTCGTGCTAAAGTGTTTGAATTAATTTCTCTTTTATTCCCAATGGTGGGAGTAGAGAATTAGGCAGTGCGTACATGCGGCATGCATGAGTGAGCATGTCTACTTACTAGCAAAATATAATTGTGATGACCCTTTTGCACTACTATCAAATCACAAACTCTCATGTGTGTTATGTCTGATTTTACAATAACTATCTTAAAAGTTATATCAACAACGATTTTTAATTAGTTGGCAATATAAATTTTTCTAGTGGTAGAGTATAGAAATATTCTCTTATTTTACAAAAGTTTTCTTATAAAACTGATAATCATAGATGATTGTATTGTATCTACAAAATAAGCCGAGCCAAGAGTGCACATGAGCTTAATTGGTGATGTGGTTTGCAATGTTTGATTTGGTGATGAAGAGAGTTCACTTGTTCCCACGGAATCCAGGCTATATATACTTAAGTTTCTTCTTTTCATTTCAGCTTCCAGTATCTAATGCACCATCTGGAAGGTTTTCCTCACCACCAAGAGCCAGGGCGACAACAAACTTGTACACCAATTTTTGTGTCCTTGGAAATTTGAACTCTCCTAATGTCTCTGTTAATGCACCACGAATCGACAAGATGGCTGAATTCCCAATGCCTTTCTGTGAGGATCCTTTTTTTCCTATCCGTGGACCATCATTAACTTCAGCTCGCTGCTCTTCAAGCTCAACACGGAGTACTGCGGATATCTCCATCACAATGGACAAGTGTTTAATCCTGGAGGACAAAGTTACTGTCCCCAACAGTATCAGTTATGCTTGCCCTGGTCCAAAGGGAACTGAATGCCGTTCTGAGGATGTAAAAGCTTGTGTTTCAAGTCGCTCCTCTGCTGAGGTGGATCAGCGCCGGTTTGACACGTCCTCATACCAGCAGCGCGCAGAGGCATTGGAGGGTTTGCTGGAGTTCAGTGCCAGACTCCTACAACAACAAAAGTTTGAAGAGCTTGGGGTGTTGCTGAAGCCGTTCGGGCCTGAGAAGGTTTCCCCCAGGGAAACAGCTATTTGGTTGACCAAGAGCTTTAAGGAAACTGTGGTCTAAGGTTTTCTTTTCATGCACTTTATGATCATTGATAACGGATAGTGTACATAATGTTGTGTATGTTGACGATAGAATAATGAAGAGTGGCTTTTATTATCGGCATTAGCATTTTCCTTGAGATGCAAGGAGTAGTGCACCACAGGCATGCATCATATAGAATAATACTCACATCTCTTTTTGCATCAACTCTCATTTTAAAGTTTTCTCAAGATTATAAACGGTCCACCTCAGGCTTAGTTATAAATGAAGAAGGTAACTACACCAAGGAGTTATGCTCCAAGAGTTATTCATTCTTGATCGTAAAAAGTTCTTGGGGCAACTTCAGGTATATCACTGGTCAAGTTCAGATTCTATATCGTATACTTAACTCTTATTATAGATTAACTTTATCCTTGTGATGGTCTAGAAATTAGAACGACAACTTTGAAAAAAAGGGACTAGTGTATAAGAGCAACCCACACATCCCTTGTTCTACTATTAACTTCCTATACGCCGAAGAGGACGAAACACGGTTTTGAATGAATTAGACATAGCCAATCTTCAGGCTGATCTTCGATAGTTTTTTCAGATTGGAACTTAGTATATGTCCAATGTTGATATTGTAGTGTGGCTGTAGAAATTTTCTTATTTGCACACACCTAACATCTCATATTCATACACTCACTAGAAATGGATAATGAGAATAGGTAATAACTATTGGAAGATGAGAATAGACAACTAAAATGGGGAATGACATGTACTTTTTTTAGGTTGCTCTCGGATCTAATTGATTTTGGTTGGGAATGAACATTTATGTTACTTCCTGTACTAAATTAAGCTTTAAAACGAACAAAAAATAATGATTTTCCGAGACGTGAGTAATACTGTCCATAATGACCTATCCGCGGTGTATTGCGTAAGTCTCCCAGGATACAACAGGAATTTTCTGGAGATTTCCGGAGATTAGAACTAACAAGTTTCCCTTTAAACCCAAATAGAACCCATAAATATTATAATAATAAAGTAAAGAGGAGAGAGAAATTGAAAAGGAAAAATGGAGAAAGGAGAAGATGGTGAACGGAGGGTTTGAAGAAGATGAAGAGGTGAGTGTTGTGAGCTACGTTTTCTGAAGCAAATGGGATGCAGTATTTATAGATGGAGAAAACACACTGCCGCATCTTCAAACCCTAAAGGAGCAGTCATGGCCGTCGGAGATGGAGGAAGACCCGCGGGAATGGAGGAGCCAACCACCCACGAATCTCACAACGTTCTCCAACGTTCTCAAGATTCCACACGACCAGCAGAGCGAAGCCGTGAGCGTTCCCAATCGTGCGGCTACGATTCAAGGTGGAAGGGGCAATGTCGCGCGATAACCTCGGAGTAGATCTCGTCTTCGTCGAACCTCTGCGATCTCCTCCAATGTCACCGAAGAATTTTAGGGTTTTATCACTTACTCTGTTTTCCGTTTCACATACTCTGTTTTTCGTTTTTATTTTGCTATATTAGGTTCTGTTTTACAACACTTCCTAGCATCCTTGTTAGAAACAACGTATCAACTACTCTTTCTTCCTACATCTCCATATATGTTTTTTTTCCACTTTCATAAATTTTCGTATTTCTAAAAATATTTTGGATTATGTAATTCGAAAGTCTTTTTTCAAATTCGTAATTAGCTTCCGGATTACATAATTCGGAAGTCTTTTTTCAGATGCATGATTAGTTTCTGGATTACATAATCCGAAAGTCTTTTTTAGTTTCTGGATTATGTTATTCAAAAGTCTTTTTTCAAATTTGTGTCCGAATTATATGATCCAGAAACTATTCTATGGGGGTGGCACAAGAAAAATTAAAAGGTATTTTTACGTTTTGACGGTGTAGGAAGAAACCGTCTATCTCAGTAAACAAAGAAAGATGGTCATTCGGTCTGAAAATTGGAGGCCCAAGAAATCTAAACCCATCAGCATCAACTATTGGAAGACAAGTTCTTCCTACACCCAATACTTTTGAACCTCCACCCAACATATTTTTAAAATTCCAAAAATAACCTTTATTTCATATATGAAAATTCGAAATTGAAAATAATACATTCAGGAAAAAGTAGATCTGAAAGAGCTTTTTGTGTTCTGGACGTAAAAATCCGAAAACAAAAATCAAAAGCCCATTCTAAAGAAGGAAATCCGCAATACAAAAAATAATACATTAAGGGTATTTTAGTCTTTTTCATTAGAATTGGGTGCAGTGATATACTTTAGGAAGCCATTGCCCTATTGGAAAGTTAGAGAAATACAAAGTTTTGCTTCCTGCACTGTGTCATTTTGCAACCTGAACTATATCACATAGGTAAAATGATAGAAATACCCTCATAAGAATCCGTAAGCCAAATTTTCTCTTCTGGGATTCATATTTTGGAATTTGTAACTAATATTTCTGATTTCGCTTTTGAGAAGATGAAAATCACTTTTGGATTTCCATTTCTGGATAGCAAATTACCCTATTTCAGAACAGAGTTTTCAGAATGAAAACAACAGGATACACACAAATGCTTTTGGAAGATCTTTTCAAAGTCCGATTTCCAGAATCCACTTGCCTTCGTCATTTCATCCCAAACTCATATTCAATCACAATCAATACCCCCAATGAACTTCACCATTTTTCATCCCAAACTCATTCAATCACATTCTTACTTCAATCACAATCAAGACCTCCAATGAACTTTGCCGGAGCTTAACCTTGGCTTCTCCTCCGGTGCAGTCCACCACTCCCAAAAAACAAGCTTCACACTTCTCATTTTCAAATCAAAATTTCAAGGATATTTTGGCCATTTAAAAAATTTGTACAGTGAAAGTCTCAAATTAGATAGTGCAGGAATAAAAGCCGAAATACAGTTTGTCCAGAGAAGCCCCTGTTGTTCTCTCCTTCCAATGGTTTCATTCAACTAAATACCAAAATCTTCAAGCTCCACAAATTACTGTTACGGCATAATATTATAGCAATCACTTTCTTAAAAAAAGAAGAAAGCAGTGTCTATGGAATTCAAAATAAATGCTATACTAATTGACTGTTGTAAAAGTAATAATAGATTTGGCTTGTTTCTTTTGGCATTTTTTTCAGTGACAATGAAAAAAAAAGAAAAGAATGCATTTAGTGCACAATGTTATGAGTTGGGAGTAACGAAAGTTGATCCGTATCAGTAACTCCAACTGGGCATAGATGTTTGTAGAAATGTATGATCCCAAGGAGAGAATTGTTCTTTTGTAAAGCCCTCTCATTTCCTCACAGTTAAATTGTGGAGAATCTGCAGACATTATCTCAAAAGAGGACCTTCACTCAACCCTAGACAAAAGAGTCTACTCACCCTTCATATAACTGTTACCACTCACCTTCCTTTAACAACATTATTTCTAGTGTCAAAATAATTTCACAAAGCATTATGACTATTTCTTGTCTATTTTATACTTCTATAAACAAAATCCTAGTTTCGTCTTTTCAATAATGTATGTTTATGCTTTCATCAATTTTCTTGTTAAATATTTAAGGAGATGCATGGCGTAATTAGCACATGACTGTTACTTTTTCTAAAATTGTCCTTGTGATTATGACTTGTTTGGATCGTGAACAACTCAGTTGCTATCTTTTAAAACTGTACGACAACTTCTGTTTCTTTCAATCACTATTCCCATTCAAGTTTTTAACAAAAAGGGGATTTCACCATCTCTAGTCCATTCTTGCAAAAAAAATGTCTCAATGAATCCAGAAGATTTCACTTATACATAGGAACTTGAATCCTCACCTTTCAACTGTGCTTCAACTTTCACTTACATACCCAACCTTTGCCATACATAAATAAAAATGAAATAAAGCACCTAATTCGATCCTTAAAAAATAAAGTATGCAACTCAATTTGGTTTCTAAAAGAAAAAAAATCACCAAATGGAGATTACAAAGAGAGACTCTTTAGTCCTTCGATCATTTTCTTTCTATTTTAAACAAATATTTAGTCCCTAAAAAGTGAAGGACTGTAAAAAATCTTAACTTTATAAAAGGGTTATTTGGGTGAGATTTCTTTTCCCTATAGAACACTACTAGTAAACCAAAGCAAAGCAAAGCCAAAACCTTAAATCCTTTTTGTCTCAACCTAAACTCTATCTAGGCAAGCTGAATGAACACGATCTACATCACAATAATGGTAGTTTGGACACTCTGCTTGGTACTTTGTTAGTCACAGTCAAATGATCTCTATGAAGACTAGACCCAGTGTACAACCATTATAATCACTTCTTTTTTACCTTCTTAAACTCTCTCCACAGTGCCCAATCTGCATCTACATACACCATCCAAGCAACTAAACTACACTTAACACCTACCAACCCTATGGCTATACCTGCTCAAATTGTTGTCCACTACTCACTACAAAGTCCCAAACTTATCAATTCCTAACGCAATCATATTTGTCTTTGTGCCTCCAACACAAACTACTTCTGCACTTTGTTTTTATGAATGTACCTCCTTCACGTACCCATCCTTTATTTCATGCATGAAAGAAGGAGGACGATGGAATCTACTTTGTGATGAAAAGTTAAATGGGAATAATAATGAGGAATTGAGGGGGAATTTTTTTATCTTTGGTACAGTTTAAAAAGCTTAGGAATTGAAATTTAACTCTTTTAAGTGTCACGGACTACAGTTTAAAACCTTGTACATTTTAAAGATTAAAAGCTCATGATGTTCAAAGGATTAACTTAAAGAGAACTTACACATAATACTTTAGGAGATTTTTTTACCGTTGCCTATTATCAAAGTCTAACTTTAATTATAATTGAATAACAGCAAAAGTAACAGGTATCATACTACATCTATGTGTCATAGAGGAATGGATAGTCCCCACTTGGTACTTCAAAGGTTAGAAGACAAACAAAACTATATCAAGACACAAATGGTCTTTAGGTGATGGTTTACATTCCCCTATTTTCATTAAGGTTGATGATGCTGCCAACTTCATGTGCAACTGCATATTTTTTTCTGTACCTGAAGACATCTTTAAATAATAAAAAAAGAAGAACTCATCATATCTCATATATCAATAATATAAGTATACAAGTAACAATGTTTTCCCTCCAGTGACAGGCCAATAAAGAACGGACATGAATTTGATTCCTTCACTCTTTTGGCATCTCTGTGATGTGGTTTTCGGTCAACATTCCCTGCTGTTCATATTTGGTTGTGTCAGGAGATATATGTCGGGCAAGTTAGGTTTGTGCCTCCTATGTTTTGTCGCCATTCAGGCAAGCTTTGGCTAAAACCCCAAACCTGAGCACATAACTTAAGAAGATTATTGATTACCATCATCTATTTTTCGCTACAAGACCCATAAATATGACATTTAAATGTCATTTTCCTCCTTGATGATGCTTCTTCTGACGCTTTAAATAGTCTGGCCATAAATAGCTCACCTGCAAAGGGTGCATATGGGGTTTGCAAATTCGCATGGCGAGGTCTACTTTCTTGAGTAAATAAAGTTTGAAAGAAAGAAAAGGAAAACAAAAAAGTGGGGTTGTGATATAGAAGAAACAAAAATGTCCATATTCTTTCTGTACAATGAAGTGCCATTAGGTTGTAATAGGTCGCGCTTTGGCATTCCTTAGTGGTCCAAAAGGGTGGCAAAATTGACTCGGAAAGTAAACTCATTGGATGGAAAAGAAAAATTTAAAAAAGGCCCTTCTTTTTTTTTCTCTTGAAAAAATCAAGAAAGCACATTTGAATGGCTATTGAAATCGAAAGCGAGCAATTATTATTGAGAAAATGAGGCAAAAGGAATAAAGGTTATATGTCTTTTGTCAGAAAATTATTATTATGAAGGACAGAACAAAATACCATCCAAAAGCAAAGGCTGTGGTTTGTTTGTCATAGCCTTTCAGAAAATGATGAGATTATGTTCATAGTGATGGCTGAAAAATTTGAAAAAGCACAAGGAGGTGATGACGTCTCTAGGCACGCGCATTTTAGCTTAGGTCCCCCTCTTTCTGGAACACAGCTTTTGTGTCCAACAACAGTGTGGAGATAGATACATAGATAGATCAAATGAGTCTTCTGATATAGGTTATAGCATTGTTTGCACTTCCTAACATGTCGGTCTTGGACATAGCCAACACCTATAACAAGAAGAAACACCATCACTACTCACCTCACTCTCAAACCCTGACATTTTCCAGTTGTATATGTCAGAGCCGCAGCATCTATACGTACCCCAATGCTTCAACCTACATAGGGGAATGGGAACACAAACAATTAACATTGGCTAAGCAGAGACTTATGTTGAAACACTTATTAAGATCAAACCAAGAAGAATTATTATTGGATGTTTGGTAAACACAAATACATAATCATATTCAAATTCAAGTTAAAATTACTTTGAATACATTTTTTCTCACGTGGATATCACCAAACACAGACTCTTAGTTACTTGATAGATATCCTTGTTTTGGTAATAATTTGATATCTAATGAGTTTTACTTGAGCACAAGTAATTCTACTTAGCACTCTGCTGTGAATTGACATCAGCATTTGAAATTAAATTTGAACTCTTCGAAGCTAATAATTGTAGCTGTTTTTGTTAGATTCTTCCAAAGCTTCCCAGTGTTGGCGATGAGTGACGATTTGTTATATAACGGCCTCACGAACATTCTCCGAGGAAACATCATCTTACATTCTTTAGTCTTGGAAATTCTTTCAAGTGTCCTATCATTTGTAGCTCACACTTCAAAGGAAAATCAATAAACCCGACCCGTTTTGGATGGATAGGTTGGAGTTAGAAAGAAAAAAGAGAAGAGAGAGAAAATAAACAGATTGAAGGGTGAAAATGAAACAGAGGAGAAAGTATGTGTTAAAAACTAGGAAAAATTATACTTTTGAAAGTTTCTATAGATCAGTTTTAATAAAAAAAAATATCATAAAGATCTTAACTAAAAGTAACAAAAGCACTTAACTGTTTATCTTGATTCGGGTATATATTACTATTATTATATAAGAGCTTTGGTTGTATTTAAATGGAATAAAACATTATTTCTCATATCTTATATCTTAATCGATATGTTTTGTTGTCACTATTTGTTAATAGTCGTGGTAAATTTCTAAATTTTGTTAAACTTTTCATTTTCTTAACCAAGAATAAAAATAAAAATAAAAATTCAAATTCTTATTTTGAAAACTTCAAACAAAAACTCTCTCTTAACAACAGTGACCTGATGCGTTGTAAATAATTAAGATTTAAAAATATGAAAAAAAAATGTATTGAAAAAATATATAAGACATCAAGTTTAAGTCTAGGTAATTTTTTGACAAATTTGAGTGGAAGAATGCTTGAATCTTGACTCGACGAGTGTTTGACTCTTGTGACTCAATAAGAATAAGGAGGATGAGTGTTTGGCTATTGACTCAATCCAAACCTAAAAACAACCTCATATCGGAGGGATTGATGGAGAGGACAAGAGTGCATGCCAAAATCTCGTGCAAAGATCGCGCACCACACCAAGAAATCGTCTCACATATGAAGGATTGAACGAGGAAGGAGTGAGATCACCGCCACTGCAAAAAATTGGGGATGAAAATTGGAGGAAATTCTAGGAATAATAAGTTTTGGGAACCAATGATGAGAAAATTTAAGAAAAGACTAGTATGATGGAGATGAAGGAACTTAACATTTTTAAGGGATAATATGTTTGATAAAATCTATCATTAATGCTCTCTCACTATATTATTTTTCATTTTTGTTAAAATTTCTCTGAAAGTGGGAAAGGAATTGAGGAAAATACAATTATATAGAAGCGGGAAAATGATGACAATTTTTTTTTCATAAAATGGAAGAATATTTGTAATTGAAAAGAAAAAGACAATCTAATGAAGGATTTGAACCGGTTCAATTACACCCTTTTAAAAAAAAAGAAATGAAGAATACAAATAGATATTCATGGCATGTTGAGAGATATTTTAGAATCAAAGCATGGATCAAGTAAGAGCTTAGAGGTAACTAATCTTTGAAAACATGACTCAATGGTGGTAGAGGGATCTAATAATAGTATGTGCGAAAGGGAAGACAACAAGTTGGTATGAAGAAAATACCACATGGAAGTTAAGAAATGAAACTAAGATAAAGTTTGGGAGGATAGATTAATGGGTGAAATGGAATTAATACACAAATAATGAGATTATACAAAAACTTTATGTTAAAAAATGCAAAGGTGAGAGAATTGGGAAGATGGAAAGGTAATGCATGAGAATAGTGCTTGGAGTGGATAAGATGGTGGTTCGAATGGGATCAACCATAGGTTTAGATGCTCATTCAAGAGCTATAAAAGAGTGATAATGGACATGATGACATGTTTTATAGCTAGTTTTGGAAGATTAAAACTACATTGTCAACTCAAATTTTTGAATGGAGAGTTTTTTTTTTTTTTGAATAAAGTGGTCACTAGGGATAATTTATGTCATATGGGAGTCAATCTTGGTAATAAAATGTGTCTTAAGTGCGGTCTAACTTATGAGACATCATCTCATTTGTTCTTTTCTTGTCAAGTAGCAAGTAGAATATATAATATGTGTAATATATGGATATGTGTTAAAATAACACATCATAACCAACTTGTTCAACATGTTCACTAGTTCAATATTCTAGACCTAAAAAAAGAAAGGTAACCAAGTATGTGCATGTGGGTAGTCATTATCTGGAATATTTAGAAGTAGAAAAATAAAATTGTATTTAAGAATTATAAGACTTATGAATAAGATTTTCTTGGATAACCAATAAAAATCCTACATTGTCTTTTTAATATTTAGATCGGTGTTTATGCCCTTTAACATGTTTAGAATATATCTAGTAATCCATAACAGTCCAATGGGAGAGAAAAACCAAGAATGAAGGTGAAAATGGGTAATGAAATATTTAATCATTTTATAAAACAACAAACATCTCAACTATAGATAATATTAGTATGAAAATGAAAGGATAGGAGGAGTTTAGGTCCCGAACAACAATAGACAAGACAAAATGTCACAAAAAAGAAAAACAAATAGGTGACGAAACATCAAAATAAGAATAAGAGTGAAAATGAATAAGGATGAATTTAGTGAATTTACAAAACAATAGATATAAATATAATGTAAATAAAAACCTATATAAAATTGAAAGGATACGAAGACTAGGTCCAAAGTGAATTAAACATGTATTATTAGTCGATTAGGTTCTTTCCTATCAATCAACATTTTGCAGTTAAATACTTAAATAGTACCAAAAATACCATGAATGAATCTCTTTAGGAATTGAAGAATCTTAAAAGCAATAGATTGAAGTATTAAACTAGTTTGGTTAAGGTAGATAGAATTATGTGATCCTGCCTCCAAACGTGGCCTATGTCATTCGACTGTCTCGCATTATCTTTTTGTCTCTTCCCATAATTATGTTTCCTTTCAACTCAACTCAACTCACATTTCTTCATCAATCCTTTGGGAGGCGAGTAAGGTAAATAAATTATATCAGATTCCCTTCTCTTCATCTATGATATGACATGACATGACATCATATATATATACTCTCAAACAAACTTCTCAAATGTATTGTCACTATAATCAGTCACTAATGGCTCCATCATACTATGCTGTCAACACTGATAGAAAAGAAGCATCTGAATCATCTCTCTGATGAAATCAATTATAATGAAATCATAAAAGTATTAAATATAAAGATGTGAATAACCTACTCTACTGCAGAAAAGCACAAAGTACTAAATCAAACTACAACTAATATCACCTGGGCATTGCATGGTGAAATCAAATTACAAATAAACCAGCAGAAAATATATACCTTAATTGTATATTTTAAAAAATTTAGTGGAGAAGATATCACATAATAAATTAATCTAATGAGTCAGAAGATAAAATATATTTGAAACCAGAAAATAATTTATATTTGGGTGAAGTTTGAGAGTATTATAATTATAAAAATTAAAATATTTAAATTTATTGATTATTTTGTAACGACATTTTATACCATATTTTAGCAAGAAACTTTACAATCTCGCCTATAAACTTTTGTTATAAATATAATTCAAGGGCTTTCACATTTGTCATAAACAATATTTTATTAAAAAATTCTCCACCATCAAGTGTATAAGTTAAGTACATAAAAATAAATTTAAATATTTTTAATTTATGTTAAATGATATTTTTTATTTATCTTTTTTTTATTCTTCTAAATTTGAAATCACACTTTTAATCCTTAAGTATATTTTAATTGTAGTCTCTGTAAATTTGTATTTTATTTTTATAAAAAATTCAAAATCACAATTTTTTTCTGTAATATTTATTTCTGGATAAGTAAAATCCTTTATTTTGGATTTTTAAATCTTTGAGGAATATCACATATTAGTATTTTATCAGATACTAATAATGTTAATAATGTTATTTTGTTAAGTGGCTTAACTTTTTTTTTTTACTCATTAACTATAAATGAATATAAACTAATTTTAACCATTTTATTTTAGAGTTTGAAAATAATATTTTTTTATAAATATAAAAAAAAATAAAAAATTATTCATTTTATAATTGTTCTAGTCAAGACAAAATAACCTTGACCTAGAACAATAAGATTGTTCAACACTCTAGTTCTTATGTTCTTTTTCTCTTTTCTCTGTCGGTCTCCCCTCCCTCATATAGCTCTCTTTGGCGCCTTCTCGCCTCCTCCTCTTCTTTGTAAATTCTTTGATTACTTAACTGCCCATTACACAAGTTCTGTAACGGTAATCTCCTCAACACCAATCATTCAAGGTAATTAACTGGATCGACTCCTCACCACACAGCCCCTCAGCCTTTGGCATAAGCCAAAGAGGCTTTAGGATCGGCCCACACAAGGGGCTTCAGGGTCGGCCTATGACCACACAGCTCCTCAACCTCTGGCGTAAGCCAAAGAGGCTTCAGGATAGGTCCATGACCACACAGCCCCTCAGCCTCTGGCGTATGCCAAAGAGACTTTAGGGTCGGTCCATGACCACACAAGAGGCTTTAGGGTCGGCCCATGACCACACAACCCCTCAACCTCTGGCGTAAGCCAAAGAGGCTAACAAAGGTCCCCTAAGAGTTTCCCTATCTCACAAAAAGCAACATTGTGTCTGATGTTATTGATGCCTCTAGACGAACACCTCGATAATCCTTCCTCGATTAACACATCTTATTATTGCTCGTCCCATCTGCATTAAATGAAAACAAGTCCTCTTTCCTCCACGTGGTTTCAAACAACGTGCCCCACACTCTTCCTTGCTTCTCCTAACACTTCAATTGTTCCTCTTCTTCCCTGCTTCTTTCATTCTTAATATGAGTTATCATTCTCTCTACCCTTGGGCCAAACACGATATTCTTCATGAGTTTTCCATTTTCACTACTCCTGACCGAGTTGAAGATTTTCATCATGCTCAAGCCTTAACAGTACTGAAACACAAATCACTGTCGTTCCCTGTACTTTCCTTTTGGGCAGACTTCCTGAATTACCTGAATAAGTTGGCGCAAAGTCATCAGAGCCAAGCTAGCCTTTTGGACTCTCAAAAGCGTTAACTTGAGGATGATGTGGCATCGGTGAAGGCCACACATACTCATCTTGAGAACCAATTGACAAACATTTCTTTGGAGAAAGATGACCTTCATTTTAAACTATAATAAGCTTTATCTGAACTTGCTAAAAAACGCAAAGAATTTTCTGCTTCTGAAAGCCTGCTCCAAACCAAAGTTCAAACGCTCGACATCGCCCTTGAAGCTGCGAAGGATGAAATTGTTCGCGGGTTTGTGGATGGTTTCAGTGTTGCTTTAGAACAATTTCGGGATATTTACCCGTTCAAAATAGTTATTGATGGGAAGATATGGAAGAGTAATCTCAATGTCGTGTCTTATTCCTCTTTTTGCCTTTTGTGTTTGACCTTTCAAACTGTTGGTCTGTAATCATTCGCACACTCTTTATGTAATTACTGCTTCTGTTGCCTTTAACTTATACCTTCATATTCTGATTTGTTTGCTCTCGTTCACCCATCATGCATTGTCTTTCTTACTTCTTCCCAACAAGGTTACATTTCTTTTATTTTGATGGAATTTCACATGTTGTGCCTTGTCTTCTTAATTGACGAATTATTCAAACATGGTTGGAATTCCTCTCAGTTTTACAAAAAGGAATTTCGTCATACAATGCATGACCTTCTTAATTGATCTTCACCCGACTCATGGCCGGAATCCCTTCCAATTATACTGTAGAGATTTCATCATGCAGTGCATGGCCTTCTTAATTGATCTTCACCTGACTCATGGTTGGAATCCCTTCCAGTTATACTGCATGAATTTCATCATGTAGTGCATGGCCTTCTTAATTATTGATCTTCGTCCGACTCGTGGTCAGAATCCCTTCCAGTTATACTACGAGAATTTCATCATACAGTGCATGACCTTCTTAATTATTAATCTTCACCTGACTCGTGGTCGGAATCCCTTCCAGTTATACTGCAGGGATTTCATCATGCAGTGCATGACCTTCTTAACTATTGATCTACGCCCGACTCGTGGTCAGAATCCCTTTCAGTTATACTGCAGGGATTTCAACATGCAGTGCATGGCCTTCTTAATTATTGATCTTCACCCGACTCGTGGTCAGAATCCCTTCCAGTTATACTGCAGTGATTTCATCATGCAGTGCATGACCTTCTTAATTATTGATCTTCGCCCGACTCGTGGTCGGAATCCCTTCCAGTTATACTGCAGGGATTTCATCATGTAGTGCATGACCTTCTTAACATATCTCTCCACTGACCATATACAGTTGTATTAAATAATCTATCATATCAAATCACATCATTTATATCTCTTCAAAATAACATGATCATGTCATAATAGATCTTATGTAAACTTTATATCAGAACATCAATTTCAAAACATAACATCATCACAAATTTTTATGTAAAACACATAACTTCATAACATAACACCATCATAAGTTCAAAACATAAAATTTTATTGCTGCCGTATTGTCCGACCTCCTTTCAATCAAAGATTCTCCGAACGATCCTGACCGCAGACCCCTTAAAAAGGCTTCCACGAACAATCATTAATTCGGCTGAGGAATCTGTACCATCACCTCGCTGAATCGACACAAGAATTGCTTTATAAACTCTTTCTTTGCTTGCTTTAATTCAAATAAATCTACTACCTCCAAAGGTTTCGCTTTGTTTGTCGAAAAATGAGATATAAATGATCTCAAGAATACTTCGAACAAAGTTATTGACTTTTCCGGTAAACTGCTAAACCAATCCAGCTTCGTTCCTACCAGCGTACCTGCGAACATCTTACACCTCAGGGCGTTTGTCCCTCCACATATCAAATCTGGGTTCTAAAGACTTTCAAATGGGCTCCTGGGTCTTGCTTTCCCGCAAACACACTTATTTTGGGAAAAGATAACCCGTTGGGATCTGCTCTCTCAGGATTTCTTCTGAAAAGGGTTGAAAATCCTGATCAACATCATTCCCTTCTTCCAATTGGACTATCAACTGTTGATCCATATAGTGTTCAAGTTCTTCATTCCTTCTCTGTAAACGATCCTGAACTCTTAGTGATTCTTCCAACCTTTCCCTTGCTTGTATGCTTTCCCTTCTCATCTCCTCCTGGACTCTTCTAAATTCCTCCGCCTGTTCGTCGTTTCGTTTCCTTAGAGTTTCCCTCGTGTCCATCAATACTTGAGTCGCATCAGACACCGTTCCATTATCTTCTATCCTCAAATCGCTCATTTTTATCGATGTTTTATAGTGGCACAGGAAAATTTTACCTGCCCCACGGTGGGCACCAAATGTTCTAGCCAAGACAAAATAACCCTTGACTTAGAACATCAAGATTGTTCAACACTCTATTTCTTATGTTCTTCTCCCCTTTTTTTCAGTTGGTCTCCCCTCCCTCATATAACTCTCCCTGGCGCCTTCTCGCCTCCTCCTCTTCTTTGTAACTTCTTTGATTACTTAACTGCTCATTACACAGGTTCTGTAACGGTAATCTCATCAGCACCAATCATTCAAGGTAATTAACTGAATCGACTCCTTACCACACAACCCCTCAGCCTCTAGCGTAAGTCAAAGAGGCTTTAGGGTCGGCCAACACAAGAGGCTTTAGGGTCGGTGCATGATCACACAGTTCCTCAGCCTCTAGCATAAGCCAAAAAGGCTTCAGGATCGGTCCATGACCACACAGCCTCTCACCTAGACTTTAGGGTCGGTCCATGATCACACAATAATGATTAAAATATATTAAGTAATAAAAAAAAATTTGATGTTAAAAATATTTAATATTTAAATATTAAGAGTATGTAATCTTATTAACTTATATACCAAACTATAAAAAAAAAAAATACTAAAAAGTATAGCGTAAACTAGATTAATTAAAACTATTCAATTCAGTATCTAATAAATATATTTTTATTACACATAATCAACTGTTAGTAATATTTGGTCAAAATTATATCTTTTAATAGTTTAATGTAATGCTCACACCTGATTTTCAATTTGAATACTCAAATATGATTTTATTTCACTATCCATTTCTCACGTTTATACTTCTAAGTAACATTTTAGGGATGATTACTTTTAAACATGTCTAGTTAAATAATTCTAACATTTATCAACATGTAGGTTAGTTAAATTTTAAATATTCAAAATTTAACATCTTTAGTTACTTCATTAAAAACAATTTACACTGATTGGACTATTATGTGACGAAATGTGTATTTGAATATAAAGTAAATATTGTTAGTGAACTTAATTGTTTTTCTAATTATTTAAATAAGAGTGTACATTGTGGTTTCCTAAAGTATAAATATTACTTACATTTTTTTTTTCATTTTCTGAAGTGTGTATAATTTGAGAAGGAAAAAAAAAAAGAAATAAGCCATGATGATGATGATGATGATGATGATAATACGTAATCTGTTGAATAAAAATGAAAAAGATAAATATTAAAATATCTTAAAAAAATAAAAATAATGGTATGATAAAAACTATTAATATAATAAAAAATTGTATGGCTCTATAGAGTTAAAGATGTTGTATGATAAAAAAATAAAATAAGCAAGTCTATTGTAGAATTAGAAGTAGTGTATTATTTGCAAAGGAGGAGAAAAACAGTGAGATTTGGAAAGATTGTTTGTTTGACACAGTAAAGTGAGTGGTATATGATGATAATTAGGCACTAATGGTGACGACAAAAAGTACTTGACATGCTGAGTTTTGACCATTCCTTGGCCTACTTTATCACTTGCTGACACGTGATTGCGAGCTTCATTACCATTTCAACATTCTCCATTGCTGTTACTATATAAACATGTGAACCTTCATGCTGTCACCGCTTCAACAAACAGTTCAACACTCCCCAAAAACACAATAACACTACTTTCCATCTTTCAAATGGA
The DNA here is from genome assembly GCF_000499845.2 of Phaseolus vulgaris. Lineage (NCBI taxonomy): Eukaryota > Viridiplantae > Streptophyta > Magnoliopsida > Fabales > Fabaceae > Phaseolus > Phaseolus vulgaris. Next base: position 40,508,400 of record NC_023759.2, read on the forward strand.
GCCAAAGTGCACCATTAACTGTCGCCGGTCGGAGTTCGTTCCGACCCCTCTGCCGGAGAGTCCTCGAGTGCCCATGGAGTTTCTGTCACGCTCATGGAGTGCCTCTGCTCTTGAGGTCTCCAAAGCTCTTTCACATCACCACTCATCTCTCTCCTCTTCTTGCATGCCTAATACAAACACTTCCATTCCTGAAGAAACTGTTCCCAACAACAGCTTTCTCTCTGAAGATTTCTCCACCATGTCTAAGAATCAGTTCTCTTTTGCTTCCTCAGCCACCTCTCAGCTTGTCCTTGAACGCATTATGTCACAGTCCACAAGAGAGGTGCTGTAAAGCGTTTTAAGAAAGTTTCTAAGTTGTTCTGTCTGAATATATATATACATTGTTTTTAATGTTGGTGTCGGTTTTGAAGTTGTTTTATTGTTGTTGGCTGTGTCACAGGAAGTGTCTCCGTTAACGTCGGGTAGATTATCTCATAGCAGCGAGCCTTTGAATGGCGGTGGTTCCTTAACCGGAACAGATAGCCCTCCGATTTCGCCTTCAGATGAGTTTGATGACGTTGTTAAGGTATTATCTCGCTCAACTCTCTTTCCCTTTTCTTTGGTTTTCAAGTGGGGTGAGTGGACCCGGAGGAGCGAGTTGCTTCAACTCTCACAGGGTGCATTTGTTTGATTTAACTTTGAGGAAACTCTCACTTTTGTTTATCCATTTTTCTTTTTTAGTAAGTTAATTTGTTTTTTCAATATGGAGAATACAGCATTTGTCTTGTCTTCTCTGATTAGTCTTAGAATACAAGACATGGGAGAAGATTCTCTTCTTAAAAGCCACCCAAAGGGAATAATAAAAAATGTAAAAGATTTTGCAAAAACAGAATTGAGGGGCCCATCTGTGTCCCCCTATAGGTGGTGATTCATGCCGCATATAGCTTATGTATAGCTCCTACGGTATGTGTGTGTGGATGCATGGAAGAAAGGTAGGCCTCTGTTCACAAAAATAATTCGTTGGAACTTGGTGCTTGTTGCTTGAGGGGAGAGTGAATGACTTTGGATCAACTTTATTTTCCCACACTCTGCACGGAAAATGGAGTGGAAAGAAAGGGGGAAAAAATGGGAACTAGAGCAGTGAAGATGAATTAATGAGGGTCATGCTCAATGACCTTTAACATTTTGAAACAGGCAAAATGCTTAGTGCTGAAATGTCAAATGACGAAAATCACTGATTAAAGTTGTGTGTGGACTTGCCGGATGTTTTCCTCACAACAGGACAAAGAGATAGCCAGCACAGTGACCCTTTCTCTATACATTCACGCAAACAATTTTACCTTTTAGCCTTAGAAGGCAAGCTGATTTTGATTTGGCCAGAACAAAGGAAAAGAGTCTTGTTTTGTTTGTATTTAAGTTGGAGATACTATACAGGATGTATTATCGTACCAATGATTTTGTTTTGTTTTTCTGTACTTCTGAAACTAATCCATGAAAACTAACATAATGTGGGGAGGAAAAGTCGTGTGCCAGTGACTCGAGGGACAGCCGAGAATGTTGTCAGCAGTCCTATGATATGTAACTTTGAAATGAAAGCGGAAACATCTCTGTAATTTTATATCAACACAAGTACAACATGACAGGCTTACATGTTTTTTCTTTCTTAAAAGAGGAAATCAAAACAAGTTTAGTTTGAAATTACTCATAGGTAATGTGTTTTTACCATGTAAAACACCAGGCAACGCTCATGGTTAATGGTTATCCTTATCAATGTGTATGCAGTTTTTTCGGGCAAATAATTCCATTCACCCTTTATTCAATGGTGGACGAGCCAGTGCAACTATTGGCAACGGCACAGCATGCTCGGGACCTAAAACTGTTGGAAGATGGTTAAAGGACCGAAGAGAGAAGAAGAAAGAAGAAACCAGGACCCATACTGCTCAGCTGCATGCCACTATTTCAGTGGCTGCAGTGGCTGCTGCCGTTGCAGCTATTGCGGCTGCAACAGCAGGCTCGTCTGCTCCCAGCAAGGATGAGAAGATGGCAAAGACTGACATGGCAGTTGCTTCCGCAGCCACATTAGTTGCTGCACAATGTGTAGAGGCTGCAGAAGCTATGGGGGCCGAGCGTGACCACCTTGCTTCTGTGGTCAGCTCTGCTGTGAATGTCCGTTCTCATGATGATATTACTACTCTTACAGCTGCAGCTGCCACAGGTAGAGCTTTTGCACTCATTAAGCATCTATTTCTTATCTATTTTTCAGAACAAGAAATTATGAAGGCCATTAGGTTCTACTTTACTAAAGTTGATATACACACCAAAATGCATTTGAAAGATCTTAGCAATATGTTGTGGGGGCTTAACCATAAAAAATGACTAACTAAGCTGTCTCAGATGTCAAGTATTAACCGGAGTTTTCTTTGTTAATTAGTCTCTTGGTACCGTAAGGATATAGAATGTGTCTGATGTGCATCTTTTGGCTTCTTTATATTGACAGCTTATGTATTTTATGTCTTTCATGTGCAGCTCTACGAGGAGCAGCAACCTTGAAAGCAAGAGCTTTGAAGGAGGTATGGAATATAGCCACAGTGACACCACTAGAGCGAGGCATAGGGGGGATTGGACTATGTGGTAAAAGTAATAATAGCAATACTAGCAACACCAGCACCAGTGATAGCGGGGAAGTTTTCAATGGAGAAAATTTTCTAGGTGCCTGCAGCCAAGAGCTTATTGCCAAGGGCAGTGAATTGCTCAAGCGCACCCGTAAAGGTAACATCAATCACCAATGTGCTGTTAGCACTAACTCAGTCTTTCTCTCTCTCATTTGCAAAAAAGAGTAAACTCCATTTTGGTGCAAATGTAGGTGATCTTCACTGGAAAATAGTGTCTGTCTATATACATCGAACCGGCCAGGTAAGTTTCCTTTTAAGAATTTGCCGTATGGAGTTGGCTTAAAGTCCATTCAATCACAATTACAAGGCTTGCAAACATTTCAGGTAATGCTGAAAATGAAAAGCAGACATGTGGCAGGAACAATTACCAAAAAGAAAAAGAGTAAGCACAGAGCAGCCATTAGATTAGAACTTTGTTTTGCTGGCACAGAGGCAGCCATAAACAATAGCTCATAACTTGTCCTCTAAATTATGCAGATGTTGTGCTAGATATTTGCACGGATTTACCAGCATGGCCAGGGAGACATCTGTTTGATGATGGTGAAAAGCGACGATACTTTGGATTGAAGACAGACCAAAGGGGGATTGTGGAGTTTGAGTGTCGAAATCAAAGAGAATATGACATCTGGACACAAGGGGTTTCGAGGCTACTCTCCATTGTAGCACAAAGACAAAACAGATATGGGAATTGAATTTGTCATCTTAATACTACCAACAGAGTCGCTAGCTATCGCTGACTATTGAACTCGATTCAAACTAAGTATGTATTGAGATGTAATTTGCATGTGTTTAGCCTCAAACAATCATCATCGGCAAGACTCAAATGGACTAAGTGATTTCCACAAGAGAATATTTTTTACTGTCTAAAAAT